>NW_026606279.1:0-509163 GCF_029834395.1 Sorex fumeus | reverse complement strand
TACAGAATGTTCCATTCATTCACTGCGAATCTGGAATTCAACTGAATCTCCACTACCTGCAGATTTATCTTACACCACTTGTGAATGTCCAAGTAAAACAATGCTGGTTTTCAGAGGCCTGTTCATGTTCGCAGTCGTGCTGTTCAATTGGCTATCCACTCAACCTGTTTTGCTCCTCATTTTCCTGTGCACACAACCCAGCCTTCAGAAATCATTGTAATCTCCACTACAGGATGTTCCATTCATTCACTGGGAATCTGGAATTCATCTGAATCTGCACTCCACGCAGGCTTTCGTTACACCACTGCTGAAAGTCGAAGTAATGCAATACTGGTTTTCAGTGGTCTGTTCACATTCGAAGCCGAGGCTTTTTACAGGCTATCCACTCAACACTGGTCAGCTCTTCATTTTCGTGTCCCCACAATCCAGATTTCAGAAATCATTGCAATCTCCACTACAGAATGTTCCATTCATTCACTGCGAGTCTGGAGTTTATCTGATTCTCCACTCCCGCCTGGTTAACATTACACCACTTGTGAATGTCCAAGTAAGCCAATGCTGGTTTTCAGAGGCCTGTTCATACTCGCAGCCGTGCTGTTTAATTGACAATTCACTCCACCCTGTTCAGCTCTTCATTGTCCCACCACACTACCAGCCTTCAGAAATCTTTGTTATCTCCACTACAGAATGTTCCATTCATTCACTGCGAATCTGGAATTCATCTGACTCTCAACTCCACGCAGGTTTTCATTACACCACTGTTGAATGTCCAAGTAACCCAATGCTGGTTTTCAGCGGCCTGTTCATATTCGCAGCCCTGCTGTTTACTTGGCTATCGATTCAAGCCTGGTCAGCTCTTCATTTTCCTGTCCACAAAACACAGGCTTCAGAAATCATTGGAATCTCCTCTACAGAATGTTCCATTCATTCACTGCGAATGTGGAATTCAACTGACTCTCCACTCCATGCAGGTTTTCCTTACACCACTGATGAATGTCCAAGTAACCCAATGCTGGTTTTCAGCTGCATGTTCACACTCGCAGCCATGCTATACAATTGGCTTTCCACTAAATCCTGATTAGTTCTTGATTTTCCTTCCACACGACCCAGCCTTCAGAAATCGTTGGAATCTCCACTAGAGAATGTTCCATTCATTCACTGCGAATCTGGAATTCCTCTGAACCTCCACTCCCGGCAGGTTTTCGTTACACCACTGTTGAATGTCCAAGTAACCCAATGTTTTAAGTGTTTTCTTCACAAGCGCAGTGGTGCTGTTCAATTGGCTATCCACTCAACCCTGGCCAGCTCTACATTTTCCTGTCCACACCACAGAGACTGGAGAAATCATTGTTATCTCCACTACAGAATGTTCCATTCATTCACAGCGAATCTGGAATTCATCTGAATCTCCACTCCCGGCAGGTTTTCGTGACACCACTGGTAAATATCCAAGTAAGCCAATGCTGGTTTTAAGTGGCCTGCTCATACTCTCAGCCGTGCTGTTCAATTTGCTATCCACTCAACCCTCTTCAGCTCCATTTTCCTGTCCACATAACCCAAACTTCAGAAACAATTGGTATCTCCTCCACAGAATGTTCCATTCATTGACGGCAAATCTGAAATTCATCTAATTCTCAACTCCCGTCAGGTTTTCGTTACACCACTTGTGAATGTCCAATTAAGCCAAAGCTGGTTTTCAGTGGCCTGTTCTTACTACGAGACGTGCTGTTCATTTGGCTATCCATTCCACCCTGTTCAGCTCTACATTTTCGTGTCCACAAAACCCAGCCTTCAGAAATCATTGGAATCACCACTAGAGAATGTTCCATTCATTCACTGCGAATCTGGAATTCATCTGAATCTCCACTCCCGGCAGGTTTTCATTGCACCACTGCTGAATGTTCAAGTAACGCAATGATGGTTTTCAGCGGTCTATTCACACTCGAACCCGTGCTGTTCACGGTCTAGCGACTCAACACTGGTGAGTTCTTCTTTTTCCAGTTCAGACAATACAAACCTCAGAAACCATTGCAATCTACACTACAGAATGTTTCATTCATTCAGGCGAATCTTGAATTCATCTTGTTCTCCACTCCCAGCAGGTTTTCGTTTCACCACTGGTGAATGTCCAAGCAACCCAAGGCTGGTTTCAGCTGCGTGTTAACACTCGCAGCCGTGCTGTTCAATTGGCTATCCAGTGAACGCTGGTTAGCTCTTGATTTTCCTTCCACACACCGAGCCTTCAGAAATCATTCTTATCTCCACTTCAGAATGTTCCATTCGTTCCCTGCGAATCTGGAATTCCTCTGACTCTCCACACCAGGCAAATTTTCCTAACAACACTGGTGAATGACCAGGTAATCCAATGCTGGTTTTCAGCGGCTGTTCACACTCACAGCCTTGCTGTTCAATTGGCAATCCAGTCAAACCTAGTCAGCTCTTCATTTTCCTGTCCACACAACCCAGCGTTCAGAAATCATTGGAATCTCTACTACAGAAATTTCCATTCATTCACTGTGAATCTGGAAATACTCTGAATCTGCATTCCAGGAAGGCTTTCGTTACACCACTGATGAATGTCCAAGTAATGCAATGCTGCTTCTTAGTGGTCTGTTCACACTCGAAACCGTGCTGTTCATTGGCTATCCACTCAATATCGGTCAGCTCTTCAATATCCTGTCCAGACTATCCAGATTCCTAAATGTTGGCAATCACCACTACAGAATGTTCCATTCAATCACGCAAATCTGGAATTCATCAGAGTCTCCACTCCTGGAAGGTTTTCGTGACACCACTGGTAAATGTCCAAGGAAGACAATGCTGGTTTTAAGCCGCCTGCTAACACACTCAGCCGTGCTGTTCAATTTGCTATCCACCCAACCCTATTCAGCTCTACATTTTCCTGTCCTCATAACCCAACCTTCAGAAATAATTGGTATCTCCTCCACAGAATGTTCCGTTCATTCACTGCGAATCTTAAATTCATCTGACTCTCAACTCCCGGCGGGTTATCGTTACACCACTTGTGAATGTCCAAGTAAGCCAATGCTGGTTTTCAGTGGCCTGTTCATACTAAGAGACGTGCTGTTCATTTGGCTATCCACTCCACCCTGTTCAGCTCTACATTTTCGTGTCCACAAAACCCAGCCTTCAGAAATCATTGGAATCACCACTAGAGAATGTTCCATTCATTCACTGCGAATCTGGAATTCCTCTGAACCTCCACTCCTGGCAGGTTTTCGTTACGCCACTGGTGAATGTCCAAGTAACTCAATACTGGTTTTCAGAGGCATGTTCAACTCGCAGAAGTGCTGTTCAATGGGCTATCCACTCAATATTGGTCAGCTCTTCATTTTCCTCTCCACACAAACCAGCCTTCAGAAATCATTGGGCTCTCCACTACAGACTGTTCCATTCATTCACTGCGATTCTGCAATTCATCTGACTCTCCGCTCCAGGCAGGTTTTCATTACAGCACTGGTGAATGACCAAGTAATCCAATGCTGGTTTTCAGCCGCCTTTTCACACTCGCAGTGTGCTGTTCAATTGTCTATCCACTCAAACCTGGTCAGCCTTTCATTTTCTTTTCCACAATATCAGACTTCAGAAATCATTGGAATCGCCAGTACAGAATGTTCCATTCATTCACTGCCAATCTGGAATTCATCTGAATCTGCACTCCAGGTAGGCTTTCATTACACCACTTATGAATGTCCAAGTAACACAATGCTGGTTTTCAGCGGTCTGTTCACACTCTAAGCCCTGCTTTTTACTGGGTATCCACACAACTGTGGTCAGCTCTTCATTTTCATGTCCAAACAATCCAGACTTGAGAAATCATTGCAATCTCCAGTACAGAATGTTCCATTCATTCACTGCGAATCTGGAATTCAACTGAATCTCCACTACCTGCAGATTTATCTTACACCACTTGTGAATGTCCAAGTAAAACAATGCTGGTTTTCAGAGGCCTGTTCATGTTCGCAGTCGTGCTGTTCAATTGGCTATCCACTCAACCTGTTTTGCTCCTCATTTTCCTGTGCACACAACCCAGCCTTCAGAAATCATTGTAATCTCCACTACAGGATGTTCCATTCATTCACTGGGAATCTGGAATTCATCTGAATCTGCACTCCACGCAGGCTTTCGTTACACCACTGCTGAAAGTCGAAGTAATGCAATACTGGTTTTCAGTGGTCTGTTCACATTCGAAGCCGAGGCTTTTTACAGGCTATCCACTCAACACTGGTCAGCTCTTCATTTTCGTGTCCCCACAATCCAGATTTCAGAAATCATTGCAATCTCCACTACAGAATGTTCCATTCATTCACTGCGAGTCTGGAGTTTATCTGATTCTCCACTCCCGCCTGGTTAACATTACACCACTTGTGAATGTCCAAGTAAGCCAATGCTGGTTTTCAGAGGCCTGTTCATACTCGCAGCCGTGCTGTTTAATTGACAATTCACTCCACCCTGTTCAGCTCTTCATTGTCCCACCACACTACCAGCCTTCAGAAATCTTTGTTATCTCCACTACAGAATGTTCCATTCATTCACTGCGAATCTGGAATTCATCTGACTCTCAACTCCACGCAGGTTTTCATTACACCACTGTTGAATGTCCAAGTAACCCAATGCTGGTTTTCAGCGGCCTGTTCATATTCGCAGCCCTGCTGTTTACTTGGCTATCGATTCAAGCCTGGTCAGCTCTTCATTTTCCTGTCCACAAAACACAGGCTTCAGAAATCATTGGAATCTCCTCTACAGAATGTTCCATTCATTCACTGCGAATGTGGAATTCAACTGACTCTCCACTCCATGCAGGTTTTCCTTACACCACTGATGAATGTCCAAGTAACCCAATGCTGGTTTTCAGCTGCATGTTCACACTCGCAGCCATGCTATACAATTGGCTTTCCACTAAATCCTGATTAGTTCTTGATTTTCCTTCCACACGACCCAGCCTTCAGAAATCGTTGGAATCTCCACTAGAGAATGTTCCATTCATTCACTGCGAATCTGGAATTCCTCTGAACCTCCACTCCCGGCAGGTTTTCGTTACACCACTGTTGAATGTCCAAGTAACCCAATGTTTTAAGTGTTTTCTTCACAAGCGCAGTGGTGCTGTTCAATTGGCTATCCACTCAACCCTGGCCAGCTCTACATTTTCCTGTCCACACCACAGAGACTGGAGAAATCATTGTTATCTCCACTACAGAATGTTCCATTCATTCACAGCGAATCTGGAATTCATCTGAATCTCCACTCCCGGCAGGTTTTCGTGACACCACTGGTAAATATCCAAGTAAGCCAATGCTGGTTTTAAGTGGCCTGCTCATACTCTCAGCCGTGCTGTTCAATTTGCTATCCACTCAACCCTCTTCAGCTCCATTTTCCTGTCCACATAACCCAAACTTCAGAAACAATTGGTATCTCCTCCACAGAATGTTCCATTCATTGACGGCAAATCTGAAATTCATCTAATTCTCAACTCCCGTCAGGTTTTCGTTACACCACTTGTGAATGTCCAATTAAGCCAAAGCTGGTTTTCAGTGGCCTGTTCTTACTACGAGACGTGCTGTTCATTTGGCTATCCATTCCACCCTGTTCAGCTCTACATTTTCGTGTCCACAAAACCCAGCCTTCAGAAATCATTGGAATCACCACTAGAGAATGTTCCATTCATTCACTGCGAATCTGGAATTCATCTGAATCTCCACTCCCGGCAGGTTTTCATTGCACCACTGCTGAATGTTCAAGTAACGCAATGATGGTTTTCAGCGGTCTATTCACACTCGAACCCGTGCTGTTCACGGTCTAGCGACTCAACACTGGTGAGTTCTTCTTTTTCCAGTTCAGACAATACAAACCTCAGAAACCATTGCAATCTACACTACAGAATGTTTCATTCATTCAGGCGAATCTTGAATTCATCTTGTTCTCCACTCCCAGCAGGTTTTCGTTTCACCACTGGTGAATGTCCAAGCAACCCAAGGCTGGTTTCAGCTGCGTGTTAACACTCGCAGCCGTGCTGTTCAATTGGCTATCCAGTGAACGCTGGTTAGCTCTTGATTTTCCTTCCACACACCGAGCCTTCAGAAATCATTCTTATCTCCACTTCAGAATGTTCCATTCGTTCCCTGCGAATCTGGAATTCCTCTGACTCTCCACACCAGGCAAATTTTCCTAACAACACTGGTGAATGACCAGGTAATCCAATGCTGGTTTTCAGCGGCTGTTCACACTCACAGCCTTGCTGTTCAATTGGCAATCCAGTCAAACCTAGTCAGCTCTTCATTTTCCTGTCCACACAACCCAGCGTTCAGAAATCATTGGAATCTCTACTACAGAAATTTCCATTCATTCACTGTGAATCTGGAAATACTCTGAATCTGCATTCCAGGAAGGCTTTCGTTACACCACTGATGAATGTCCAAGTAATGCAATGCTGCTTCTTAGTGGTCTGTTCACACTCGAAACCGTGCTGTTCATTGGCTATCCACTCAATATCGGTCAGCTCTTCAATATCCTGTCCAGACTATCCAGATTCCTAAATGTTGGCAATCACCACTACAGAATGTTCCATTCAATCACGCAAATCTGGAATTCATCAGAGTCTCCACTCCTGGAAGGTTTTCGTGACACCACTGGTAAATGTCCAAGGAAGACAATGCTGGTTTTAAGCCGCCTGCTAACACACTCAGCCGTGCTGTTCAATTTGCTATCCACCCAACCCTATTCAGCTCTACATTTTCCTGTCCTCATAACCCAACCTTCAGAAATAATTGGTATCTCCTCCACAGAATGTTCCGTTCATTCACTGCGAATCTTAAATTCATCTGACTCTCAACTCCCGGCGGGTTATCGTTACACCACTTGTGAATGTCCAAGTAAGCCAATGCTGGTTTTCAGTGGCCTGTTCATACTAAGAGACGTGCTGTTCATTTGGCTATCCACTCCACCCTGTTCAGCTCTACATTTTCGTGTCCACAAAACCCAGCCTTCAGAAATCATTGGAATCACCACTAGAGAATGTTCCATTCATTCACTGCGAATCTGGAATTCCTCTGAACCTCCACTCCTGGCAGGTTTTCGTTACGCCACTGGTGAATGTCCAAGTAACTCAATACTGGTTTTCAGAGGCATGTTCAACTCGCAGAAGTGCTGTTCAATGGGCTATCCACTCAATATTGGTCAGCTCTTCATTTTCCTCTCCACACAAACCAGCCTTCAGAAATCATTGGGCTCTCCACTACAGACTGTTCCATTCATTCACTGCGATTCTGCAATTCATCTGACTCTCCGCTCCAGGCAGGTTTTCATTACAGCACTGGTGAATGACCAAGTAATCCAATGCTGGTTTTCAGCCGCCTTTTCACACTCGCAGTGTGCTGTTCAATTGTCTATCCACTCAAACCTGGTCAGCCTTTCATTTTCTTTTCCACAATATCAGACTTCAGAAATCATTGGAATCGCCAGTACAGAATGTTCCATTCATTCACTGCCAATCTGGAATTCATCTGAATCTGCACTCCAGGTAGGCTTTCATTACACCACTTATGAATGTCCAAGTAACACAATGCTGGTTTTCAGCGGTCTGTTCACACTCTAAGCCCTGCTTTTTACTGGGTATCCACACAACTGTGGTCAGCTCTTCATTTTCATGTCCAAACAATCCAGACTTGAGAAATCATTGCAATCTCCAGTACAGAATGTTCCATTCATTCACTGCGAATCTGGAATTCAACTGAATCTCCACTACCTGCAGATTTATCTTACACCACTTGTGAATGTCCAAGTAAAACAATGCTGGTTTTCAGAGGCCTGTTCATGTTCGCAGTCGTGCTGTTCAATTGGCTATCCACTCAACCTGTTTTGCTCCTCATTTTCCTGTGCACACAACCCAGCCTTCAGAAATCATTGTAATCTCCACTACAGGATGTTCCATTCATTCACTGGGAATCTGGAATTCATCTGAATCTGCACTCCACGCAGGCTTTCGTTACACCACTGCTGAAAGTCGAAGTAATGCAATACTGGTTTTCAGTGGTCTGTTCACATTCGAAGCCGAGGCTTTTTACAGGCTATCCACTCAACACTGGTCAGCTCTTCATTTTCGTGTCCCCACAATCCAGATTTCAGAAATCATTGCAATCTCCACTACAGAATGTTCCATTCATTCACTGCGAGTCTGGAGTTTATCTGATTCTCCACTCCCGCCTGGTTAACATTACACCACTTGTGAATGTCCAAGTAAGCCAATGCTGGTTTTCAGAGGCCTGTTCATACTCGCAGCCGTGCTGTTTAATTGACAATTCACTCCACCCTGTTCAGCTCTTCATTGTCCCACCACACTACCAGCCTTCAGAAATCTTTGTTATCTCCACTACAGAATGTTCCATTCATTCACTGCGAATCTGGAATTCATCTGACTCTCAACTCCACGCAGGTTTTCATTACACCACTGTTGAATGTCCAAGTAACCCAATGCTGGTTTTCAGCGGCCTGTTCATATTCGCAGCCCTGCTGTTTACTTGGCTATCGATTCAAGCCTGGTCAGCTCTTCATTTTCCTGTCCACACAACACAGGCTTCAGAAATCATTGGAATCTCCTCTACAGAATGTTCCATTCATTCACTGCGAATGTGGAATTCAACTGACTCTCCACTCCATGCAGGTTTTCCTTACACCACTGATGAATGTCCAAGTAACCCAATGCTGGTTTTCAGCTGCATGTTCACACTCGCAGCCATGCTATACAATTGGCTTTCCACTAAATCCTGATTAGTTCTTGATTTTCCTTCCACACGACCCAGCCTTCAGAAATCGTTGGAATCTCCACTAGAGAATGTTCCATTCATTCACTGCGAATCTGGAATTCCTCTGAACCTCCACTCCCGGCAGGTTTTCGTTACACCACTGTTGAATGTCCAAGTAACCCAATGTTTTAAGTGTTTTCTTCACAAGCGCAGTGGTGCTGTTCAATTGGCTATCCACTCAACCCTGGCCAGCTCTACATTTTCCTGTCCACACCACAGAGACTGGAGAAATCATTGTTATCTCCACTACAGAATGTTCCATTCATTCACAGCGAATCTGGAATTCATCTGAATCTCCACTCCCGGCAGGTTTTCGTGACACCACTGGTAAATATCCAAGTAAGCCAATGCTGGTTTTAAGTGGCCTGCTCCTACTCTCAGCCGTGCTGTTCAATTTGCTATCCACTCAACCCTCTTCAGCTCCATTTTCCTGTCCACATAACCCAAACTTCAGAAACAATTGGTATCTCCTCCACAGAATGTTCCATTCATTGACGGCAAATCTGAAATTCATCTAATTCTCAACTCCCGTCAGGTTTTCGTTACACCACTTGTGAATGTCCAATTAAGCCAAAGCTGGTTTTCAGTGGCCTGTTCTTACTACGAGACGTGCTGTTCATTTGGCTATCCATTCCACCCTGTTCAGCTCTACATTTTCGTGTCCACAAAACCCAGCCTTCAGAAATCATTGGAATCACCACTAGAGAATGTTCCATTCATTCACTGCGAATCTGGAATTCATCTGAATCTCCACTCCCGGCAGGTTTTCATTGCACCACTGCTGAATGTTCAAGTAACGCAATGATGGTTTTCAGCGGTCTATTCACACTCGAACCCGTGCTGTTCACGGTCTAGCGACTCAACACTGGTGAGTTCTTCTTTTTCCAGTTCAGACAATACAAACCTCAGAAACCATTGCAATCTACACTACAGAATGTTTCATTCATTCAGGCGAATCTTGAATTCATCTTGTTCTCCACTCCCAGCAGGTTTTCGTTTCACCACTGGTGAATGTCCAAGCAACCCAAGGCTGGTTTCAGCTGCGTGTTAACACTCGCAGCCGTGCTGTTCAATTGGCTATCCAGTGAACGCTGGTTAGCTCTTGATTTTCCTTCCACACACCGAGCCTTCAGAAATCATTCTTATCTCCACTTCAGAATGTTCCATTCGTTCCCTGCGAATCTGGAATTCCTCTGACTCTCCACACCAGGCAGATTTTCCTAACAACACTGGTGAATGACCAGGTAATCCAATGCTGGTTTTCAGCGGCTGTTCACACTCACAGCCTTGCTGTTCAATTGGCAATCCAGTCAAACCTAGTCAGCTCTTCATTTTCCTGTCCACACAACCCAGCGTTCAGAAATCATTGGAATCTCTACTACAGAAATTTCCATTCATTCACTGTGAATCTGGAAATACTCTGAATCTGCATTCCAGGAAGGCTTTCGTTACACCACTGATGAATGTCCAAGTAATGCAATGCTGCTTCTTAGTGGTCTGTTCACACTCGAAACCGTGCTGTTCATTGGCTATCCACTCAATATCGGTCAGCTCTTCAATATCCTGTCCAGACTATCCAGATTCCTAAATGTTGGCAATCACCACTACAGAATGTTCCATTCAATCACGCGAATCTGGAATTCATCAGAGTCTCCACTCCTGGAAGGTTTTCGTGACACCACTGGTAAATGTCCAAGGAAGACAATGCTGGTTTTAAGCCGCCTGCTAACACACTCAGCCGTGCTGTTCAATTTGCTATCCACCCAACCCTATTCAGCTCTACATTTTCCTGTCCTCATAACCCAACCTTCAGAAATAATTGGTATCTCCTCCACAGAATGTTCCGTTCATTCACTGCGAATCTTAAATTCATCTGACTCTCAACTCCCGGCGGGTTATCGTTACACCACTTGTGAATGTCCAAGTAAGCCAATGCTGGTTTTCAGTGGCCTGTTCATACTAAGAGACGTGCTGTTCATTTGGCTATCCACTCCACCCTGTTCAGCTCTACATTTTCGTGTCCACAAAACCCAGCCTTCAGAAATCATTGGAATCACCACTAGAGAATGTTCCATTCATTCACTGCGAATCTGGAATTCATCTGAACCTCCACTCCTGGCAGGTTTTCGTTACGCCACTGGTGAATGTCCAAGTAACTCAATACTGGTTTTCAGAGGCATGTTCAACTCGCAGAAGTGCTGTTCAATGGGCTATCCACTCAATATTGGTCAGCTCTTCATTTTCCTCTCCACACAAACCAGCCTTCAGAAATCATTGGGCTCTCCACTACAGACTGTTCCATTCATTCACTGCGATTCTGCAATTCATCTGACTCTCCGCTCCAGGCAGGTTTTCATTACAGCACTGGTGAATGACCAAGTAATCCAATGCTGGTTTTCAGCCGCCTTTTCACACTCGCAGTGTGCTGTTCAATTGTCTATCCACTCAAACCTGGTCAGCCTTTCATTTTCTTTTCCACAATATCAGACTTCAGAAATCATTGGAATCGCCAGTACAGAATGTTCCATTCATTCACTGCCAATCTGGAATTCATCTGAATCTGCACTCCAGGTAGGCTTTCATTACACCACTTATGAATGTCCAAGTAACACAATGCTGGTTTTCAGCGGTCTGTTCACACTCTAAGCCCTGCTTTTTACTGGGTATCCACACAACTGTGGTCAGCTCTTCATTTTCATGTCCAAACAATCCAGACTTGAGAAATCATTGCAATCTCCAGTACAGAATGTTCCATTCATTCACTGCGAATCTGGAATTCAACTGAATCTCCACTACCTGCAGATTTATCTTACACCACTTGTGAATGTCCAAGTAAAACAATGCTGGTTTTCAGAGGCCTGTTCATGTTCGCAGTCGTGCTGTTCAATTGGCTATCCACTCAACCTGTTTTGCTCCTCATTTTCCTGTGCACACAACCCAGCCTTCAGAAATCATTGTAATCTCCACTACAGGATGTTCCATTCATTCACTGGGAATCTGGAATTCATCTGAATCTGCACTCCACGCAGGCTTTCGTTACACCACTGCTGAAAGTCGAAGTAATGCAATACTGGTTTTCAGTGGTCTGTTCACATTCGAAGCCGAGGCTTTTTACAGGCTATCCACTCAACACTGGTCAGCTCTTCATTTTCGTGTCCCCACAATCCAGATTTCAGAAATCATTGCAATCTCCACTACAGAATGTTCCATTCATTCACTGCGAGTCTGGAGTTTATCTGATTCTCCACTCCCGCCTGGTTAACATTACACCACTTGTGAATGTCCAAGTAAGCCAATGCTGGTTTTCAGAGGCCTGTTCATACTCGCAGCCGTGCTGTTTAATTGACAATTCACTCCACCCTGTTCAGCTCTTCATTGTCCCACCACACTACCAGCCTTCAGAAATCTTTGTTATCTCCACTACAGAATGTTCCATTCATTCACTGCGAATCTGGAATTCATCTGACTCTCAACTCCACGCAGGTTTTCATTACACCACTGTTGAATGTCCAAGTAACCCAATGCCGGTTTTCAGCGGCCTGTTCATATTCGCAGCCCTGCTGTTTACTTGGCTATCGATTCAAGCCTGGTCAGCTCTTCATTTTCCTGTCCACACAACACAGGCTTCAGAAATCATTGGAATCTCCTCTACAGAATGTTCCATTCATTCACTGCGAATGTGGAATTCAACTGACTCTCCACTCCATGCAGGTTTTCCTTACACCACTGATGAATGTCCAAGTAACCCAATGCTGGTTTTCAGCTGCATGTTCACACTCGCAGCCATGCTATACAATTGGCTTTCCACTAAATCCTGATTAGTTCTTGATTTTCCTTCCACACGACCCAGCCTTCAGAAATCGTTGGAATCTCCACCAGAGAATGTTCCATTCATTCACTGCGAATCTGGAATTCCTCTGAACCTCCACTCCCGGCAGGTTTTCGTTACACCACTGTTGAATGTCCAAGTAACCCAATGTTTTAAGTGTTTTCTTCACAAGCGCAGTGGTGCTGTTCAATTGGCTATCCACTCAACCCTGGCCAGCTCTACATTTTCCTGTCCACACCACAGAGACTGGAGAAATCATTGTTATCTCCACTACAGAATGTTCCATTCATTCACAGCGAATCTGGAATTCATCTGAATCTCCACTCCCGGCAGGTTTTCGTGACACCACTGGTAAATATCCAAGTAAGCCAATGCTGGTTTTAAGTGGCCTGCTCCTACTCTCAGCCGTGCTGTTCAATTTGCTATCCACTCAACCCTCTTCAGCTCCATTTTCCTGTCCACATAACCCAAACTTCAGAAACAATTGGTATCTCCTCCACAGAATGTTCCATTCATTGACGGCAAATCTGAAATTCATCTAATTCTCAACTCCCGTCAGGTTTTCGTTACACCACTTGTGAATGTCCAATTAAGCCAAAGCTGGTTTTCAGTGGCCTGTTCTTACTACGAGACGTGCTGTTCATTTGGCTATCCATTCCACCCTGTTCAGCTCTACATTTTCGTGTCCACAAAACCCAGCCTTCAGAAATCATTGGAATCACCACTAGAGAATGTTCCATTCATTCACTGCGAATCTGGAATTCATCTGAATCTCCACTCCCGGCAGGTTTTCATTGCACCACTGCTGAATGTTCAAGTAACGCAATGATGGTTTTCAGCGGTCTATTCACACTCGAACCCGTGCTGTTCACGGTCTAGCGACTCAACACTGGTGAGTTCTTCTTTTTCCAGTTCAGACAATACAAACCTCAGAAACCATTGCAATCTACACTACAGAATGTTTCATTCATTCAGGCGAATCTTGAATTCATCTTGTTCTCCACTCCCAGCAGGTTTTCGTTTCACCACTGGTGAATGTCCAAGCAACCCAAGGCTGGTTTCAGCTGCGTGTTAACACTCGCAGCCGTGCTGTTCAATTGGCTATCCAGTGAACGCTGGTTAGCTCTTGATTTTCCTTCCACACACCGAGCCTTCAGAAATCATTCTTATCTCCACTTCAGAATGTTCCATTCGTTCCCTGCGAATCTGGAATTCCTCTGACTCTCCACACCAGGCAGATTTTCCTAACAACACTGGTGAATGACCAGGTAATCCAATGCTGGTTTTCAGCGGCTGTTCACACTCACAGCCTTGCTGTTCAATTGGCAATCCAGTCAAACCTAGTCAGCTCTACATTTTCCTGTCCACACAACCCAGCGTTCAGAAATCATTGGAATCTCTACTACAGAAATTTCCATTCATTCACTGTGAATCTGGAAATACTCTGAATCTGCATTCCAGGAAGGCTTTCGTTACACCACTGATGAATGTCCAAGTAACGCAATGCTGCTTCTTAGTGGTCTGTTCACACTCGAAACCGTGCTGTTCATTGGCTATCCACTCAATATCGGTCAGCTCTTCAATATCCTGTCCAGACTATCCAGATTCCTAAATGTTGGCAATCACCACTACAGAATGTTCCATTCAATCACGCGAATCTGGAATTCATCAGAGTCTCCACTCCTGGAAGGTTTTCGTGACACCACTGGTAAATGTCCAAGGAAGACAATGCTGGTTTTAAGCCGCCTGCTAACACACTCAGCCGTGCTGTTCAATTTGCTATCCACCCAACCCTATTCAGCTCTACATTTTCCTGTCCTCATAACCCAACCTTCAGAAATAATTGGTATCTCCTCCACAGAATGTTCCGTTCATTCACTGCGAATCTTAAATTCATCTGACTCTCAACTCCCGGCGGGTTATCGTTACACCACTTGTGAATGTCCAAGTAAGCCAATGCTGGTTTTCAGTGGCCTGTTCATACTAAGAGACGTGCTGTTCATTTGGCTATCCACTCCACCCTGTTCAGCTCTACATTTTCGTGTCCACAAAACCCAGCCTTCAGAAATCATTGGAATCACCACTAGAGAATGTTCCATTCATTCACTGCGAATCTGGAATTCCTCTGAACCTCCACTCCTGGCAGGTTTTCGTTACGCCACTGGTGAATGTCCAAGTAACTCAATACTGGTTTTCAGAGGCATGTTCAACTCGCAGAAGTGCTGTTCAATGGGCTATCCACTCAATATTGGTCAGCTCTTCATTTTCCTCTCCACACAAACCAGCCTTCAGAAATCATTGGGCTCTCCACTACAGACTGTTCCATTCATTCACTGCGATTCTGCAATTCATCTGACTCTCCGCTCCAGGCAGGTTTTCATTACAGCACTGGTGAATGACCAAGTAATCCAATGCTGGTTTTCAGCCGCCTTTTCACACTCGCAGTGTGCTGTTCAATTGTCTATCCACTCAAACCTGGTCAGCCTTTCATTTTCTTTTCCACAATATCAGACTTCAGAAATCATTGGAATCGCCAGTACAGAATGTTCCATTCATTCACTGCCAATCTGGAATTCATCTGAATCTGCACTCCAGGTAGGCTTTCATTACACCACTTATGAATGTCCAAGTAACACAATGCTGGTTTTCAGCGGTCTGTTCACACTCTAAGCCCTGCTTTTTACTGGGTATCCACACAACTGTGGTCAGCTCTTCATTTTCATGTCCAAACAATCCAGACTTGAGAAATCATTGCAATCTCCAGTACAGAATGTTCCATTCATTCACTGCGAATCTGGAATTCAACTGAATCTCCACTACCTGCAGATTTATCTTACACCACTTGTGAATGTCCAAGTAAAACAATGCTGGTTTTCAGAGGCCTGTTCATGTTCGCAGTCGTGCTGTTCAATTGGCTATCCACTCAACCTGTTTTGCTCCTCATTTTCCTGTGCACACAACCCAGCCTTCAGAAATCATTGTAATCTCCACTACAGGATGTTCCATTCATTCACTGGGAATCTGGAATACATCTGAATCTGCACTCCACGCAGGCTTTCGTTACACCACTGCTGAAAGTCGAAGTAATGCAATACTGGTTTTCAGTGGTCTGTTCACATTCGAAGCCGAGGCTTTTTACAGGCTATCCACTCAACACTGGTCAGCTCTTCATTTTCGTGTCCCCACAATCCAGATTTCAGAAATCATTGCAATCTCCACTACAGAATGTTCCATTCATTCACTGCGAGTCTGGAGTTTATCTGATTCTCCACTCCCGCCTGGTTAACATTACACCACTTGTGAATGTCCAAGTAAGCCAATGCTGGTTTTCAGAGGCCTGTTCATACTCGCAGCCGTGCTGTTTAATTGACAATTCACTCCACCCTGTTCAGCTCTTCATTGTCCCACCACACTAGCAGCCTTCAGAAATCTTTGTTATCTCCACTACAGAATGTTCCATTCATTCACTGCGAATCTGGAATTCATCTGACTCTCAACTCCACGCAGGTTTTCATTACACCACTGTTGAATGTCCAAGTAACCCAATGCCGGTTTTCAGCGGCCTGTTCATATTCGCAGCCCTGCTGTTTACTTGGCTATCGATTCAAGCCTGGTCAGCTCTTCATTTTCCTGTCCACACAACACAGGCTTCAGAAATCATTGGAATCTCCTCTACAGAATGTTCCATTCATTCACTGCGAATGTGGAATTCAACTGACTCTCCACTCCATGCAGGTTTTCCTTACACCACTGATGAATGTCCAAGTAACCCAATGCTGGTTTTCAGCTGCATGTTCACACTCGCAGCCATGCTATACAATTGGCTTTCCACTAAATCCTGATTAGTTCTTGATTTTCCTTCCACACGACCCAGCCTTCAGAAATCGTTGGAATCTCCACCAGAGAATGTTCCATTCATTCACTGCGAATCTGGAATTCCTCTGAACCTCCACTCCCGGCAGGTTTTCGTTACACCACTGTTGAATGTCCAAGTAACCCAATGTTTTAAGTGTTTTCTTCACAAGCGCAGTGGTGCTGTTCAATTGGCTATCCACTCAACCCTGGCCAGCTCTACATTTTCCTGTCCACACCACAGAGACTGGAGAAATCATTGTTATCTCCACTACAGAATGTTCCATTCATTCACAGCGAATCTGGAATTCATCTGAATCTCCACTCCCGGCAGGTTTTCGTGACACCACTGGTAAATATCCAAGTAAGCCAATGCTGGTTTTAAGTGGCCTGCTCATACTCTCAGCCGTGCTGTTCAATTTGCTATCCACTCAACCCTCTTCAGCTCCATTTTCCTGTCCACATAACCCAAACTTCAGAAACAATTGGTATCTCCTCCACAGAATGTTCCATTCATTGACGGCAAATCTGAAATTCATCTAATTCTCAACTCCCGTCAGGTTTTCGTTACACCACTTGTGAATGTCCAATTAAGCCAAAGCTGGTTTTCAGTGGCCTGTTCTTACTACGAGACGTGCTGTTCATTTGGCTATCCATTCCACCCTGTTCAGCTCTACATTTTCGTGTCCACAAAACCCAGCCTTCAGAAATCATTGGAATCACCACTAGAGAATGTTCCATTCATTCACTGCGAATCTGGAATTCATCTGAATCTCCACTCCCGGCAGGTTTTCATTGCACCACTGCTGAATGTTCAAGTAACGCAATGATGGTTTTCAGCGGTCTATTCACACTCGAACCCGTGCTGTTCACGGTCTAGCGACTCAACACTGGTGAGTTCTTCTTTTTCCAGTTCAGACAATACAAACCTCAGAAACCATTGCAATCTACACTACAGAATGTTTCATTCATTCAGGCGAATCTTGAATTCATCTTGTTCTCCACTCCCAGCAGGTTTTCGTTTCACCACTGGTGAATGTCCAAGCAACCCAAGGCTGGTTTCAGCTGCGTGTTAACACTCGCAGCCGTGCTGTTCAATTGGCTATCCAGTGAACGCTGGTTAGCTCTTGATTTTCCTTCCACACACCGAGCCTTCAGAAATCATTCTTATCTCCACTTCAGAATGTTCCATTCGTTCCCTGCGAATCTGGAATTCCTCTGACTCTCCACACCAGGCAGATTTTCCTAACAACACTGGTGAATGACCAGGTAATCCAATGCTGGTTTTCAGCAGCTGTTCACACTCACAGCCTTGCTGTTCAATTGGCAATCCAGTCAAACCTAGTCAGCTCTTCATTTTCCTGTCCACACAACCCAGCGTTCAGAAATCATTGGAATCTCTACTACAGAAATTTCCATTCATTCACTGTGAATCTGGAAATACTCTGAATCTGCATTCCAGGAAGTCTTTCGTTACACCACTGATGAATGTCCAAGTAACGCAATGCTGCTTCTTAGTGGTCTGTTCACACTCGAAACCGTGCTGTTCATTGGCTATCCACTCAATATCGGTCAGCTCTTCAATATCCTGTCCAGACTATCCAGATTCCTAAATGTTGGCAATCACCACTACAGAATGTTCCATTCAATCACGCGAATCTGGAATTCATCAGAGTCTCCACTCCTGGAAGGATTTCGTGACACCACTGGTAAATGTCCAAGGAAGACAATGCTGGTTTTAAGCCGCCTGCTAACACACTCAGCCGTGCTGTTCAATTTGCTATCCACCCAACCCTATTCAGCTCTACATTTTCCTGTCCTCATAACCCAACCTTCAGAAATAATTGGTATCTCCTCCACAGAATGTTCCGTTCATTCACTGCGAATCTTAAATTCATCTGACTCTCAACTCCCGGCGGGTTATCGTTACACCACTTGTGAATGTCCAAGTAAGCCAATGCTGGTTTTCAGTGGCCTGTTCATACTAAGAGACGTGCTGTTCATTTGGCTATCCACTCCACCCTGTTCAGCTCTACATTTTCGTGTCCACAAAACCCAGCCTTCAGAAATCATTGGAATCACCACTAGAGAATGTTCCATTCATTCACTGCGAATCTGGAATTCATCTGAACCTCCACTCCTGGCAGGTTTTCGTTACGCCACTGGTGAATGTCCAAGTAACTCAATACTGGTTTTCAGAGGCATGTTCAACTCGCAGAAGTGCTGTTCAATGGGCTATCCACTCAATATTGGTCAGCTCTTCATTTTCCTCTCCACACAAACCAGCCTTCAGAAATCATTGGGCTCTCCACTACAGACTGTTCCATTCATTCACTGCGATTCTGCAATTCATCTGACTCTCCGCTCCAGGCAGGTTTTCATTACAGCACTGGTGAATGACCAAGTAATCCAATGCTGGTTTTCAGCCGCCTTTTCACACTCGCAGTGTGCTGTTCAATTGTCTATCCACTCAAACCTGGTCAGCCTTTCATTTTCTTTTCCACAATATCAGACTTCAGAAATCATTGGAATCGCCAGTACAGAATGTTCCATTCATTCACTGCCAATCTGGAATTCATCTGAATCTGCACTCCAGGTAGGCTTTCATTACACCACTTATGAATGTCCAAGTAACACAATGCTGGTTTTCAGCGGTCTGTTCACACTCTAAGCCCTGCTTTTTACTGGGTATCCACACAACTGTGGTCAGCTCTTCATTTTCATGTCCAAACAATCCAGACTTGAGAAATCATTGCAATCTCCAGTACAGAATGTTCCATTCATTCACTGCGAATCTGGAATTCAACTGAATCTCCACTACCTGCAGATTTATCTTACACCACTTGTGAATGTCCAAGTAAAACAATGCTGGTTTTCAGAGGCCTGTTCATGTTCGCAGTCGTGCTGTTCAATTGGCTATCCACTCAACCTGTTTTGCTCCTCATTTTCCTGTGCACACAACCCAGCCTTCAGAAATCATTGTAATCTCCACTACAGGATGTTCCATTCATTCACTGGGAATCTGGAATTCATCTGAATCTGCACTCCACGCAGGCTTTCGTTACACCACTGCTGAAAGTCGAAGTAATGCAATACTGGTTTTCAGTGGTCTGTTCACATTCGAAGCCGAGGCTTTTTACAGGCTATCCACTCAACACTGGTCAGCTCTTCATTTTCGTGTCCCCACAATCCAGATTTCAGAAATCATTGCAATCTCCACTACAGAATGTTCCATTCATTCACTGCGAGTCTGGAGTTTATCTGATTCTCCACTCCCGCCTGGTTAACATTACACCACTTGTGAATGTCCAAGTAAGCCAATGCTGGTTTTCAGAGGCCTGTTCATACTCGCAGCCGTGCTGTTTAATTGACAATTCACTCCACCCTGTTCAGCTCTTCATTGTCCCACCACACTAGCAGCCTTCAGAAATCTTTGTTATCTCCACTACAGAATGTTCCATTCATTCACTGCGAATCTGGAATTCATCTGACTCTCAACTCCACGCAGGTTTTCATTACACCACTGTTGAATGTCCAAGTAACCCAATGCTGGTTTTCAGCGGCCTGTTCATATTCGCAGCCCTGCTGTTTACTTGGCTATCGATTCAAGCCTGGTCAGCTCTTCATTTTCCTGTCCACACAACACAGGCTTCAGAAATCATTGGAATCTCCTCTACAGAATGTTCCATTCATTCACTGCGAATGTGGAATTCAACTGACTCTCCACTCCATGCAGGTTTTCCTTACACCACTGATGAATGTCCAAGTAACCCAATGCTGGTTTTCAGCTGCATGTTCACACTCGCAGCCATGCTATACAATTGGCTTTCCACTAAATCCTGATTAGTTCTTGATTTTCCTTCCACACGACCCAGCCTTCAGAAATCGTTGGAATCTCCACCAGAGAATGTTCCATTCATTCACTGCGAATCTGGAATTCCTCTGAACCTCCACTCCCGGCAGGTTTTCGTTACACCACTGTTGAATGTCCAAGTAACCCAATGTTTTAAGTGTTTTCTTCACAAGCGCAGTGGTGCTGTTCAATTGGCTATCCACTCAACCCTGGCCAGCTCTACATTTTCCTGTCCACACCACAGAGACTGGAGAAATCATTGTTATCTCCACTACAGAATGTTCCATTCATTCACAGCGAATCTGGAATTCATCTGAATCTCCACTCCCGGCAGGTTTTCGTGACACCACTGGTAAATATCCAAGTAAGCCAATGCTGGTTTTAAGTGGCCTGCTCCTACTCTCAGCCGTGCTGTTCAATTTGCTATCCACTCAACCCTCTTCAGCTCCATTTTCCTGTCCACATAACCCAAACTTCAGAAACAATTGGTATCTCCTCCACAGAATGTTCCATTCATTGACGGCAAATCTGAAATTCATCTAATTCTCAACTCCCGTCAGGTTTTCGTTACACCACTTGTGAATGTCCAATTAAGCCAAAGCTGGTTTTCAGTGGCCTGTTCTTACTACGAGACGTGCTGTTCATTTGGCTATCCATTCCACCCTGTTCAGCTCTACATTTTCGTGTCCACAAAACCCAGCCTTCAGAAATCATTGGAATCACCACTAGAGAATGTTCCATTCATTCACTGCGAATCTGGAATTCATCTGAATCTCCACTCCCGGCAGGTTTTCATTGCACCACTGCTGAATGTTCAAGTAACGCAATGATGGTTTTCAGCGGTCTATTCACACTCGAACCCGTGCTGTTCACGGTCTAGCGACTCAACACTGGTGAGTTCTTCTTTTTCCAGTTCAGACAATACAAACCTCAGAAACCATTGCAATCTACACTACAGAATGTTTCATTCATTCAGGCGAATCTTGAATTCATCTTGTTCTCCACTCCCAGCAGGTTTTCGTTTCACCACTGGTGAATGTCCAAGCAACCCAAGGCTGGTTTCAGCTGCGTGTTAACACTCGCAGCCGTGCTGTTCAATTGGCTATCCAGTGAACGTTGGTTAGCTCTTGATTTTCCTTCCACACACCGAGCCTTCAGAAATCATTCTTATCTCCACTTCAGAATGTTCCATTCGTTCCCTGCGAATCTGGAATTCCTCTGACTCTCCACACCAGGCAGATTTTCCTAACAACACTGGTGAATGACCAGGTAATCCAATGCTGGTTTTCAGCGGCTGTTCACACTCACAGCCTTGCTGTTCAATTGGCAATCCAGTCAAACCTAGTCAGCTCTTCATTTTCCTGTCCACACAACCCAGCGTTCAGAAATCATTGGAATCTCTACTACAGAAATTTCCATTCATTCACTGTGAATCTGGAAATACTCTGAATCTGCATTCCAGGAAGTCTTTCGTTACACCACTGATGAATGTCCAAGTAATGCAATGCTGCTTCTTAGTGGTCTGTTCACACTCGAAACCGTGCTGTTCATTGGCTATCCACTCAATATCGGTCAGCTCTTCAATATCCTGTCCAGACTATCCAGATTCCTAAATGTTGGCAATCACCACTACAGAATGTTCCATTCAATCACGCGAATCTGGAATTCATCAGAGTCTCCACTCCTGGAAGGATTTCGTGACACCACTGGTAAATGTCCAAGGAAGACAATGCTGGTTTTAAGCCGCCTGCTAACACACTCAGCCGTGCTGTTCAATTTGCTATCCACCCAACCCTATTCAGCTCTACATTTTCCTGTCCTCATAACCCAACCTTCAGAAATAATTGGTATCTCCTCCACAGAATGTTCCGTTCATTCACTGCGAATCTTAAATTCATCTGACTCTCAACTCCCGGCGGGTTATCGTTACACCACTTGTGAATGTCCAAGTAAGCCAATGCTGGTTTTCAGTGGCCTGTTCATACTAAGAGACGTGCTGTTCATTTGGCTATCCACTCCACCCTGTTCAGCTCTACATTTTCGTGTCCACAAAACCCAGCCTTCAGAAATCATTGGAATCACCACTAGAGAATGTTCCATTCATTCACTGCGAATCTGGAATTCATCTGAACCTCCACTCCTGGCAGGTTTTCGTTACGCCACTGGTGAATGTCCAAGTAACTCAATACTGGTTTTCAGAGGCATGTTCAACTCGCAGAAGTGCTGTTCAATGGGCTATCCACTCAATATTGGTCAGCTCTTCATTTTCCTCTCCACACAAACCAGCCTTCAGAAATCATTGGGCTCTCCACTACAGACTGTTCCATTCATTCACTGCGATTCTGCAATTCATCTGACTCTCCGCTCCAGGCAGGTTTTCATTACAGCACTGGTGAATGACCAAGTAATCCAATGCTGGTTTTCAGCCGCCTTTTCACACTCGCAGTGTGCTGTTCAATTGTCTATCCACTCAAACCTGGTCAGCCTTTCATTTTCTTTTCCACAATATCAGACTTCAGAAATCATTGGAATCGCCAGTACAGAATGTTCCATTCATTCACTGCCAATCTGGAATTCATCTGAATCTGCACTCCAGGTAGGCTTTCATTACACCACTTATGAATGTCCAAGTAACACAATGCTGGTTTTCAGCGGTCTGTTCACACTCTAAGCCCTGCTTTTTACTGGGTATCCACACAACTGTGGTCAGCTCTTCATTTTCATGTCCAAACAATCCAGACTTGAGAAATCATTGCAATCTCCAGTACAGAATGTTCCATTCATTCACTGCGAATCTGGAATTCAACTGAATCTCCACTACCTGCAGATTTATCTTACACCACTTGTGAATGTCCAAGTAAAACAATGCTGGTTTTCAGAGGCCTGTTCATGTTCGCAGTCGTGCTGTTCAATTGGCTATCCACTCAACCTGTTTTGCTCCTCATTTTCCTGTGCACACAACCCAGCCTTCAGAAATCATTGTAATCTCCACTACAGGATGTTCCATTCATTCACTGGGAATCTGGAATTCATCTGAATCTGCACTCCACGCAGGCTTTCGTTACACCACTGCTGAAAGTCGAAGTAATGCAATACTGGTTTTCAGTGGTCTGTTCACATTCGAAGCCGAGGCTTTTTACAGGCTATCCACTCAACACTGGTCAGCTCTTCATTTTCGTGTCCCCACAATCCAGATTTCAGAAATCATTGCAATCTCCACTACAGAATGTTCCATTCATTCACTGCGAGTCTGGAGTTTATCTGATTCTCCACTCCCGCCTGGTTAACATTACACCACTTGTGAATGTCCAAGTAAGCCAATGCTGGTTTTCAGAGGCCTGTTCATACTCGCAGCCGTGCTGTTTAATTGACAATTCACTCCACCCTGTTCAGCTCTTCATTGTCCCACCACACTAGCAGCCTTCAGAAATCTTTGTTATCTCCACTACAGAATGTTCCATTCATTCACTGCGAATCTGGAATTCATCTGACTCTCAACTCCACGCAGGTTTTCATTACACCACTGTTGAATGTCCAAGTAACCCAATGCTGGTTTTCAGCGGCCTGTTCATATTCGCAGCCCTGCTGTTTACTTGGCTATCGATTCAAGCCTGGTCAGCTCTTCATTTTCCTGTCCACACAACACAGGCTTCAGAAATCATTGGAATCTCCTCTACAGAATGTTCCATTCATTCACTGCGAATGTGGAATTCAACTGACTCTCCACTCCATGCAGGTTTTCCTTACACCACTGATGAATGTCCAAGTAACCCAATGCTGGTTTTCAGCTGCATGTTCACACTCGCAGCCATGCTATACAATTGGCTTTCCACTAAATCCTGATTAGTTCTTGATTTTCCTTCCACACGAACCAGCCTTCAGAAATCGTTGGAATCTCCACTAGAGAATGTTCCATTCATTCACTGCGAATCTGGAATTCCTCTGAACCTCCACTCCCGGCAGGTTTTCGTTACACCACTGTTGAATGTCCAAGTAACCCAATGTTTTAAGTGTTTTCTTCACAAGCGCAGTGGTGCTGTTCAATTGGCTATCCACTCAACCCTGGCCAGCTCTACATTTTCCTGTCCACACCACAGAGACTGGAGAAATCATTGTTATCTCCACTACAGAATGTTCCATTCATTCACAGCGAATCTGGAATTCATCTGAATCTCCACTCCCGGCAGGTTTTCGTGACACCACTGGTAAATATCCAAGTAAGCCAATGCTGGTTTTAAGTGGCCTGCTCCTACTCTCAGCCGTGCTGTTCAATTTGCTATCCACTCAACCCTCTTCAGCTCCATTTTCCTGTCCACATAACCCAAACTTCAGAAACAATTTGTATCTCCTCCACAGAATGTTCCATTCATTGACAGCAAATCTGAAATTCATCTAATTCTCAACTCCCGTCAGGTTTTCGTTACACCACTTGTGAATGTCCAATTAAGCCAAAGCTGGTTTTCAGTGGCCTGTTCTTACTACGAGACGTGCTGTTCATTTGGCTATCCATTCCACCCTGTTCAGCTCTACATTTTCGTGTCCACAAAACCCAGCCTTCAGAAATCATTGGAATCACCACTAGAGAATGTTCCATTCATTCACTGCGAATCTGGAATTCATCTGAATCTCCACTCCCGGCAGGTTTTCATTGCACCACTGCTGAATGTTCAAGTAACGCAATGATGGTTTTCAGCGGTCTATTCACACTCGAACCCGTGCTGTTCACGGTCTAGCGACTCAACACTGGTGAGTTCTTCTTTTTCCAGTTCAGACAATACAAACCTCAGAAACCATTGCAATCTACACTACAGAATGTTTCATTCATTCAGGCGAATCTTGAATTCATCTTGTTCTCCACTCCCAGCAGGTTTTCGTTTCACCACTGGTGAATGTCCAAGCAACCCAAGGCTGGTTTCAGCTGCGTGTTAACACTCGCAGCCGTGCTGTTCAATTGGCTATCCAGTGAACGCTGGTTAGCTCTTGATTTTCCTTCCACACACCGAGCCTTCAGAAATCATTCTTATCTCCACTTCAGAATGTTCCATTCGTTCCCTGCGAATCTGGAATTCCTCTGACTCTCCACACCAGGCAGATTTTCCTAACAACACTGGTGAATGACCAGGTAATCCAATGCTGGTTTTCAGCGGCTGTTCACACTCACAGCCTTGCTGTTCAATTGGCAATCCAGTCAAACCTAGTCAGCTCTTCATTTTCCTGTCCACACAACCCAGCGTTCAGAAATCATTGGAATCTCTACTACAGAAATTTCCATTCATTCACTGTGAATCTGGAAATACTCTGAATCTGCATTCCAGGAAGGCTTTCGTTACACCACTGATGAATGTCCAAGTAATGCAATGCTGCTTCTTAGTGGTCTGTTCACACTCGAAACCGTGCTGTTCATTGGCTATCCACTCAATATCGGTCAGCTCTTCAATATCCTGTCCAGACTATCCAGATTCCTAAATGTTGGCAATCACCACTACAGAATGTTCCATTCAATCACGCGAATCTGGAATTCATCAGAGTCTCCACTCCTGGAAGGTTTTCGTGACACCACTGGTAAATGTCCAAGGAAGACAATGCTGGTTTTAAGCCGCCTGCTAACACACTCAGCCGTGCTGTTCAATTTGCTATCCACCCAACCCTATTCAGCTCTACATTTTCCTGTCCTCATAACCCAACCTTCAGAAATAATTGGTATCTCCTCCACAGAATGTTCCGTTCATTCACTGCGAATCTTAAATTCATCTGACTCTCAACTCCCGGCGGGTTATCGTTACACCACTTGTGAATGTCCAAGTAAGCCAATGCTGGTTTTCAGTGGCCTGTTCATACTAAGAGACGTGCTGTTCATTTGGCTATCCACTCCACCCTGTTCAGCTCTACATTTTCGTGTCCACAAAACCCAGCCTTCAGAAATCATTGGAATCACCACTAGAGAATGTTCCATTCATTCACTGCGAATCTGGAATTCCTCTGAACCTCCACTCCTGGCAGGTTTTCGTTACGCCACTGGTGAATGTCCAAGTAACTCAATACTGGTTTTCAGAGGCATGTTCAACTCGCAGAAGTGCTGTTCAATGGGCTATCCACTCAATATTGGTCAGCTCTTCATTTTCCTCTCCACACAAACCAGCCTTCAGAAATCATTGGGCTCTCCACTACAGACTGTTCCATTCATTCACTGCGATTCTGCAATTCATCTGACTCTCCGCTCCAGGCAGGTTTTCATTACAGCACTGGTGAATGACCAAGTAATCCAATGCTGGTTTTCAGCCGCCTTTTCACACTCGCAGTGTGCTGTTCAATTGTCTATCCACTCAAACCTGGTCAGCCTTTCATTTTCTTTTCCACAATATCAGACTTCAGAAATCATTGGAATCGCCAGTACAGAATGTTCCATTCATTCACTGCCAATCTGGAATTCATCTGAATCTGCACTCCAGGTAGGCTTTCATTACACCACTTATGAATGTCCAAGTAACACAATGCTGGTTTTCAGCGGTCTGTTCACACTCTAAGCCCTGCTTTTTACTGGGTATCCACACAACTGTGGTCAGCTCTTCATTTTCATGTCCAAACAATCCAGACTTGAGAAATCATTGCAATCTCCAGTACAGAATGTTCCATTCATTCACTGCGAATCTGGAATTCAACTGAATCTCCACTACCTGCAGATTTATCTTACACCACTTGTGAATGTCCAAGTAAAACAATGCTGGTTTTCAGAGGCCTGTTCATGTTCGCAGTCGTGCTGTTCAATTGGCTATCCACTCAACCTGTTTTGCTCCTCATTTTCCTGTGCACACAACCCAGCCTTCAGAAATCATTGTAATCTCCACTACAGGATGTTCCATTCATTCACTGGGAATCTGGAATTCATCTGAATCTGCACTCCACGCAGGCTTTCGTTACACCACTGCTGAAAGTCGAAGTAATGCAATACTGGTTTTCAGTGGTCTGTTCACATTCGAAGCCGAGGCTTTTTACAGGCTATCCACTCAACACTGGTCAGCTCTTCATTTTCGTGTCCCCACAATCCAGATTTCAGAAATCATTGCAATCTCCACTACAGAATGTTCCATTCATTCACTGCGAGTCTGGAGTTTATCTGATTCTCCACTCCCGCCTGGTTAACATTACACCACTTGTGAATGTCCAAGTAAGCCAATGCTGGTTTTCAGAGGCCTGTTCATACTCGCAGCCGTGCTGTTTAATTGACAATTCACTCCACCCTGTTCAGCTCTTCATTGTCCCACCACACTACCAGCCTTCAGAAATCTTTGTTATCTCCACTACAGAATGTTCCATTCATTCACTGCGAATCTGGAATTCATCTGACTCTCAACTCCACGCAGGTTTTCATTACACCACTGTTGAATGTCCAAGTAACCCAATGCTGGTTTTCAGCGGCCTGTTCATATTCGCAGCCCTGCTGTTTACTTGGCTATCGATTCAAGCCTGGTCAGCTCTTCATTTTCCTGTCCACACAACACAGGCTTCAGAAATCATTGGAATCTCCTCTACAGAATGTTCCATTCATTCACTGCGAATGTGGAATTCAACTGACTCTCCACTCCATGCAGGTTTTCCTTACACCACTGATGAATGTCCAAGTAACCCAATGCTGGTTTTCAGCTGCATGTTCACACTCGCAGCCATGCTATACAATTGGCTTTCCACTAAATCCTGATTAGTTCTTGATTTTCCTTCCACACGACCCAGCCTTCAGAAATCGTTGGAATCTCCACTAGAGAATGTTCCATTCATTCACTGCGAATCTGGAATTCCTCTGAACCTCCACTCCCGGCAGGTTTTCGTTACACCACTGTTGAATGTCCAAGTAACCCAATGTTTTAAGTGTTTTCTTCACAAGCGCAGTGGTGCTGTTCAATTGGCTATCCACTCAACCCTGGCCAGCTCTACATTTTCCTGTCCACACCACAGAGACTGGAGAAATCATTGTTATCTCCACTACAGAATGTTCCATTCATTCACAGCGAATCTGGAATTCATCTGAATCTCCACTCCCGGCAGGTTTTCGTGACACCACTGGTAAATATCCAAGTAAGCCAATGCTGGTTTTAAGTGGCCTGCTCATACTCTCAGCCGTGCTGTTCAATTTGCTATCCACTCAACCCTCTTCAGCTCCATTTTCCTGTCCACATAACCCAAACTTCAGAAACAATTGGTATCTCCTCCACAGAATGTTCCATTCATTGACGGCAAATCTGAAATTCATCTAATTCTCAACTCCCGTCAGGTTTTCGTTACACCACTTGTGAATGTCCAATTAAGCCAAAGCTGGTTTTCAGTGGCCTGTTCTTACTACGAGACGTGCTGTTCATTTGGCTATCCATTCCACCCTGTTCAGCTCTACATTTTCGTGTCCACAAAACCCAGCCTTCAGAAATCATTGGAATCACCACTAGAGAATGTTCCATTCATTCACTGCGAATCTGGAATTCATCTGAATCTCCACTCCCGGCAGGTTTTCATTGCACCACTGCTGAATGTTCAAGTAACGCAATGATGGTTTTCAGCGGTCTATTCACACTCGAACCCGTGCTGTTCACGGTCTAGCGACTCAACACTGGTGAGTTCTTCTTTTTCCAGTTCAGACAATACAAACCTCAGAAACCATTGCAATCTACACTACAGAATGTTTCATTCATTCAGGCGAATCTTGAATTCATCTTGTTCTCCACTCCCAGCAGGTTTTCGTTTCACCACTGGTGAATGTCCAAGCAACCCAAGGCTGGTTTCAGCTGCGTGTTAACACTCGCAGCCGTGCTGTTCAATTGGCTATCCAGTGAACGCTGGTTAGCTCTTGATTTTCCTTCCACACACCGAGCCTTCAGAAATCATTCTTATCTCCACTTCAGAATGTTCCATTCGTTCCCTGCGAATCTGGAATTCCTCTGACTCTCCACACCAGGCAGATTTTCCTAACAACACTGGTGAATGACCAGGTAATCCAATGCTGGTTTTCAGCGGCTGTTCACACTCACAGCCTTGCTGTTCAATTGGCAATCCAGTCAAACCTAGTCAGCTCTTCATTTTCCTGTCCACACAACCCAGCGTTCAGAAATCATTGGAATCTCTACTACAGAAATTTCCATTCATTCACTGTGAATCTGGAAATACTCTGAATCTGCATTCCAGGAAGGCTTTCGTTACACCACTGATGAATGTCCAAGTAATGCAATGCTGCTTCTTAGTGGTCTGTTCACACTCGAAACCGTGCTGTTCATTGGCTATCCACTCAATATCGGTCAGCTCTTCAATATCCTGTCCAGACTATCCAGATTCCTAAATGTTGGCAATCACCACTACAGAATGTTCCATTCAATCACGCGAATCTGGAATTCATCAGAGTCTCCACTCCTGGAAGGTTTTCGTGACACCACTGGTAAATGTCCAAGGAAGACAATGCTGGTTTTAAGCCGCCTGCTAACACACTCAGCCGTGCTGTTCAATTTGCTATCCACCCAACCCTATTCAGCTCTACATTTTCCTGTCCTCATAACCCAACCTTCAGAAATAATTGGTATCTCCTCCACAGAATGTTCCGTTCATTCACTGCGAATCTTAAATTCATCTGACTCTCAACTCCCGGCGGGTTATCGTTACACCACTTGTGAATGTCCAAGTAAGCCAATGCTGGTTTTCAGTGGCCTGTTCATACTAAGAGACGTGCTGTTCATTTGGCTATCCACTCCACCCTGTTCAGCTCTACATTTTCGTGTCCACAAAACCCAGCCTTCAGAAATCATTGGAATCACCACTAGAGAATGTTCCATTCATTCACTGCGAATCTGGAATTCCTCTGAACCTCCACTCCTGGCAGGTTTTCGTTACGCCACTGGTGAATGTCCAAGTAACTCAATACTGGTTTTCAGAGGCATGTTCAACTCGCAGAAGTGCTGTTCAATGGGCTATCCACTCAATATTGGTCAGCTCTTCATTTTCCTCTCCACACAAACCAGCCTTCAGAAATCATTGGGCTCTCCACTACAGACTGTTCCATTCATTCACTGCGATTCTGCAATTCATCTGACTCTCCGCTCCAGGCAGGTTTTCATTACAGCACTGGTGAATGACCAAGTAATCCAATGCTGGTTTTCAGCCGCCTTTTCACACTCGCAGTGTGCTGTTCAATTGTCTATCCACTCAAACCTGGTCAGCCTTTCATTTTCTTTTCCACAATATCAGACTTCAGAAATCATTGGAATCGCCAGTACAGAATGTTCCATTCATTCACTGCCAATCTGGAATTCATCTGAATCTGCACTCCAGGTAGGCTTTCATTACACCACTTATGAATGTCCAAGTAACACAATGCTGGTTTTCAGCGGTCTGTTCACACTCTAAGCCCTGCTTTTTACTGGGTATCCACACAACTGTGGTCAGCTCTTCATTTTCATGTCCAAACAATCCAGACTTGAGAAATCATTGCAATCTCCAGTACAGAATGTTCCATTCATTCACTGCGAATCTGGAATTCAACTGAATCTCCACTACCTGCAGATTTATCTTACACCACTTGTGAATGTCCAAGTAAAACAATGCTGGTTTTCAGAGGCCTGTTCATGTTCGCAGTCGTGCTGTTCAATTGGCTATCCACTCAACCTGTTTTGCTCCTCATTTTCCTGTGCACACAACCCAGCCTTCAGAAATCATTGTAATCTCCACTACAGGATGTTCCATTCATTCACTGGGAATCTGGAATTCATCTGAATCTGCACTCCACGCAGGCTTTCGTTACACCACTGCTGAAAGTCGAAGTAATGCAATACTGGTTTTCAGTGGTCTGTTCACGTTCGAAGCCGAGGCTTTTTACAGGCTATCCACTCAACACTGGTCAGCTCTTCATTTTCGTGTCCCCACAATCCAGATTTCAGAAATCATTGCAATCTCCACTACAGAATGTTCCATTCATTCACTGCGAGTCTGGAGTTTATCTGATTCTCCACTCCCGCCTGGTTAACATTACACCACTTGTGAATGTCCAAGTAAGCCAATGCTGGTTTTCAGAGGCCTGTTCATACTCGCAGCCGTGCTGTTTAATTGACAATTCACTCCACCCTGTTCAGCTCTTCATTGTCCCACCACACTACCAGCCTTCAGAAATCTTTGTTATCTCCACTACAGAATGTTCCATTCATTCACTGCGAATCTGGAATTCATCTGACTCTCAACTCCACGCAGGTTTTCATTACACCACTGTTGAATGTCCAAGTAACCCAATGCTGGTTTTCAGCGGCCTGTTCATATTCGCAGCCCTGCTGTTTACTTGGCTATCGATTCAAGCCTGGTCAGCTCTTCATTTTCCTGTCCACACAACACAGGCTTCAGAAATCATTGGAATCTCCTCTACAGAATGTTCCATTCATTCACTGCGAATGTGGAATTCAACTGACTCTCCACTCCATGCAGGTTTTCCTTACACCACTGATGAATGTCCAAGTAACCCAATGCTGGTTTTCAGCTGCATGTTCACACTCGCAGCCATGCTATACAATTGGCTTTCCACTAAATCCTGATTAGTTCTTGATTTTCCTTCCACACGACCCAGCCTTCAGAAATCGTTGGAATCTCCACTAGAGAATGTTCCATTCATTCACTGCGAATCTGGAATTCCTCTGAACCTCCACTCCCGGCAGGTTTTCGTTACACCACTGTTGAATGTCCAAGTAACCCAATGTTTTAAGTGTTTTCTTCACAAGCGCAGTGGTGCTGTTCAATTGGCTATCCACTCAACCCTGGCCAGCTCTACATTTTCCTGTCCACACCACAGAGACTGGAGAAATCATTGTTATCTCCACTACAGAATGTTCCATTCATTCACAGCGAATCTGGAATTCATCTGAATCTCCACTCCCGGCAGGTTTTCGTGACACCACTGGTAAATATCCAAGTAAGCCAATGCTGGTTTTAAGTGGCCTGCTCCTACTCTCAGCCGTGCTGTTCAATTTGCTATCCACTCAACCCTCTTCAGCTCCATTTTCCTGTCCACATAACCCAAACTTCAGAAACAATTGGTATCTCCTCCACAGAATGTTCCATTCATTGACGGCAAATCTGAAATTCATCTAATTCTCAACTCCCGTCAGGTTTTCGTTACACCACTTGTGAATGTCCAATTAAGCCAAAGCTGGTTTTCAGTGGCCTGTTCTTACTACGAGACGTGCTGTTCATTTGGCTATCCATTCCACCCTGTTCAGCTCTACATTTTCGTGTCCACAAAACCCAGCCTTCAGAAATCATTGGAATCACCACTAGAGAATGTTCCATTCATTCACTGCGAATCTGGAATTCATCTGAATCTCCACTCCCGGCAGGTTTTCATTGCACCACTGCTGAATGTTCAAGTAACGCAATGATGGTTTTCAGCGGTCTATTCACACTCGAACCCGTGCTGTTCACGGTCTAGCGACTCAACACTGGTGAGTTCTTCTTTTTCCAGTTCAGACAATACAAACCTCAGAAACCATTGCAATCTACACTACAGAATGTTTCATTCATTCAGGCGAATCTTGAATTCATCTTGTTCTCCACTCCCAGCAGGTTTTCGTTTCACCACTGGTGAATGTCCAAGCAACCCAAGGCTGGTTTCAGCTGCGTGTTAACACTCGCAGCCGTGCTGTTCAATTGGCTATCCAGTGAACGCTGGTTAGCTCTTGATTTTCCTTCCACACACCGAGCCTTCAGAAATCATTCTTATCTCCACTTCAGAATGTTCCATTCGTTCCCTGCGAATCTGGAATTCCTCTGACTCTCCACACCAGGCAGATTTTCCTAACAACACTGGTGAATGACCAGGTAATCCAATGCTGGTTTTCAGCGGCTGTTCACACTCACAGCCTTGCTGTTCAATTGGCAATCCAGTCAAACCTAGTCAGCTCTTCATTTTCCTGTCCACACAACCCAGCGTTCAGAAATCATTGGAATCTCTACTACAGAAATTTCCATTCATTCACTGTGAATCTGGAAATACTCTGAATCTGCATTCCAGGAAGGCTTTCGTTACACCACTGATGAATGTCCAAGTAATGCAATGCTGCTTCTTAGTGGTCTGTTCACACTCGAAACCGTGCTGTTCATTGGCTATCCACTCAATATCGGTCAGCTCTTCAATATCCTGTCCAGACTATCCAGATTCCTAAATGTTGGCAATCACCACTACAGAATGTTCCATTCAATCACGCGAATCTGGAATTCATCAGAGTCTCCACTCCTGGAAGGTTTTCGTGACACCACTGGTAAATGTCCAAGGAAGACAATGCTGGTTTTAAGCCGCCTGCTAACACACTCAGCCGTGCTGTTCAATTTGCTATCCACCCAACCCTATTCAGCTCTACATTTTCCTGTCCTCATAACCCAACCTTCAGAAATAATTGGTATCTCCTCCACAGAATGTTCCGTTCATTCACTGCGAATCTTAAATTCATCTGACTCTCAACTCCCGGCGGGTTATCGTTACACCACTTGTGAATGTCCAAGTAAGCCAATGCTGGTTTTCAGTGGCCTGTTCATACTAAGAGACGTGCTGTTCATTTGGCTATCCACTCCACCCTGTTCAGCTCTACATTCTCGTGTCCACAAAACCCAGCCTTCAGAAATCATTGGAATCACCACTAGAGAATGTTCCATTCATTCACTGCGAATCTGGAATTCCTCTGAACCTCCACTCCTGGCAGGTTTTCGTTACGCCACTGGTGAATGTCCAAGTAACTCAATACTGGTTTTCAGAGGCATGTTCAACTCGCAGAAGTGCTGTTCAATGGGCTATCCACTCAATATTGGTCAGCTCTTCATTTTCCTCTCCACACAAACCAGCCTTCAGAAATCATTGGGCTCTCCACTACAGACTGTTCCATTCATTCACTGCGATTCTGCAATTCATCTGACTCTCCGCTCCAGGCAGGTTTTCATTACAGCACTGGTGAATGACCAAGTAATCCAATGCTGGTTTTCAGCCGCCTTTTCACACTCGCAGTGTGCTGTTCAATTGTCTATCCACTCAAACCTGGTCAGCCTTTCATTTTCTTTTCCACAATATCAGACTTCAGAAATCATTGGAATCGCCAGTACAGAATGTTCCATTCATTCACTGCCAATCTGGAATTCATCTGAATCTGCACTCCAGGTAGGCTTTCATTACACCACTTATGAATGTCCAAGTAACACAATGCTGGTTTTCAGCGGTCTGTTCACACTCTAAGCCCTGCTTTTTACTGGGTATCCACACAACTGTGGTCAGCTCTTCATTTTCATGTCCAAACAATCCAGACTTGAGAAATCATTGCAATCTCCAGTACAGAATGTTCCATTCATTCACTGCGAATCTGGAATTCAACTGAATCTCCACTACCTGCAGATTTATCTTACACCACTTGTGAATGTCCAAGTAAAACAATGCTGGTTTTCAGAGGCCTGTTCATGTTCGCAGTCGTGCTGTTCAATTGGCTATCCACTCAACCTGTTTTGCTCCTCATTTTCCTGTGCACACAACCCAGCCTTCAGAAATCATTGTAATCTCCACTACAGGATGTTCCATTCATTCACTGGGAATCTGGAATTCATCTGAATCTGCACTCCACGCAGGCTTTCGTTACACCACTGCTGAAAGTCGAAGTAATGCAATACTGGTTTTCAGTGGTCTGTTCACATTCGAAGCCGAGGCTTTTTACAGGCTATCCACTCAACACTGGTCAGCTCTTCATTTTCGTGTCCCCACAATCCAGATTTCAGAAATCATTGCAATCTCCACTACAGAATGTTCCATTCATTCACTGCGAGTCTGGAGTTTATCTGATTCTCCACTCCCGCCTGGTTAACATTACACCACTTGTGAATGTCCAAGTAAGCCAATGCTGGTTTTCAGAGGCCTGTTCATACTCGCAGCCGTGCTGTTTAATTGACAATTCACTCCACCCTGTTCAGCTCTTCATTGTCCCACCACACTACCAGCCTTCAGAAATCTTTGTTATCTCCACTACAGAATGTTCCATTCATTCACTGCGAATCTGGAATTCATCTGACTCTCAACTCCACGCAGGTTTTCATTACACCACTGTTGAATGTCCAAGTAACCCAATGCTGGTTTTCAGCGGCCTGTTCATATTCGCAGCCCTGCTGTTTACTTGGCTATCGATTCAAGCCTGGTCAGCTCTTCATTTTCCTGTCCACACAACACAGGCTTCAGAAATCATTGGAATCTCCTCTACAGAATGTTCCATTCATTCACTGCGAATGTGGAATTCAACTGACTCTCCACTCCATGCAGGTTTTCCTTACACCACTGATGAATGTCCAAGTAACCCAATGCTGGTTTTCAGCTGCATGTTCACACTCGCAGCCATGCTATACAATTGGCTTTCCACTAAATCCTGATTAGTTCTTGATTTTCCTTCCACACGACCCAGCCTTCAGAAATCGTTGGAATCTCCACTAGAGAATGTTCCATTCATTCACTGCGAATCTGGAATTCCTCTGAACCTCCACTCCCGGCAGGTTTTCGTTACACCACTGTTGAATGTCCAAGTAACCCAATGTTTTAAGTGTTTTCTTCACAAGCGCAGTGGTGCTGTTCAATTGGCTATCCACTCAACCCTGGCCAGCTCTAGATTTTCCTGTCCACACCACAGAGACTGGAGAAATCATTGTTATCTCCACTACAGAATGTTCCATTCATTCACAGCGAATCTGGAATTCATCTGAATCTCCACTCCCGGCAGGTTTTCGTGACACCACTGGTAAATATCCAAGTAAGCCAATGCTGGTTTTAAGTGGCCTGCTCCTACTCTCAGCCGTGCTGTTCAATTTGCTATCCACTCAACCCTCTTCAGCTCCATTTTCCTGTCCACATAACCCAAACTTCAGAAACAATTGGTATCTCCTCCACAGAATGTTCCATTCATTGACGGCAAATCTGAAATTCATCTAATTCTCAACTCCCGTCAGGTTTTCGTTACACCACTTGTGAATGTCCAATTAAGCCAAAGCTGGTTTTCAGTGGCCTGTTCTTACTACGAGACGTGCTGTTCATTTGGCTATCCATTCCACCCTGTTCAGCTCTACATTTTCGTGTCCACAAAACCCAGCCTTCAGAAATCATTGGAATCACCACTAGAGAATGTTCCATTCATTCACTGCGAATCTGGAATTCATCTGAATCTCCACTCCCGGCAGGTTTTCATTGCACCACTGCTGAATGTTCAAGTAACGCAATGATGGTTTTCAGCGGTCTATTCACACTCGAACCCGTGCTGTTCACGGTCTAGCGACTCAACACTGGTGAGTTCTTCTTTTTCCAGTTCAGACAATACAAACCTCAGAAACCATTGCAATCTACACTACAGAATGTTTCATTCATTCAGGCGAATCTTGAATTCATCTTGTTCTCCACTCCCAGCAGGTTTTCGTTTCACCACTGGTGAATGTCCAAGCAACCCAAGGCTGGTTTCAGCTGCGTGTTAACACTCGCAGCCGTGCTGTTCAATTGGCTATCCAGTGAACGCTGGTTAGCTCTTGATTTTCCTTCCACACACCGAGCCTTCAGAAATCATTCTTATCTCCACTTCAGAATGTTCCATTCGTTCCCTGCGAATCTGGAATTCCTCTGACTCTCCACACCAGGCAGATTTTCCTAACAACACTGGTGAATGACCAGGTAATCCAATGCTGGTTTTCAGCGGCTGTTCACACTCACAGCCTTGCTGTTCAATTGGCAATCCAGTCAAACCTAGTCAGCTCTTCATTTTCCTGTCCACACAACCCAGCGTTCAGAAATCATTGGAATCTCTACTACAGAAATTTCCATTCATTCACTGTGAATCTGGAAATACTCTGAATCTGCATTCCAGGAAGGCTTTCGTTACACCACTGATGAATGTCCAAGTAATGCAATGCTGCTTCTTAGTGGTCTGTTCACACTCGAAACCGTGCTGTTCATTGGCTATCCACTCAATATCGGTCAGCTCTTCAATATCCTGTCCAGACTATCCAGATTCCTAAATGTTGGCAATCACCACTACAGAATGTTCCATTCAATCACGCGAATCTGGAATTCATCAGAGTCTCCACTCCTGGAAGGTTTTCGTGACACCACTGGTAAATGTCCAAGGAAGACAATGCTGGTTTTAAGCCGCCTGCTAACACACTCAGCCGTGCTGTTCAATTTGCTATCCACCCAACCCTATTCAGCTCTACATTTTCCTGTCCTCATAACCCAACCTTCAGAAATAATTGGTATCTCCTCCACAGAATGTTCCGTTCATTCACTGCGAATCTTAAATTCATCTGACTCTCAACTCCCGGCGGGTTATCGTTACACCACTTGTGAATGTCCAAGTAAGCCAATGCTGGTTTTCAGTGGCCTGTTCATACTAAGAGACGTGCTGTTCATTTGGCTATCCACTCCACCCTGTTCAGCTCTACATTTTCGTGTCCACAAAACCCAGCCTTCAGAAATCATTGGAATCACCACTAGAGAATGTTCCATTCATTCACTGCGAATCTGGAATTCCTCTGAACCTCCACTCCTGGCAGGTTTTCGTTACGCCACTGGTGAATGTCCAAGTAACTCAATACTGGTTTTCAGAGGCATGTTCAACTCGCAGAAGTGCTGTTCAATGGGCTATCCACTCAATATTGGTCAGCTCTTCATTTTCCTCTCCACACAAACCAGCCTTCAGAAATCATTGGGCTCTCCACTACAGACTGTTCCATTCATTCACTGCGATTCTGCAATTCATCTGACTCTCCGCTCCAGGCAGGTTTTCATTACAGCACTGGTGAATGACCAAGTAATCCAATGCTGGTTTTCAGCCGCCTTTTCACACTCGCAGTGTGCTGTTCAATTGTCTATCCACTCAAACCTGGTCAGCCTTTCATTTTCTTTTCCACAATATCAGACTTCAGAAATCATTGGAATCGCCAGTACAGAATGTTCCATTCATTCACTGCCAATCTGGAATTCATCTGAATCTGCACTCCAGGTAGGCTTTCATTACACCACTTATGAATGTCCAAGTAACACAATGCTGGTTTTCAGCGGTCTGTTCACACTCTAAGCCCTGCTTTTTACTGGGTATCCACACAACTGTGGTCAGCTCTTCATTTTCATGTCCAAACAATCCAGACTTGAGAAATCATTGCAATCTCCAGTACAGAATGTTCCATTCATTCACTGCGAATCTGGAATTCAACTGAATCTCCACTACCTGCAGATTTATCTTACACCACTTGTGAATGTCCAAGTAAAACAATGCTGGTTTTCAGAGGCCTGTTCATGTTCGCAGTCGTGCTGTTCAATTGGCTATCCACTCAACCTGTTTTGCTCCTCATTTTCCTGTGCACACAACCCAGCCTTCAGAAATCATTGTAATCTCCACTACAGGATGTTCCATTCATTCACTGGGAATCTGGAATTCATCTGAATCTGCACTCCACGCAGGCTTTCGTTACACCACTGCTGAAAGTCGAAGTAATGCAATACTGGTTTTCAGTGGTCTGTTCACATTCGAAGCCGAGGCTTTTTACAGGCTATCCACTCAACACTGGTCAGCTCTTCATTTTCGTGTCCCCACAATCCAGATTTCAGAAATCATTGCAATCTCCACTACAGAATGTTCCATTCATTCACTGCGAGTCTGGAGTTTATCTGATTCTCCACTCCCGCCTGGTTAACATTACACCACTTGTGAATGTCCAAGTAAGCCAATGCTGGTTTTCAGAGGCCTGTTCATACTCGCAGCCGTGCTGTTTAATTGACAATTCACTCCACCCTGTTCAGCTCTTCATTGTCCCACCACACTACCAGCCTTCAGAAATCTTTGTTATCTCCACTACAGAATGTTCCATTCATTCACTGCGAATCTGGAATTCATCTGACTCTCAACTCCACGCAGGTTTTCATTACACCACTGTTGAATGTCCAAGTAACCCAATGCTGGTTTTCAGCGGCCTGTTCATATTCGCAGCCCTGCTGTTTACTTGGCTATCGATTCAAGCCTGGTCAGCTCTTCATTTTCCTGTCCACACAACACAGGCTTCAGAAATCATTGGAATCTCCTCTACAGAATGTTCCATTCATTCACTGCGAATGTGGAATTCAACTGACTCTCCACTCCATGCAGGTTTTCCTTACACCACTGATGAATGTCCAAGTAACCCAATGCTGGTTTTCAGCTGCATGTTCACACTCGCAGCCATGCTATACAATTGGCTTTCCACTAAATCCTGATTAGTTCTTGATTTTCCTTCCACACGACCCAGCCTTCAGAAATCGTTGGAATCTCCACTAGAGAATGTTCCATTCATTCACTGCGAATCTGGAATTCCTCTGAACCTCCACTCCCGGCAGGTTTTCGTTACACCACTGTTGAATGTCCAAGTAACCCAATGTTTTAAGTGTTTTCTTCACAAGCGCAGTGGTGCTGTTCAATTGGCTATCCACTCAACCCTGGCCAGCTCTACATTTTCCTGTCCACACCACAGAGACTGGAGAAATCATTGTTATCTCCACTACAGAATGTTCCATTCATTCACAGCGAATCTGGAATTCATCTGAATCTCCACTCCCGGCAGGTTTTCGTGACACCACTGGTAAATATCCAAGTAAGCCAATGCTGGTTTTAAGTGGCCTGCTCCTACTCTCAGCCGTGCTGTTCAATTTGCTATCCACTCAACCCTCTTCAGCTCCATTTTCCTGTCCACATAACCCAAACTTCAGAAACAATTGGTATCTCCTCCACAGAATGTTCCATTCATTGACGGCAAATCTGAAATTCATCTAATTCTCAACTCCCGTCAGGTTTTCGTTACACCACTTGTGAATGTCCAATTAAGCCAAAGCTGGTTTTCAGTGGCCTGTTCTTACTACGAGACGTGCTGTTCATTTGGCTATCCATTCCACCCTGTTCAGCTCTACATTTTCGTGTCCACAAAACCCAGCCTTCAGAAATCATTGGAATCACCACTAGAGAATGTTCCATTCATTCACTGCGAATCTGGAATTCATCTGAATCTCCACTCCCGGCAGGTTTTCATTGCACCACTGCTGAATGTTCAAGTAACGCAATGATGGTTTTCAGCGGTCTATTCACACTCGAACCCGTGCTGTTCACGGTCTAGCGACTCAACACTGGTGAGTTCTTCTTTTTCCAGTTCAGACAATACAAACCTCAGAAACCATTGCAATCTACACTACAGAATGTTTCATTCATTCAGGCGAATCTTGAATTCATCTTGTTCTCCACTCCCAGCAGGTTTTCGTTTCACCACTGGTGAATGTCCAAGCAACCCAAGGCTGGTTTCAGCTGCGTGTTAACACTCGCAGCCGTGCTGTTCAATTGGCTATCCAGTGAACGCTGGTTAGCTCTTGATTTTCCTTCCACACACCGAGCCTTCAGAAATCATTCTTATCTCCACTTCAGAATGTTCCATTCGTTCCCTGCGAATCTGGAATTCCTCTGACTCTCCACACCAGGCAGATTTTCCTAACAACACTGGTGAATGACCAGGTAATCCAATGCTGGTTTTCAGCGGCTGTTCACACTCACAGCCTTGCTGTTCAATTGGCAATCCAGTCAAACCTAGTCAGCTCTTCATTTTCCTGTCCACACAACCCAGCGTTCAGAAATCATTGGAATCTCTACTACAGAAATTTCCATTCATTCACTGTGAATCTGGAAATAATCTGAATCTGCATTCCAGGAAGGCTTTCGTTACACCACTGATGAATGTCCAAGTAATGCAATGCTGCTTCTTAGTGGTCTGTTCACACTCGAAACCGTGCTGTTCATTGGCTATCCACTCAATATCGGTCAGCTCTTCAATATCCTGTCCAGACTATCCAGATTCCTAAATGTTGGCAATCACCACTACACAATGTTCCATTCAATCACGCGAATCTGGAATTCATCAGAGTCTCCACTCCTGGAAGGTTTTCGTGACACCACTGGTAAATGTCCAAGGAAGACAATGCTGGTTTTAAGCCGCCTGCTAACACACTCAGCCGTGCTGTTCAATTTGCTATCCACCCAACCCTATTCAGCTCTACATTTTCCTGTCCTCATAACCCAACCTTCAGAAATAATTGGTATCTCCTCCACAGAATGTTCCGTTCATTCACTGCGAATCTTAAATTCATCTGACTCTCAACTCCCGGCGGGTTATCGTTACACCACTTGTGAATGTCCAAGTAAGCCAATGCTGGTTTTCAGTGGCCTGTTCATACTAAGAGACGTGCTGTTCATTTGGCTATCCACTCCACCCTGTTCAGCTCTACATTTTCGTGTCCACAAAACCCAGCCTTCAGAAATCATTGGAATCACCACTAGAGAATGTTCCATTCATTCACTGCGAATCTGGAATTCATCTGAACCTCCACTCCTGGCAGGTTTTCGTTACGCCACTGGTGAATGTCCAAGTAACTCAATACTGGTTTTCAGAGGCATGTTCAACTCGCAGAAGTGCTGTTCAATGGGCTATCCACTCAATATTGGTCAGCTCTTCATTTTCCTCTCCACACAAACCAGCCTTCAGAAATCATTGGGCTCTCCACTACAGACTGTTCCATTCATTCACTGCGATTCTGCAATTCATCTGACTCTACGCTCCAGGCAGGTTTTCATTACAGCACTGGTGAATGACCAAGTAATCCAATGCTGGTTTTCAGCCGCCTTTTCACACTCGCAGTGTGCTGTTCAATTGTCTATCCACTCGAACCTGGTCAGCCTTTCATTTTCTTTTCCACAATATCAGACTTCAGAAATCATTGGAATCGCCAGTACAGAATGTTCCATTCATTCACTGCCAATCTGGAATTCATCTGAATCTGCACTCCAGGTAGGCTTTCATTACACCACTTATGAATGTCCAAGTAACACAATGCTGGTTTTCAGCGGTCTGTTCACACTCTAAGCCCTGCTTTTTACTGGGTATCCACACAACTGTGGTCAGCTCTTCATTTTCATGTCCAAACAATCCAGACTTGAGAAATCATTGCAATCTCCAGTACAGAATGTTCCATTCATTCACTGCGAATCTGGAATTCAACTGAATCTCCACTACCTGCAGATTTATCTTACACCACTTGTGAATGTCCAAGTAAAACAATGCTGGTTTTCAGAGGCCTGTTCATGTTCGCAGTCGTGCTGTTCAATTGGCTATCCACTCAACCTGTTTTGCTCCTCATTTTCCTGTGCACACAACCCAGCCTTCAGAAATCATTGTAATCTCCACTACAGGATGTTCCATTCATTCACTGGGAATCTGGAATTCATCTGAATCTGCACTCCACGCAGGCTTTCGTTACACCACTGCTGAAAGTCGAAGTAATGCAATACTGGTTTTCAGTGGTCTGTTCACATTCGAAGCCGAGGCTTTTTACAGGCTATCCACTCAACACTGGTCAGCTCTTCATTTTCGTGTCCCCACAATCCAGATTTCAGAAATCATTGCAATCTCCACTACAGAATGTTCCATTCATTCACTGCGAGTCTGGAGTTTATCTGATTCTCCACTCCCGCCTGGTTAACATTACACCACTTGTGAATGTCCAAGTAAGCCAATGCTGGTTTTCAGAGGCCTGTTCATACTCGCAGCCGTGCTGTTTAATTGACAATTCACTCCACCCTGTTCAGCTCTTCATTGTCCCACCACACTACCAGCCTTCAGAAATCTTTGTTATCTCCACTACAGAATGTTCCATTCATTCACTGCGAATCTGGAATTCATCTGACTCTCAACTCCACGCAGGTTTTCATTACACCACTGTTGAATGTCCAAGTAACCCAATGCTGGTTTTCAGCGGCCTGTTCATATTCGCAGCCCTGCTGTTTACTTGGCTATCGATTCAAGCCTGGTCAGCTCTTCATTTTCCTGTCCACACAACACAGGCTTCAGAAATCATTGGAATCTCCTCTACAGAATGTTCCATTCATTCACTGCGAATGTGGAATTCAACTGACTCTCCACTCCATGCAGGTTTTCCTGACACCACTGATGAATGTCCAAGTAACCCAATGCTGGTTTTCAGCTGCATGTTCACACTCGCAGCCATGCTATACAATTGGCTTTCCACTAAATCCTGATTAGTTCTTGATTTTCCTTCCACACGACCCAGCCTTCAGAAATCGTTGGAATCTCCACTAGAGAATGTTCCATTCATTCACTGCGAATCTGGAATTCCTCTGAACCTCCACTCCCGGCAGGTTTTCGTTACACCACTGTTGAATGTCCAAGTAACCCAATGTTTTAAGTGTTTTCTTCACAAGCGCAGTGGTGCTGTTCAATTGGCTATCCACTCAACCCTGGCCAGCTCTACATTTTCCTGTCCACACCACAGAGACTGGAGAAATCATTGTTATCTCCACTACAGAATGTTCCATTCATTCACAGCGAATCTGGAATTCATCTGAATCTCCACTCCCGGCAGGTTTTCGTGACACCACTGGTAAATATCCAAGTAAGCCAATGCTGGTTTTAAGTGGCCTGCTAATACTCTCAGCCGTGCTGTTCAATTTGCTATCCACTCAACCCTCTTCAGCTCCATTTTCCTGTCCACATAACCCAAACTTCAGAAACAATTGGTATCTCCTCCACAGAATGTTCCATTCATTGACGGCAAATCTGAAATTCATCTAATTCTCAACTCCCGTCAGGTTTTCGTTACACCACTTGTGAATGTCCAATTAAGCCAAAGCTGGTTTTCAGTGGCCTGTTCTTACTACGAGACGTGCTGTTCATTTGGCTATCCATTCCACCCTGTTCAGCTCTACATTTTCGTGTCCACAAAACCCAGCCTTCAGAAATCATTGGAATCACCACTAGAGAATGTTCCATTCATTCACTGCGAATCTGGAATTCATCTGAATCTCCACTCCCGGCAGGTTTTCATTGCACCACTGCTGAATGTTCAAGTAACGCAATGATGGTTTTCAGCGGTCTATTCACACTCGAACCCGTGCTGTTCACGGTCTAGCGACTCAACACTGGTGAGTTCTTCTTTTTCCAGTTCAGACAATACAAACCTCAGAAACCATTGCAATCTACACTACAGAATGTTTCATTCATTCAGGCGAATCTTGAATTCATCTTGTTCTCCACTCCCAGCAGGTTTTCCTTTCACCACTGGTGAATGTCCAAGCAACCCAAGGCTGGTTTCAGCTGCGTGTTAACACTCCCAGCCGTGCTGTTCAATTGGCTATCCAGTGAACGCTGGTTAGCTCTTGATTTTCCTTCCACACACCGAGCCTTCAGAAATCATTCTTATCTCCACTTCAGAATGTTCCATTCGTTCCCTGCGAATCTGGAATTCCTCTGACTCTCCACACCAGGCAGATTTTCCTAACAACACTGGTGAATGACCAGGTAATCCAATGCTGGTTTTCAGCGGCTGTTCACACTCACAGCCTTGCTGTTCAATTGGCAATCCAGTCAAACCTAGTCAGCTCTTCATTTTCCTGTCCACACAACCCAGCGTTCAGAAATCATGGGAATCTCTACTACAGAAATTTCCATTCATTCACTGTGAATCTGGAAATACTCTGAATCTGCATTCCAGGAAGGCTTTCGTTACACCACTGATGAATGTCCAAGTAATGCAATGCTGCTTCTTAGTGGTCTGTTCACACTCGAAACCGTGCTGTTCATTGGCTATCCACTCAATATCGGTCAGCTCTTCAATATCCTGTCCAGACTATCCAGATTCCTAAATGTTGGCAATCACCACTACAGAATGTTCCATTCAATCACGCGAATCTGGAATTCATCAGAGTCTCCACTCCTGGAAGGTTTTCGTGACACCACTGGTAAATGTCCAAGGAAGACAATGCTGGTTTTAAGCCGCCTGCTAACACACTCAGCCGTGCTGTTCAATTTGCTATCCACCCAACCCTATTCAGCTCTACATTTTCCTGTCCTCATAACCCAACCTTCAGAAATAATTGGTATCTCCTCCACAGAATGTTCCGTTCATTCACTGCGAATCTTAAATTCATCTGACTCTCAACTCCCGGCGGGTTATCGTTACACCACTTGTGAATGTCCAAGTAAGCCAATGCTGGTTTTCAGTGGCCTGTTCATACTAAGAGACGTGCTGTTCATTTGGCTATCCACTCCACCCTGTTCAGCTCTACATTTTCGTGTCCACAAAACCCAGCCTTCAGAAATCATTGGAATCACCACTAGAGAATGTTCCATTCATTCACTGCGAATCTGGAATTCCTCTGAACCTCCACTCCTGGCAGGTTTTCGTTACGCCACTGGTGAATGTCCAAGTAACTCAATACTGGTTTTCAGAGGCATGTTCAACTCGCAGAAGTGCTGTTCAATGGGCTATCCACTCAATATTGGTCAGCTCTTCATTTTCCTCTCCACACAAACCAGCCTTCAGAAATCATTGGGCTCTCCACTACAGACTGTTCCATTCATTCACTGCGATTCTGCAATTCATCTGACTCTCCGCTCCAGGCAGGTTTTCATTACAGCACTGGTGAATGACCAAGTAATCCAATGCTGGTTTTCAGCCGCCTTTTCACACTCGCAGTGTGCTGTTCAATTGTCTATCCACTCAAACCTGGTCAGCCTTTCATTTTCTTTTCCACAATATCAGACTTCAGAAATCATTGGAATCGCCAGTACAGAATGTTCCATTCATTCACTGCCAATCTGGAATTCATCTGAATCTGCACTCCAGGTAGGCTTTCATTACACCACTTATGAATGTCCAAGTAACACAATGCTGGTTTTCAGCGGTCTGTTCACACTCTAAGCCCTGCTTTTTACTGGGTATCCACACAACTGTGGTCAGCTCTTCATTTTCATGTCCAAACAATCCAGACTTGAGAAATCATTGCAATCTCCAGTACAGAATGTTCCATTCATTCACTGCGAATCTGGAATTCAACTGAATCTCCACTACCTGCAGATTTATCTTACACCACTTGTGAATGTCCAAGTAAAACAATGCTGGTTTTCAGAGGCCTGTTCATGTTCGCAGTCGTGCTGTTCAATTGGCTATCCACTCAACCTGTTTTGCTCCTCATTTTCCTGTGCACACAACCCAGCCTTCAGAAATCATTGTAATCTCCACTACAGGATGTTCCATTCATTCACTGGGAATCTGGAATTCATCTGAATCTGCACTCCACGCAGGCTTTCGTTACACCACTGCTGAAAGTCGAAGTAATGCAATACTGGTTTTCAGTGGTCTGTTCACATTCGAAGCCGAGGCTTTTTACAGGCTATCCACTCAACACTGGTCAGCTCTTCATTTTCGTGTCCCCACAATCCAGATTTCAGAAATCATTGCAATCTCCACTACAGAATGTTCCATTCATTCACTGCGAGTCTGGAGTTTATCTGATTCTCCACTCCCGCCTGGTTAACATTACACCACTTGTGAATGTCCAAGTAAGCCAATGCTGGTTTTCAGAGGCCTGTTCATACTCGCAGCCGTGCTGTTTAATTGACAATTCACTCCACCCTGTTCAGCTCTTCATTGTCCCACCACACTACCAGCCTTCAGAAATCTTTGTTATCTCCACTACAGAACGTTCCATTCATTCACTGCGAATCTGGAATTCATCTGACTCTCAACTCCACGCAGGTTTTCATTACACCACTGTTGAATGTCCAAGTAACCCAATGCTGGTTTTCAGCGGCCTGTTCATATTCGCAGCCCTGCTGTTTACTTGGCTATCGATTCAAGCCTGGTCAGCTCTTCATTTTCCTGTCCACACAACACAGGCTTCAGAAATCATTGGAATCTCCTCTACAGAATGTTCCATTCATTCACTGCGAATGTGGAATTCAACTGACTCTCCACTCCATGCAGGTTTTCCTTACACCACTGATGAATGTCCAAGTAACCCAATGCTGGTTTTCAGCTGCATGTTCACACTCGCAGCCATGCTATACAATTGGCTTTCCACTAAATCCTGATTAGTTCTTGATTTTCCTTCCACACGACCCAGCCTTCAGAAATCGTTGGAATCTCCACTAGAGAATGTTCCATTCATTCACTGCGAATCTGGAATTCCTCTGAACCTCCACTCCCGGCAGGTTTTCGTTACACCACTGTTGAATGTCCAAGTAACCCAATGTTTTAAGTGTTTTCTTCACAAGCGCAGTGGTGCTGTTCAATTGGCTATCCACTCAACCCTGGCCAGCTCTACATTTTCCTGTCCACACCACAGAGACTGGAGAAATCATTGTTATCTCCACTACAGAATGTTCCATTCATTCACAGCGAATCTGGAATTCATCTGAATCTCCACTCCCGGCAGGTTTTCGTGACACCACTGGTAAATATCCAAGTAAGCCAATGCTGGTTTTAAGTGGCCTGCTCATACTCTCAGCCGTGCTGTTCAATTTGCTATCCACTCAACCCTCTTCAGCTCCATTTTCCTGTCCACATAACCCAAACTTCAGAAACAATTGGTATCTCCTCCACAGAATGTTCCATTCATTGACGGCAAATCTGAAATTCATCTAATTCTCAACTCCCGTCAGGTTTTCGTTACACCACTTGTGAATGTCCAATTAAGCCAAAGCTGGTTTTCAGTGGCCTGTTCTTACTACGAGACGTGCTGTTCATTTGGCTATCCATTCCACCCTGTTCAGCTCTACATTTTCGTGTCCACAAAACCCAGCCTTCAGAAATCATTGGAATCACCACTAGAGAATGTTCCATTCATTCACTGCGAATCTGGAATTCATCTGAATCTCCACTCCCGGCAGGTTTTCATTGCACCACTGCTGAATGTTCAAGTAACGCAATGATGGTTTTCAGCGGTCTATTCACACTCGAACCCGTGCTGTTCACGGTCTAGCGACTCAACACTGGTGAGTTCTTCTTTTTCCAGTTCAGACAATACAAACCTCAGAAACCATTGCAATCTACACTACAGAATGTTTCATTCATTCAGGCGAATCTTGAATTCATCTTGTTCTCCACTCCCAGCAGGTTTTCGTTTCACCACTGGTGAATGTCCAAGCAACCCAAGGCTGGTTTCAGCTGCGTGTTAACACTCGCAGCCGTGCTGTTCAATTGGCTATCCAGTGAACGCTGGTTAGCTCTTGATTTTCCTTCCACACACCGAGCCTTCAGAAATCATTCTTATCTCCACTTCAGAATGTTCCATTCGTTCCCTGCGAATCTGGAATTCCTCTGACTCTCCACACCAGGCAGATTTTCCTAACAACACTGGTGAATGACCAGGTAATCCAATGCTGGTTTTCAGCGGCTGTTCACACTCACAGCCTTGCTGTTCAATTGGCAATCCAGTCAAACCTAGTCAGCTCTTCATTTTCCTGTCCACACAACCCAGCGTTCAGAAATCATGGGAATCTCTACTACAGAAATTTCCATTCATTCACTGTGAATCTGGAAATACTCTGAATCTGCATTCCAGGAAGGCTTTCGTTACACCACTGATGAATGTCCAAGTAATGCAATGCTGCTTCTTAGTGGTCTGTTCACACTCGAAACCGTGCTGTTCATTGGCTATCCACTCAATATCGGTCAGCTCTTCAATATCCTGTCCAGACTATCCAGATTCCTAAATGTTGGCAATCACCACTACACAATGTTCCATTCAATCACGCGAATCTGGAATTCATCAGAGTCTCCACTCCTGGAAGGTTTTCGTGACACCACTGGTAAATGTCCAAGGAAGACAATGCTGGTTTTAAGCCGCCTGCTAACACACTCAGCCGTGCTGTTCAATTTGCTATCCACCCAACCCTATTCAGCTCTACATTTTCCTGTCCTCATAACCCAACCTTCAGAAATAATTGGTATCTCCTCCACAGAATGTTCCGTTCATTCACTGCGAATCTTAAATTCATCTGACTCTCAACTCCCGGCGGGTTATCGTTACACCACTTGTGAATGTCCAAGTAAGCCAATGCTGGTTTTCAGTGGCCTGTTCATACTAAGAGACGTGCTGTTCATTTGGCTATCCACTCCACCCTGTTCAGCTCTACATTCTCGTGTCCACAAAACCCAGCCTTCAGAAATCATTGGAATCACCACTAGAGAATGTTCCATTCATTCACTGCGAATCTGGAATTCCTCTGAACCTCCACTCCTGGCAGGTTTTCGTTACGCCACTGGTGAATGTCCAAGTAACTCAATACTGGTTTTCAGAGGCATGTTCAACTCGCAGAAGTGCTGTTCAATGGGCTATCCACTCAATATTGGTCAGCTCTTCATTTTCCTCTCCACACAAACCAGCCTTCAGAAATCATTGGGCTCTCCACTACAGACTGTTCCATTCATTCACTGCGATTCTGCAATTCATCTGACTCTCCGCTCCAGGCAGGTTTTCATTACAGCACTGGTGAATGACCAAGTAATCCAATGCTGGTTTTCAGCCGCCTTTTCACACTCGCAGTGTGCTGTTCAATTGTCTATCCACTCAAACCTGGTCAGCCTTTCATTTTCTTTTCCACAATATCAGACTTCAGAAATCATTGGAATCGCCAGTACAGAATGTTCCATTCATTCACTGCCAATCTGGAATTCATCTGAATCTGCACTCCAGGTAGGCTTTCATTACACCACTTATGAATGTCCAAGTAACACAATGCTGGTTTTCAGCGGTCTGTTCACACTCTAAGCCCTGCTTTTTACTGGGTATCCACACAACTGTGGTCAGCTCTTCATTTTCATGTCCAAACAATCCAGACTTGAGAAATCATTGCAATCTCCAGTACAGAATGTTCCATTCATTCACTGCGAATCTGGAATTCAACTGAATCTCCACTACCTGCAGATTTATCTTACACCACTTGTGAATGTCCAAGTAAAACAATGCTGGTTTTCAGAGGCCTGTTCATGTTCGCAGTCGTGCTGTTCAATTGGCTATCCACTCAACCTGTTTTGCTCCTCATTTTCCTGTGCACACAACCCAGCCTTCAGAAATCATTGTAATCTCCACTACAGGATGTTCCATTCATTCACTGGGAATCTGGAATTCATCTGAATCTGCACTCCACGCAGGCTTTCGTTACACCACTGCTGAAAGTCGAAGTAATGCAATACTGGTTTTCAGTGGTCTGTTCACATTCGAAGCCGAGGCTTTTTACAGGCTATCCACTCAACACTGGTCAGCTCTTCATTTTCGTGTCCCCACAATCCAGATTTCAGAAATCATTGCAATCTCCACTACAGAATGTTCCATTCATTCACTGCGAGTCTGGAGTTTATCTGATTCTCCACTCCCGCCTGGTTAACATTACACCACTTGTGAATGTCCAAGTAAGCCAATGCTGGTTTTCAGAGGCCTGTTCATACTCGCAGCCGTGCTGTTTAATTGACAATTCACTCCACCCTGTTCAGCTCTTCATTGTCCCACCACACTACCAGCCTTCAGAAATCTTTGTTATCTCCACTACAGAACGTTCCATTCATTCACTGCGAATCTGGAATTCATCTGACTCTCAACTACACGCAGGTTTTCATTACACCACTGTTGAATGTCCAAGTAACCCAATGCTGGTTTTCAGCGGCCTGTTCATATTCGCAGCCCTGCTGTTTACTTGGCTATCGATTCAAGCCTGGTCAGCTCTTCATTTTCCTGTCCACACAACACAGGCTTCAGAAATCATTGGAATCTCCTCTACAGAATGTTCCATTCATTCACTGCGAATGTGGAATTCAACTGACTCTCCACTCCATGCAGGTTTTCCTTACACCACTGATGAATGTCCAAGTAACCCAATGCTGGTTTTCAGCTGCATGTTCACACTCGCAGCCATGCTATACAATTGGCTTTCCACTAAATCCTGATTAGTTCTTGATTTTCCTTCCACACGACCCAGCCTTCAGAAATCGTTGGAATCTCCACTAGAGAATGTTCCATTCATTCACTGCGAATCTGGAATTCCTCTGAACCTCCACTCCCGGCAGGTTTTCGTTACACCACTGTTGAATGTCCAAGTAACCCAATGTTTTAAGTGTTTTCTTCACAAGCGCAGTGGTGCTGTTCAATTGGCTATCCACTCAACCCTGGCCAGCTCTACATTTTCCTGTCCACACCACAGAGACTGGAGAAATCATTGTTATCTCCACTACAGAATGTTCCATTCATTCACAGCGAATCTGGAATTCATCTGACTCTCCACTCCCGGCAGGTTTTCGTGACACCACTGGTAAATATCCAAGTAAGCCAATGCTGGTTTTAAGTGGCCTGCTCCTACTCTCAGCCGTGCTGTTCAATTTGCTATCCACTCAACCCTCTTCAGCTCCATTTTCCTGTCCACATAACCCAAACTTCAGAAACAATTGGTATCTCCTCCACAGAATGTTCCATTCATTGACGGCAAATCTGAAATTCATCTAATTCTCAACTCCCGTCAGGTTTTCGTTACACCACTTGTGAATGTCCAATTAAGCCAAAGCTGGTTTTCAGTGGCCTGTTCTTACTACGAGACGTGCTGTTCATTTGGCTATCCATTCCACCCTGTTCAGCTCTACATTTTCGTGTCCACAAAACCCAGCCTTCAGAAATCATTGGAATCACCACTAGAGAATGTTCCATTCATTCACTGCGAATCTGGAATTCATCCGAATCTCCACTCCCGGCAGGTTTTCCTTGCACCACTGCTGAATGTTCAAGTAACGCAATGATGGTTTTCAGCGGTCTATTCACACTCGAACCCGTGCTGTTCACGGTCTAGCGACTCAACACTGGTGAGTTCTTCTTTTTCCAGTTCAGACAATACAAACCTCAGAAACCATTGCAATCTACACTACAGAATGTTTCATTCATTCAGGCGAATCTTGAATTCATCTTGTTCTCCACTCCCAGCAGGTTTTCGTTTCACCACTGGTGAATGTCCAAGCAACCCAAGGCTGGTTTCAGCTGCGTGTTAACACTCGCAGCCGTGCTGTTCAATTGGCTATCCAGTGAACGCTGGTTAGCTCTTGATTTTCCTTCCACACACCGAGCCTTCAGAAATCATTCTTATCTCCACTTCAGAATGTTCCATTCGTTCCCTGCGAATCTGGAATTCCTCTGACTCTCCACACCAGGCAGATTTTCCTAACAACACTGGTGAATGACCAGGTAATCCAATGCTGGTTTTCAGCGGCTGTTCACACTCACAGCCTTGCTGTTCAATTGGCAATCCAGTCAAACCTAGTCAGCTCTTCATTTTCCTGTCCACACAACCCAGCGTTCAGAAATCATTGGAATCTCTACTACAGAAATTTCCATTCATTCACTGTGAATCTGGAAATACTCTGAATCTGCATTCCAGGAAGGCTTTCGTTACACCACTGATGAATGTCCAAGTAATGCAATGCTGCTTCTTAGTGGTCTGTTCACACTCGAAACCGTGCTGTTCATTGGCTATCCACTCAATATCGGTCAGCTCTTCAATATCCTGTCCAGACTATCCAGATTCCTAAATGTTGGCAATCACCACTACAGAATGTTCCATTCAATCACGCGAATCTGGAATTCATCAGAGTCTCCACTCCTGGAAGGTTTTCGTGACACCACTGGTAAATGTCCAAGGAAGACAATGCTGGTTTTAAGCCGCCTGCTAACACACTCAGCCGTGCTGTTCAATTTGCTATCCACCCAACCCTATTCAGCTCTACATTTTCCTGTCCTCATAACCCAACCTTCAGAAATAATTGGTATCTCCTCCACAGAATGTTCCGTTCATTCACTGCGAATCTTAAATTCATCTGACTCTCAACTCCCGGCGGGTTATCGTTACACCACTTGTGAATGTCCAAGTAAGCCAATGCTGGTTTTCAGTGGCCTGTTCATACTAAGAGACGTGCTGTTCATTTGGCTATCCACTCCACCCTGTTCAGCTCTACATTTTCGTGTCCACAAAACCCAGCCTTCAGAAATCATTGGAATCACCACTAGAGAATGTTCCATTCATTCACTGCGAATCTGGAATTCCTCTGAACCTCCACTCCTGGCAGGTTTTCGTTACGCCACTGGTGAATGTCCAAGTAACTCAATACTGGTTTTCAGAGGCATGTTCAACTCGCAGAAGTGCTGTTCAATGGGCTATCCACTCAATATTGGTCAGCTCTTCATTTTCCTCTCCACACAAACCAGCCTTCAGAAATCATTGGGCTCTCCACTACAGACTGTTCCATTCATTCACTGCGATTCTGCAATTCATCTGACTCTCCGCTCCAGGCAGGTTTTCATTACAGCACTGGTGAATGACCAAGTAATCCAATGCTGGTTTTCAGCCGCCTTTTCACACTCGCAGTGTGCTGTTCAATTGTCTATCCACTCAAACCTGGTCAGCCTTTCATTTTCTTTTCCACAATATCAGACTTCAGAAATCATTGGAATCGCCAGTACAGAATGTTCCATTCATTCACTGCCAATCTGGAATTCATCTGAATCTGCACTCCAGGTAGGCTTTCATTACACCACTTATGAATGTCCAAGTAACACAATGCTGGTTTTCAGCGGTCTGTTCACACTCTAAGCCCTGCTTTTTACTGGGTATCCACACAACTGTGGTCAGCTCTTCATTTTCATGTCCAAACAATCCAGACTTGAGAAATCATTGCAATCTCCAGTACAGAATGTTCCATTCATTCACTGCGAATCTGGAATTCAACTGAATCTCCACTACCTGCAGATTTATCTTACACCACTTGTGAATGTCCAAGTAAAACAATGCTGGTTTTCAGAGGCCTGTTCATGTTCGCAGTCGTGCTGTTCAATTGGCTATCCACTCAACCTGTTTTGCTCCTCATTTTCCTGTGCACACAACCCAGCCTTCAGAAATCATTGTAATCTCCACTACAGGATGTTCCATTCATTCACTGGGAATCTGGAATTCATCTGAATCTGCACTCCACGCAGGCTTTCGTTACACCACTGCTGAAAGTCGAAGTAATGCAATACTGGTTTTCAGTGGTCTGTTCACATTCGAAGCCGAGGCTTTTTACAGGCTATCCACTCAACACTGGTCAGCTCTTCATTTTCGTGTCCCCACAATCCAGATTTCAGAAATCATTGCAATCTCCACTACAGAATGTTCCATTCATTCACTGCGAGTCTGGAGTTTATCTGATTCTCCACTCCCGCCTGGTTAACATTACACCACTTGTGAATGTCCAAGTAAGCCAATGCTGGTTTTCAGAGGCCTGTTCATACTCGCAGCCGTGCTGTTTAATTGACAATTCACTCCACCCTGTTCAGCTCTTCATTGTCCCACCACACTACCAGCCTTCAGAAATCTTTGTTATCTCCACTACAGAACGTTCCATTCATTCACTGCGAATCTGGAATTCATCTGACTCTCAACTCCACGCAGGTTTTCATTACACCACTGTTGAATGTCCAAGTAACCCAATGCTGGTTTTCAGCGGCCTGTTCATATTCGCAGCCCTGCTGTTTACTTGGCTATCGATTCAAGCCTGGTCAGCTCTTCATTTTCCTGTCCACACAACACAGGCTTCAGAAATCATTGGAATCTCCTCTACAGAATGTTCCATTCATTCACTGCGAATGTGGAATTCAACTGACTCTCCACTCCATGCAGGTTTTCCTTACACCACTGATGAATGTCCAAGTAACCCAATGCTGGTTTTCAGCTGCATGTTCACACTCGCAGCCATGCTATACAATTGGCTTTCCACTAAATCCTGATTAGTTCTTGATTTTCCTTCCACACGACCCAGCCTTCAGAAATCGTTGGAATCTCCACTAGAGAATGTTCCATTCATTCACTGCGAATCTGGAATTCCTCTGAACCTCCACTCCCGGCAGGTTTTCGTTACACCACTGTTGAATGTCCAAGTAACCCAATGTTTTAAGTGTTTTCTTCACAAGCGCAGTGGTGCTGTTCAATTGGCTATCCACTCAACCCTGGCCAGCTCTACATTTTCCTGTCCACACCACAGAGACTGGAGAAATCATTGTTATCTCCACTACAGAATGTTCCATTCATTCACAGCGAATCTGGAATTCATCTGACTCTCCACTCCCGGCAGGTTTTCGTGACACCACTGGTAAATATCCAAGTAAGCCAATGCTGGTTTTAAGTGGCCTGCTCCTACTCTCAGCCGTGCTGTTCAATTTGCTATCCACTCAACCCTCTTCAGCTCCATTTTCCTGTCCACATAACCCAAACTTCAGAAACAATTGGTATCTCCTCCACAGAATGTTCCATTCATTGACGGCAAATCTGAAATTCATCTAATTCTCAACTCCCGTCAGGTTTTCGTTACACCACTTGTGAATGTCCAATTAAGCCAAAGCTGGTTTTCAGTGGCCTGTTCTTACTACGAGACGTGCTGTTCATTTGGCTATCCATTCCACCCTGTTCAGCTCTACATTTTCGTGTCCACAAAACCCAGCCTTCAGAAATCATTGGAATCACCACTAGAGAATGTTCCATTCATTCACTGCGAATCTGGAATTCATCCGAATCTCCACTCCCGGCAGGTTTTCCTTGCACCACTGCTGAATGTTCAAGTAACGCAATGATGGTTTTCAGCGGTCTATTCACACTCGAACCCGTGCTGTTCACGGTCTAGCGACTCAACACTGGTGAGTTCTTCTTTTTCCAGTTCAGACAATACAAACCTCAGAAACCATTGCAATCTACACTACAGAATGTTTCATTCATTCAGGCGAATCTTGAATTCATCTTGTTCTCCACTCCCAGCAGGTTTTCGTTTCACCACTGGTGAATGTCCAAGCAACCCAAGGCTGGTTTCAGCTGCGTGTTAACACTCGCAGCCGTGCTGTTCAATTGGCTATCCAGTGAACGCTGGTTAGCTCTTGATTTTCCTTCCACACACCGAGCCTTCAGAAATCATTCTTATCTCCACTTCAGAATGTTCCATTCGTTCCCTGCGAATCTGGAATTCCTCTGACTCTCCACACCAGGCAGATTTTCCTAACAACACTGGTGAATGACCAGGTAATCCAATGCTGGTTTTCAGCGGCTGTTCACACTCACAGCCTTGCTGTTCAATTGGCAATCCAGTCAAACCTAGTCAGCTCTTCATTTTCCTGTCCACACAACCCAGCGTTCAGAAATCATGGGAATCTCTACTACAGAAATTTCCATTCATTCACTGTGAATCTGGAAATACTCTGAATCTGCATTCCAGGAAGGCTTTCGTTACACCACTGATGAATGTCCAAGTAATGCAATGCTGCTTCTTAGTGGTCTGTTCACACTCGAAACCGTGCTGTTCATTGGCTATCCACTCAATATCGGTCAGCTCTTCAATATCCTGTCCAGACTATCCAGATTCCTAAATGTTGGCAATCACCACTACAGAATGTTCCATTCAATCACGCGAATCTGGAATTCATCAGAGTCTCCACTCCTGGAAGGTTTTCGTGACACCACTGGTAAATGTCCAAGGAAGACAATGCTGGTTTTAAGCCGCCTGCTAACACACTCAGCCGTGCTGTTCAATTTGCTATCCACCCAACCCTATTCAGCTCTACATTTTCCTGTCCTCATAACCCAACCTTCAGAAATAATTGGTATCTCCTCCACAGAATGTTCCGTTCATTCACTGCGAATCTTAAATTCATCTGACTCTCAACTCCCGGCGGGTTATCGTTACACCACTTGTGAATGTCCAAGTAAGCCAATGCTGGTTTTCAGTGGCCTGTTCATACTAAGAGACGTGCTGTTCATTTGGCTATCCACTCCACCCTGTTCAGCTCTACATTCTCGTGTCCACAAAACCCAGCCTTCAGAAATCATTGGAATCACCACTAGAGAATGTTCCATTCATTCACTGCGAATCTGGAATTCCTCTGAACCTCCACTCCTGGCAGGTTTTCGTTACGCCACTGGTGAATGTCCAAGTAACTCAATACTGGTTTTCAGAGGCATGTTCAACTCGCAGAAGTGCTGTTCAATGGGCTATCCACTCAATATTGGTCAGCTCTTCATTTTCCTCTCCACACAAACCAGCCTTCAGAAATCATTGGGCTCTCCACTACAGACTGTTCCATTCATTCACTGCGATTCTGCAATTCATCTGACTCTCCGCTCCAGGCAGGTTTTCATTACAGCACTGGTGAATGACCAAGTAATCCAATGCTGGTTTTCAGCCGCCTTTTCACACTCGCAGTGTGCTGTTCAATTGTCTATCCACTCAAACCTGGTCAGCCTTTCATTTTCTTTTCCACAATATCAGACTTCAGAAATCATTGGAATCGCCAGTACAGAATGTTCCATTCATTCACTGCCAATCTGGAATTCATCTGAATCTGCACTCCAGGTAGGCTTTCATTACACCACTTATGAATGTCCAAGTAACACAATGCTGGTTTTCAGCGGTCTGTTCACACTCTAAGCCCTGCTTTTTACTGGGTATCCACACAACTGTGGTCAGCTCTTCATTTTCATGTCCAAACAATCCAGACTTGAGAAATCATTGCAATCTCCAGTACAGAATGTTCCATTCATTCACTGCGAATCTGGAATTCAACTGAATCTCCACTACCTGCTGATTTATCTTACACCACTTGTGAATGTCCAAGTAAAACAATGCTGGTTTTCAGAGGCCTGTTCATGTTCGCAGTCGTGCTGTTCAATTGGCTATCCACTCAACCTGTTTTGCTCCTCATTTTCCTGTGCACACAACCCAGCCTTCAGAAATCATTGTAATCTCCACTACAGGATGTTCCATTCATTCACTGGGAATCTGGAATTCATCTGAATCTGCACTCCACGCAGGCTTTCGTTACACCACTGCTGAAAGTCGAAGTAATGCAATACTGGTTTTCAGTGGTCTGTTCACATTCGAAGCCGAGGCTTTTTACAGGCTATCCACTCAACACTGGTCAGCTCTTCATTTTCGTGTCCCCACAATCCAGATTTCAGAAATCATTGCAATCTCCACTACAGAATGTTCCATTCATTCACTGCGAGTCTGGAGTTTATCTGATTCTCCACTCCCGCCTGGTTAACATTACACCACTTGTGAATGTCCAAGTAAGCCAATGCTGGTTTTCAGAGGCCTGTTCATACTCGCAGCCGTGCTGTTTAATTGACAATTCACTCCACCCTGTTCAGCTCTTCATTGTCCCACCACACTACCAGCCTTCAGAAATCTTTGTTATCTCCACTACAGAACGTTCCATTCATTCACTGCGAATCTGGAATTCATCTGACTCTCAACTCCACGCAGGTTTTCATTACACCACTGTTGAATGTCCAAGTAACCCAATGCTGGTTTTCAGCGGCCTGTTCATATTCGCAGCCCTGCTGTTTACTTGGCTATCGATTCAAGCCTGGTCAGCTCTTCATTTTCCTGTCCACACAACACAGGCTTCAGAAATCATTGGAATCTCCTCTACAGAATGTTCCATTCATTCACTGCGAATGTGGAATTCAACTGACTCTCCACTCCATGCAGGTTTTCCTTACACCACTGATGAATGTCCAAGTAACCCAATGCTGGTTTTCAGCTGCATGTTCACACTCGCAGCCATGCTATACAATTGGCTTTCCACTAAATCCTGATTAGTTCTTGATTTTCCTTCCACACGACCCAGCCTTCAGAAATCGTTGGAATCTCCACTAGAGAATGTTCCATTCATTCACTGCGAATCTGGAATTCCTCTGAACCTCCACTCCCGGCAGGTTTTCGTTACACCACTGTTGAATGTCCAAGTAACCCAATGTTTTAAGTGTTTTCTTCACAAGCGCAGTGGTGCTGTTCAATTGGCTATCCACTCAACCCTGGCCAGCTCTACATTTTCCTGTCCACACCACAGAGACTGGAGAAATCATTGTTATCTCCACTACAGAATGTTCCATTCATTCACAGCGAATCTGGAATTCATCTGACTCTCCACTCCCGGCAGGTTTTCGTGACACCACTGGTAAATATCCAAGTAAGCCAATGCTGGTTTTAAGTGGCCTGCTCCTACTCTCAGCCGTGCTGTTCAATTTGCTATCCACTCAACCCTCTTCAGGTCCATTTTCCTGTCCACATAACCCAAACTTCAGAAACAATTGGTATCTCCTCCACAGAATGTTCCATTCATTGACGGCAAATCTGAAATTCATCTAATTCTCAACTCCCGTCAGGTTTTCGTTACACCACTTGTGAATGTCCAATTAAGCCAAAGCTGGTTTTCAGTGGCCTGTTCTTACTACGAGACGTGCTGTTCATTTGGCTATCCATTCCACCCTGTTCAGCTCTACATTTTCGTGTCCACAAAACCCAGCCTTCAGAAATCATTGGAATCACCACTAGAGAATGTTCCATTCATTCACTGCGAATCTGGAATTCATCCGAATCTCCACTCCCGGCAGGTTTTCCTTGCACCACTGCTGAATGTTCAAGTAACGCAATGATGGTTTTCAGCGGTCTATTCACACTCGAACCCGTGCTGTTCACGGTCTAGCGACTCAACACTGGTGAGTTCTTCTTTTTCCAGTTCAGACAATACAAACCTCAGAAACCATTGCAATCTACACTACAGAATGTTTCATTCATTCAGGCGAATCTTGAATTCATCTTGTTCTCCACTCCCAGCAGGTTTTCGTTTCACCACTGGTGAATGTCCAAGCAACCCAAGGCTGGTTTCAGCTGCGTGTTAACACTCGCAGCCGTGCTGTTCAATTGGCTATCCAGTGAACGCTGGTTAGCTCTTGATTTTCCTTCCACACACCGAGCCTTCAGAAATCATTCTTATCTCCACTTCAGAATGTTCCATTCGTTCCCTGCGAATCTGGAATTCCTCTGACTCTCCACACCAGGCAGATTTTCCTAACAACACTGGTGAATGACCAGGTAATCCAATGCTGGTTTTCAGCGGCTGTTCACACTCACAGCCTTGCTGTTCAATTGGCAATCCAGTCAAACCTAGTCAGCTCTTCATTTTCCTGTCCACACAACCCAGCGTTCAGAAATCATGGGAATCTCTACTACAGAAATTTCCATTCATTCACTGTGAATCTGGAAATACTCTGAATCTGCATTCCAGGAAGGCTTTCGTTACACCACTGATGAATGTCCAAGTAATGCAATGCTGCTTCTTAGTGGTCTGTTCACACTCGAAACCGTGCTGTTCATTGGCTATCCACTCAATATCGGTCAGCTCTTCAATATCCTGTCCAGACTATCCAGATTCCTAAATGTTGGCAATCACCACTACAGAATGTTCCATTCAATCACGCGAATCTGGAATTCATCAGAGTCTCCACTCCTGGAAGGTTTTCGTGACACCACTGGTAAATGTCCAAGGAAGACAATGCTGGTTTTAAGCCGCCTGCTAACACACTCAGCCGTGCTGTTCAATTTGCTATCCACCCAACCCTATTCAGCTCTACATTTTCCTGTCCTCATAACCCAACCTTCAGAAATAATTGGTATCTCCTCCACAGAATGTTCCGTTCATTCACTGCGAATCTTAAATTCATCTGACTCTCAACTCCCGGCGGGTTATCGTTACACCACTTGTGAATGTCCAAGTAAGCCAATGCTGGTTTTCAGTGGCCTGTTCATACTAAGAGACGTGCTGTTCATTTGGCTATCCACTCCACCCTGTTCAGCTCTACATTCTCGTGTCCACAAAACCCAGCCTTCAGAAATCATTGGAATCACCACTAGAGAATGTTCCATTCATTCACTGCGAATCTGGAATTCCTCTGAACCTCCACTCCTGGCAGGTTTTCGTTACGCCACTGGTGAATGTCCAAGTAACTCAATACTGGTTTTCAGAGGCATGTTCAACTCGCAGAAGTGCTGTTCAATGGGCTATCCACTCAATATTGGTCAGCTCTTCATTTTCCTCTCCACACAAACCAGCCTTCAGAAATCATTGGGCTCTCCACTACAGACTGTTCCATTCATTCACTGCGATTCTGCAATTCATCTGACTCTCCGCTCCAGGCAGGTTTTCATTACAGCACTGGTGAATGACCAAGTAATCCAATGCTGGTTTTCAGCCGCCTTTTCACACTCGCAGTGTGCTGTTCAATTGTCTATCCACTCAAACCTGGTCAGCCTTTCATTTTCTTTTCCACAATATCAGACTTCAGAAATCATTGGAATCGCCAGTACAGAATGTTCCATTCATTCACTGCCAATCTGGAATTCATCTGAATCTGCACTCCAGGTAGGCTTTCATTACACCACTTATGAATGTCCAAGTAACACAATGCTGGTTTTCAGCGGTCTGTTCACACTCTAAGCCCTGCTTTTTACTGGGTATCCACACAACTGTGGTCAGCTCTTCATTTTCATGTCCAAACAATCCAGACTTGAGAAATCATTGCAATCTCCAGTACAGAATGTTCCATTCATTCACTGCGAATCTGGAATTCAACTGAATCTCCACTACCTGCAGATTTATCTTACACCACTTGTGAATGTCCAAGTAAAACAATGCTGGTTTTCAGAGGCCTGTTCATGTTCGCAGTCGTGCTGTTCAATTGGCTATCCACTCAACCTGTTTTGCTCCTCATTTTCCTGTGCACACAACCCAGCCTTCAGAAATCATTGTAATCTCCACTACAGGATGTTCCATTCATTCACTGGGAATCTGGAATTCATCTGAATCTGCACTCCACGCAGGCTTTCGTTACACCACTGCTGAAAGTCGAAGTAATGCAATACTGGTTTTCAGTGGTCTGTTCACATTCGAAGCCGAGGCTTTTTACAGGCTATCCACTCAACACTGGTCAGCTCTTCATTTTCGTGTCCCCACAATCCAGATTTCAGAAATCATTGCAATCTCCACTACAGAATGTTCCATTCATTCACTGCGAGTCTGGAGTTTATCTGATTCTCCACTCCCGCCTGGTTAACATTACACCACTTGTGAATGTCCAAGTAAGCCAATGCTGGTTTTCAGAGGCCTGTTCATACTCGCAGCCGTGCTGTTTAATTGACAATTCACTCCACCCTGTTCAGCTCTTCATTGTCCCACCACACTACCAGCCTTCAGAAATCTTTGTTATCTCCACTACAGAATGTTCCATTCATTCACTGCGAATCTGGAATTCATCTGACTCTCAACTCCACGCAGGTTTTCATTACACCACTGTTGAATGTCCAAGTAACCCAATGCTGGTTTTCAGCGGCCTGTTCATATTCGCAGCCCTGCTGTTTACTTGGCTATCGATTCAAGCCTGGTCAGCTCTTCATTTTCCTGTCCACACAACACAGGCTTCAGAAATCATTGGAATCTCCTCTACAGAATGTTCCATTCATTCACTGCGAATGTGGAATTCAACTGACTCTCCACTCCATGCAGGTTTTCCTTACACCACTGATGAATGTCCAAGTAACCCAATGCTGGTTTTCAGCTGCATGTTCACACTCGCAGCCATGCTATACAATTGGCTTTCCACTAAATCCTGATTAGTTCTTGATTTTCCTTCCACACGACCCAGCCTTCAGAAATCGTTGGAATCTCCACTAGAGAATGTTCCATTCATTCACTGCGAATCTGGAATTCCTCTGAACCTCCACTCCCGGCAGGTTTTCGTTACACCACTGTTGAATGTCCAAGTAACCCAATGTTTTAAGTGTTTTCTTCACAAGCGCAGTGGTGCTGTTCAATTGGCTATCCACTCAACCCTGGCCAGCTCTACATTTTCCTGTCCACACCACAGAGACTGGAGAAATCATTGTTATCTCCACTACAGAATGTTCCATTCATTCACAGCGAATCTGGAATTCATCTGAATCTCCACTCCCGGCAGGTTTTCGTGACACCACTGGTAAATATCCAAGTAAGCCAATGCTGGTTTTAAGTGGCCTGCTCCTACTCTCAGCCGTGCTGTTCAATTTGCTATCCACTCAACCCTCTTCAGCTCCATTTTCCTGTCCACATAACCCAAACTTCAGAAACAATTGGTATCTCCTCCACAGAATGTTCCATTCATTGACGGCAAATCTGAAATTCATCTAATTCTCAACTCCCGTCAGGTTTTCGTTACACCACTTGTGAATGTCCAATTAAGCCAAAGCTGGTTTTCAGTGGCCTGTTCTTACTACGAGACGTGCTGTTCATTTGGCTATCCATTCCACCCTGTTCAGCTCTACATTTTCGTGTCCACAAAACCCAGCCTTCAGAAATCATTGGAATCACCACTAGAGAATGTTCCATTCATTCACTGCGAATCTGGAATTCATCTGAATCTCCACTCCCGGCAGGTTTTCCTTGCACCACTGCTGAATGTTCAAGTAACGCAATGATGGTTTTCAGCGGTCTATTCACACTCGAACCCGTGCTGTTCACGGTCTAGCGACTCAACACTGGTGAGTTCTTCTTTTTCCAGTTCAGACAATACAAACCTCAGAAACCATTGCAATCTACACTACAGAATGTTTCATTCATTCAGGCGAATCTTGAATTCATCTTGTTCTCCACTCCCAGCAGGTTTTCGTTTCACCACTGGTGAATGTCCAAGCAACCCAAGGCTGGTTTCAGCTGCGTGTTAACACTCGCAGCCGTGCTGTTCAATTGGCTATCCAGTGAACGCTGGTTAGCTCTTGATTTTCCTTCCACACACCGAGCCTTCAGAAATCATTCTTATCTCCACTTCAGAATGTTCCATTCGTTCCCTGCGAATCTGGAATTCCTCTGACTCTCCACACCAGGCAGATTTTCCTAACAACACTGGTGAATGACCAGGTAATCCAATGCTGGTTTTCAGCGGCTGTTCACACTCACAGCCTTGCTGTTCAATTGGCAATCCAGTCAAACCTAGTCAGCTCTTCATTTTCCTGTCCACACAACCCAGCGTTCAGAAATCATGGGAATCTCTACTACAGAAATTTCCATTCATTCACTGTGAATCTGGAAATACTCTGAATCTGCATTCCAGGAAGGCTTTCGTTACACCACTGATGAATGTCCAAGTAATGCAATGCTGCTTCTTAGTGGTCTGTTCACACTCGAAACCGTGCTGTTCATTGGCTATCCACTCAATATCGGTCAGCTCTTCAATATCCTGTCCAGACTATCCAGATTCCTAAATGTTGGCAATCACCACTACACAATGTTCCATTCAATCACGCGAATCTGGAATTCATCAGAGTCTCCACTCCTGGAAGGTTTTCGTGACACCACTGGTAAATGTCCAAGGAAGACAATGCTGGTTTTAAGCCGCCTGCTAACACACTCAGCCGTGCTGTTCAATTTGCTATCCACCCAACCCTATTCAGCTCTACATTTTCCTGTCCTCATAACCCAACCTTCAGAAATAATTGGTATCTCCTCCACAGAATGTTCCGTTCATTCACTGCGAATCTTAAATTCATCTGACTCTCAACTCCCGGCGGGTTATCGTTACACCACTTGTGAATGTCCAAGTAAGCCAATGCTGGTTTTCAGTGGCCTGTTCATACTAAGAGACGTGCTGTTCATTTGGCTATCCACTCCACCCTGTTCAGCTCTACATTCTCGTGTCCACAAAACCCAGCCTTCAGAAATCATTGGAATCACCACTAGAGAATGTTCCATTCATTCACTGCGAATCTGGAATTCCTCTGAACCTCCACTCCTGGCAGGTTTTCGTTACGCCACTGGTGAATGTCCAAGTAACTCAATACTGGTTTTCAGAGGCATGTTCAACTCGCAGAAGTGCTGTTCAATGGGCTATCCACTCAATATTGGTCAGCTCTTCATTTTCCTCTCCACACAAACCAGCCTTCAGAAATCATTGGGCTCTCCACTACAGACTGTTCCATTCATTCACTGCGATTCTGCAATTCATCTGACTCTCCGCTCCAGGCAGGTTTTCATTACAGCACTGGTGAATGACCAAGTAATCCAATGCTGGTTTTCAGCCGCCTTTTCACACTCGCAGTGTGCTGTTCAATTGTCTATCCACTCAAACCTGGTCAGCCTTTCATTTTCTTTTCCACAATATCAGACTTCAGAAATCATTGGAATCGCCAGTACAGAATGTTCCATTCATTCACTGCCAATCTGGAATTCATCTGAATCTGCACTCCAGGTAGGCTTTCATTACACCACTTATGAATGTCCAAGTAACACAATGCTGGTTTTCAGCGGTCTGTTCACACTCTAAGCCCTGCTTTTTACTGGGTATCCACACAACTGTGGTCAGCTCTTCATTTTCATGTCCAAACAATCCAGACTTGAGAAATCATGGCAATCTCCAGTACAGAATGTTCCATTCATTCACTGCGAATCTGGAATTCAACTGAATCTCCACTACCTGCAGATTTATCTTACACCACTTGTGAATGTCCAAGTAAAACAATGCTGGTTTTCAGAGGCCTGTTCATGTTCGCAGTCGTGCTGTTCAATTGGCTATCCACTCAACCTGTTTTGCTCCTCATTTTCCTGTGCACACAACCCAGCCTTCAGAAATCATTGTAATCTCCACTACAGGATGTTCCATTCATTCACTGGGAATCTGGAATTCATCTGAATCTGCACTCCACGCAGGCTTTCGTTACACCACTGCTGAAAGTCGAAGTAATGCAATACTGGTTTTCAGTGGTCTGTTCACATTCGAAGCCGAGGCTTTTTACAGGCTATCCACTCAACACTGGTCAGCTCTTCATTTTCGTGTCCCCACAATCCAGATTTCAGAAATCATTGCAATCTCCACTACAGAATGTTCCATTCATTCACTGCGAGTCTGGAGTTTATCTGATTCTCCACTCCCGCCTGGTTAACATTACACCACTTGTGAATGTCCAAGTAAGCCAATGCTGGTTTTCAGAGGCCTGTTCATACTCGCAGCCGTGCTGTTTAATTGACAATTCACTCCACCCTGTTCAGCTCTTCATTTTCCGACCACACTACCAGCCTTCAGAAATCTTTGTTATCTCCACTACAGAATGTTCCATTCATTCACTGCGAATCTGGAATTCATCTGACTCTCAACTCCACGCAGGTTTTCATTACACCACTGTTGAATGTCCAAGTAACCCAATGCTGGTTTTCAGCGGCCTGTTCATATTCGCAGCCCTGCTGTTTACTTGGCTATCGATTCAAGCCTGGTCAGCTCTTCATTTTCCTGTCCACACAACACAGGCTTCAGAAATCATTGGAATCTCCTCTACAGAATGTTCCATTCATTCACTGCGAATGTGGAATTCAACTGACTCTCCACTCCATGCAGGTTTTCCTTACACCACTGATGAATGTCCAAGTAACCCAATGCTGGTTTTCAGCTGCATGTTCACACTCGCAGCCATGCTATACAATTGGCTTTCCACTAAATCCTGATTAGTTCTTGATTTTCCTTCCACACGACCCAGCCTTCAGAAATCGTTGGAATCTCCACTAGAGAATGTTCCATTCATTCACTGCGAATCTGGAATTCCTCTGAACCTCCACTCCCGGCAGGTTTTCGTTACACCACTGTTGAATGTCCAAGTAACCCAATGTTTTAAGTGTTTTCTTCACAAGCGCAGTGGTGCTGTTCAATTGGCTATCCACTCAACCCTGGCCAGCTCTACATTTTCCTGTCCACACCACAGAGACTGGAGAAATCATTGTTATCTCCACTACAGAATGTTCCATTCATTCACAGCGAATCTGGAATTCATCTGAATCTCCACTCCCGGCAGGTTTTCGTGACACCACTGGTAAATATCCAAGTAAGCCAATGCTGGTTTTAAGTGGCCTGCTCCTACTCTCAGCCGTGCTGTTCAATTTGCTATCCACTCAACCCTCTTCAGCTCCATTTTCCTGTCCACATAACCCAAACTTCAGAAACAATTGGTATCTCCTCCACAGAATGTTCCATTCATTGACGGCAAATCTGAAATTCATCTAATTCTCAACTCCCGTCAGGTTTTCGTTACACCACTTGTGAATGTCCAATTAAGCCAAAGCTGGTTTTCAGTGGCCTGTTCTTACTACGAGACGTGCTGTTCATTTGGCTATCCATTCCACCCTGTTCAGCTCTACATTTTCGTGTCCACAAAACCCAGCCTTCAGAAATCATTGGAATCACCACTAGAGAATGTTCCATTCATTCACTGCGAATCTGGAATTCATCTGAATCTCCACTCCCGGCAGGTTTTCATTGCACCACTGCTGAATGTTCAAGTAACGCAATGATGGTTTTCAGCGGTCTATTCACACTCGAACCCGTGCTGTTCACGGTCTAGCGACTCAACACTGGTGAGTTCTTCTTTTTCCAGTTCAGACAATACAAACCTCAGAAACCATTGCAATCTACACTACAGAATGTTTCATTCATTCAGGCGAATCTTGAATTCATCTTGTTCTCCACTCCCAGCAGGTTTTCGTTTCACCACTGGTGAATGTCCAAGCAACCCAAGGCTGGTTTCAGCTGCGTGTTAACACTCGCAGCCGTGCTGTTCAATTGGCTATCCAGTGAACGCTGGTTAGCTCTTGATTTTCCTTCCACACACCGAGCCTTCAGAAATCATTCTTATCTCCACTTCAGAATGTTCCATTCGTTCCCTGCGAATCTGGAATTCCTCTGACTCTCCACACCAGGCAGATTTTCCTAACAACACTGGTGAATGACCAGGTAATCCAATGCTGGTTTTCAGCGGCTGTTCACACTCACAGCCTTGCTGTTCAATTGGCAATCCAGTCAAACCTAGTCAGCTCTTCATTTTCCTGTCCACACAACCCAGCGTTCAGAAATCATTGGAATCTCTACTACAGAAATTTCCATTCATTCACTGTGAATCTGGAAATACTCTGAATCTGCATTCCAGGAAGGCTTTCGTTACACCACTGATGAATGTCCAAGTAATGCAATGCTGCTTCTTAGTGGTCTGTTCACACTCGAAACCGTGCTGTTCATTGGCTATCCACTCAATATCGGTCAGCTCTTCAATATCCTGTCCAGACTATCCAGATTCCTAAATGTTGGCAATCACCACTACAGAATGTTCCATTCAATCACGCGAATCTGGAATTCATCAGAGTCTCCACTCCTGGAAGGTTTTCGTGACGCCACTGGTAAATGTCCAAGGAAGACAATGCTGGTTTTAAGCCGCCTGCTAACACACTCAGCCGTGCTGTTCAATTTGCTATCCACCCAACCCTATTCAGCTCTACATTTTCCTGTCCTCATAACCCAACCTTCAGAAATAATTGGTATCTCCTCCACAGAATGTTCCGTTCATTCACTGCGAATCTTAAATTCATCTGACTCTCAACTCCCGGCGGGTTATCGTTACACCACTTGTGAATGTCCAAGTAAGCCAATGCTGGTTTTCAGTGGCCTGTTCATACTAAGAGACGTGCTGTTCATTTGGCTATCCACTCCACCCTGTTCAGCTCTACATTCTCGTGTCCACAAAACCCAGCCTTCAGAAATCATTGGAATCACCACTAGAGAATGTTCCATTCATTCACTGCGAATCTGGAATTCCTCTGAACCTCCACTCCTGGCAGGTTTTCGTTACGCCACTGGTGAATGTCCAAGTAACTCAATACTGGTTTTCAGAGGCATGTTCAACTCGCAGAAGTGCTGTTCAATGGGCTATCCACTCAATATTGGTCAGCTCTTCATTTTCCTCTCCACACAAACCAGCCTTCAGAAATCATTGGGCTCTCCACTACAGACTGTTCCATTCATTCACTGCGATTCTGCAATTCATCTGACTCTCCGCTCCAGGCAGGTTTTCATTACAGCACTGGTGAATGACCAAGTAATCCAATGCTGGTTTTCAGCCGCCTTTTCACACTCGCAGTGTGCTGTTCAATTGTCTATCCACTCAAACCTGGTCAGCCTTTCATTTTCTTTTCCACAATATCAGACTTCAGAAATCATTGGAATCGCCAGTACAGAATGTTCCATTCATTCACTGCCAATCTGGAATTCATCTGAATCTGCACTCCAGGTAGGCTTTCATTACACCACTTATGAATGTCCAAGTAACACAATGCTGGTTTTCAGCGGTCTGTTCACACTCTAAGCCCTGCTTTTTACTGGGTATCCACACAACTGTGGTCAGCTCTTCATTTTCATGTCCAAACAATCCAGACTTGAGAAATCATTGCAATCTCCAGTACAGAATGTTCCATTCATTCACTGCGAATCTGGAATTCAACTGAATCTCCACTACCTGCAGATTTATCTTACACCACTTGTGAATGTCCAAGTAAAACAATGCTGGTTTTCAGAGGCCTGTTCATGTTCGCAGTCGTGCTGTTCAATTGGCTATCCACTCAACCTGTTTTGCTCCTCATTTTCCTGTGCACACAACCCAGCCTTCAGAAATCATTGTAATCTCCACTACAGGATGTTCCATTCATTCACTGGGAATCTGGAATTCATCTGAATCTGCACTCCACGCAGGCTTTCGTTACACCACTGCTGAAAGTCGAAGTAATGCAATACTGGTTTTCAGTGGTCTGTTCACATTCGAAGCCGAGGCTTTTTACAGGCTATCCACTCAACACTGGTCAGCTCTTCATTTTCGTGTCCCCACAATCCAGATTTCAGAAATCATTGCAATCTCCACTACAGAATGTTCCATTCATTCACTGCGAGTCTGGAGTTTATCTGATTCTCCACTCCCGCCTGGTTAACATTACACCACTTGTGAATGTCCAAGTAAGCCAATGCTGGTTTTCAGAGGCCTGTTCATACTCGCAGCCGTGCTGTTTAATTGACAATTCACTCCACCCTGTTCAGCTCTTCATTGTCCCACCACACTACCAGCCTTCAGAAATCTTTGTTATCTCCACTACAGAATGTTCCATTCATTCACTGCGAATCTGGAATTCATCTGACTCTCAACTCCACGCAGGTTTTCATTACACCACTGTTGAATGTCCAAGTAACCCAATGCTGGTTTTCAGCGGCCTGTTCATATTCGCAGCCCTGCTGTTTACTTGGCTATCGATTCAAGCCTGGTCAGCTCTTCATTTTCCTGTCCACACAACACAGGCTTCAGAAATCATTGGAATCTCCTCTACAGAATGTTCCATTCATTCACTGCGAATGTGGAATTCAACTGACTCTCCACTCCATGCAGGTTTTCCTTACACCACTGATGAATGTCCAAGTAACCCAATGCTGGTTTTCAGCTGCATGTTCACACTCGCAGCCATGCTATACAATTGGCTTTCCACTAAATCCTGATTAGTTCTTGATTTTCCTTCCACACGACCCAGCCTTCAGAAATCGTTGGAATCTCCACTAGAGAATGTTCCATTCATTCACTGCGAATCTGGAATTCCTCTGAACCTCCACTCCCGGCAGGTTTTCGTTACACCACTGTTGAATGTCCAAGTAACCCAATGTTTTAAGTGTTTTCTTCACAAGCGCAGTGGTGCTGTTCAATTGGCTATCCACTCAACCCTGGCCAGCTCTACATTTTCCTGTCCACACCACAGAGACTGGAGAAATCATTGTTATCTCCACTACAGAATGTTCCATTCATTCACAGCGAATCTGGAATTCATCTGAATCTCCACTCCCGGCAGGTTTTCGTGACACCACTGGTAAATATCCAAGTAAGCCAATGCTGGTTTTAAGTGGCCTGCTCCTACTCTCAGCCGTGCTGTTCAATTTGCTATCCACTCAACCCTCTTCAGCTCCATTTTCCTGTCCACATAACCCAAACTTCAGAAACAATTGGTATCTCCTCCACAGAATGTTCCATTCATTGACGGCAAATCTGAAATTCATCTAATTCTCAACTCCCGTCAGGTTTTCGTTACACCACTTGTGAATGTCCAATTAAGCCAAAGCTGGTTTTCAGTGGCCTGTTCTTACTACGAGACGTGCTGTTCATTTGGCTATCCATTCCACCCTGTTCAGCTCTACATTTTCGTGTCCACAAAACCCAGCCTTCAGAAATCATTGGAATCACCACTAGAGAATGTTCCATTCATTCACTGCGAATCTGGAATTCATCTGAATCTCCACTCCCGGCAGGTTTTCCTTGCACCACTGCTGAATGTTCAAGTAACGCAATGATGGTTTTCAGCGGTCTATTCACACTCGAACCCGTGCTGTTCACGGTCTAGCGACTCAACACTGGTGAGTTCTTCTTTTTCCAGTTCAGACAATACAAACCTCAGAAACCATTGCAATCTACACTACAGAATGTTTCATTCATTCAGGCGAATCTTGAATTCATCTTGTTCTCCACTCCCAGCAGGTTTTCGTTTCACCACTGGTGAATGTCCAAGCAACCCAAGGCTGGTTTCAGCTGCGTGTTAACACTCGCAGCCGTGCTGTTCAATTGGCTATCCAGTGAACGCTGGTTAGCTCTTGATTTTCCTTCCACACACCGAGCCTTCAGAAATCATTCTTATCTCCACTTCAGAATGTTCCATTCGTTCCCTGCGAATCTGGAATTCCTCTGACTCTCCACACCAGGCAGATTTTCCTAACAACACTGGTGAATGACCAGGTAATCCAATGCTGGTTTTCAGCGGCTGTTCACACTCACAGCCTTGCTGTTCAATTGGCAATCCAGTCAAACCTAGTCAGCTCTTCATTTTCCTGTCCACACAACCCAGCGTTCAGAAATCATGGGAATCTCTACTACAGAAATTTCCATTCATTCACTGTGAATCTGGAAATACTCTGAATCTGCATTCCAGGAAGGCTTTCGTTACACCACTGATGAATGTCCAAGTAATGCAATGCTGCTTCTTAGTGGTCTGTTCACACTCGAAACCGTGCTGTTCATTGGCTATCCACTCAATATCGGTCAGCTCTTCAATATCCTGTCCAGACTATCCAGATTCCTAAATGTTGGCAATCACCACTACACAATGTTCCATTCAATCACGCGAATCTGGAATTCATCAGAGTCTCCACTCCTGGAAGGTTTTCGTGACGCCACTGGTAAATGTCCAAGGAAGACAATGCTGGTTTTAAGCCGCCTGCTAACACACTCAGCCGTGCTGTTCAATTTGCTATCCACCCAACCCTATTCAGCTCTACATTTTCCTGTCCTCATAACCCAACCTTCAGAAATAATTGGTATCTCCTCCACAGAATGTTCCGTTCATTCACTGCGAATCTTAAATTCATCTGACTCTCAACTCCCGGCGGGTTATCGTTACACCACTTGTGAATGTCCAAGTAAGCCAATGCTGGTTTTCAGTGGCCTGTTCATACTAAGAGACGTGCTGTTCATTTGGCTATCCACTCCACCCTGTTCAGCTCTACATTCTCGTGTCCACAAAACCCAGCCTTCAGAAATCATTGGAATCACCACTAGAGAATGTTCCATTCATTCACTGCGAATCTGGAATTCCTCTGAACCTCCACTCCTGGCAGGTTTTCGTTACGCCACTGGTGAATGTCCAAGTAACTCAATACTGGTTTTCAGAGGCATGTTCAACTCGCAGAAGTGCTGTTCAATGGGCTATCCACTCAATATTGGTCAGCTCTTCATTTTCCTCTCCACACAAACCAGCCTTCAGAAATCATTGGGCTCTCCACTACAGACTGTTCCATTCATTCACTGCGATTCTGCAATTCATCTGACTCTCCGCTCCAGGCAGGTTTTCATTACAGCACTGGTGAATGACCAAGTAATCCAATGCTGGTTTTCAGCCGCCTTTTCACACTCGCAGTGTGCTGTTCAATTGTCTATCCACTCAAACCTGGTCAGCCTTTCATTTTCTTTTCCACAATATCAGACTTCAGAAATCATTGGAATCGCCAGTACAGAATGTTCCATTCATTCACTGCCAATCTGGAATTCATCTGAATCTGCACTCCAGGTAGGCTTTCATTACACCACTTATGAATGTCCAAGTAACACAATGCTGGTTTTCAGCGGTCTGTTCACACTCTAAGCCCTGCTTTTTACTGGGTATCCACACAACTGTGGTCAGCTCTTCATTTTCATGTCCAAACAATCCAGACTTGAGAAATCATGGCAATCTCCAGTACAGAATGTTCCATTCATTCACTGCGAATCTGGAATTCAACTGAATCTCCACTACCTGCAGATTTATCTTACACCACTTGTGAATGTCCAAGTAAAACAATGCTGGTTTTCAGAGGCCTGTTCATGTTCGCAGTCGTGCTGTTCAATTGGCTATCCACTCAACCTGTTTTGCTCCTCATTTTCCTGTGCACACAACCCAGCCTTCAGAAATCATTGTAATCTCCACTACAGGATGTTCCATTCATTCACTGGGAATCTGGAATTCATCTGAATCTGCACTCCACGCAGGCTTTCGTTACACCACTGCTGAAAGTCGAAGTAATGCAATACTGGTTTTCAGTGGTCTGTTCACATTCGAAGCCGAGGCTTTTTACAGGCTATCCACTCAACACTGGTCAGCTCTTCATTTTCGTGTCCCCACAATCCAGATTTCAGAAATCATTGCAATCTCCACTACAGAATGTTCCATTCATTCACTGCGAGTCTGGAGTTTATCTGATTCTCCACTCCCGCCTGGTTAACATTACACCACTTGTGAATGTCCAAGTAAGCCAATGCTGGTTTTCAGAGGCCTGTTCATACTCGCAGCCGTGCTGTTTAATTGACAATTCACTCCACCCTGTTCAGCTCTTCATTTTCCGACCACACTACCAGCCTTCAGAAATCTTTGTTATCTCCACTACAGAATGTTCCATTCATTCACTGCGAATCTGGAATTCATCTGACTCTCAACTCCACGCAGGGTTTCATTACACCACTGTTGAATGTCCAAGTAACCCAATGCTGGTTTTCAGCGGCCTGTTCATATTCGCAGCCCTGCTGTTTACTTGGCTATCGATTCAAGCCTGGTCAGCTCTTCATTTTCCTGTCCACACAACACAGGCTTCAGAAATCATTGGAATCTCCTCTACAGAATGTTCCATTCATTCACTGCGAATGTGGAATTCAACTGACTCTCCACTCCATGCAGGTTTTCCTTACACCACTGATGAATGTCCAAGTAACCCAATGCTGGTTTTCAGCTGCATGTTCACACTCGCAGCCATGCTATACAATTGGCTTTCCACTAAATCCTGATTAGTTCTTGATTTTCCTTCCACACGACCCAGCCTTCAGAAATCGTTGGAATCTCCACTAGAGAATGTTCCATTCATTCACTGCGAATCTGGAATTCCTCTGAACCTCCACTCCCGGCAGGTTTTCGTTACACCACTGTTGAATGTCCAAGTAACCCAATGTTTTAAGTGTTTTCTTCACAAGCGCAGTGGTGCTGTTCAATTGGCTATCCACTCAACCCTGGCCAGCTCTACATTTTCCTGTCCACACCACAGAGACTGGAGAAATCATTGTTATCTCCACTACAGAATGTTCCATTCATTCACAGCGAATCTGGAATTCATCTGAATCTCCACTCCCGGCAGGTTTTCGTGACACCACTGGTAAATATCCAAGTAAGCCAATGCTGGTTTTAAGTGGCCTGCTCCTACTCTCAGCCGTGCTGTTCAATTTGCTATCCACTCAACCCTCTTCAGCTCCATTTTCCTGTCCACATAACCCAAACTTCAGAAACAATTGGTATCTCCTCCACAGAATGTTCCATTCATTGACGGCAAATCTGAAATTCATCTAATTCTCAACTCCCGTCAGGTTTTCGTTACACCACTTGTGAATGTCCAATTAAGCCAAAGCTGGTTTTCAGTGGCCTGTTCTTACTACGAGACGTGCTGTTCATTTGGCTATCCATTCCACCCTGTTCAGCTCTACATTTTCGTGTCCACAAAACCCAGCCTTCAGAAATCATTGGAATCACCACTAGAGAATGTTCCATTCATTCACTGCGAATCTGGAATTCATCTGAATCTCCACTCCCGGCAGGTTTTCATTGCACCACTGCTGAATGTTCAAGTAACGCAATGATGGTTTTCAGCGGTCTATTCACACTCGAACCCGTGCTGTTCACGGTCTAGCGACTCAACACTGGTGAGTTCTTCTTTTTCCAGTTCAGACAATACAAACCTCAGAAACCATTGCAATCTACACTACAGAATGTTTCATTCATTCAGGCGAATCTTGAATTCATCTTGTTCTCCACTCCCAGCAGGTTTTCGTTTCACCACTGGTGAATGTCCAAGCAACCCAAGGCTGGTTTCAGCTGCGTGTTAACACTCGCAGCCGTGCTGTTCAATTGGCTATCCAGTGAACGCTGGTTAGCTCTTGATTTTCCTTCCACACACCGAGCCTTCAGAAATCATTCTTATCTCCACTTCAGAATGTTCCATTCGTTCCCTGCGAATCTGGAATTCCTCTGACTCTCCACACCAGGCAGATTTTCCTAACAACACTGGTGAATGACCAGGTAATCCAATGCTGGTTTTCAGCGGCTGTTCACACTCACAGCCTTGCTGTTCAATTGGCAATCCAGTCAAACCTAGTCAGCTCTTCATTTTCCTGTCCACACAACCCAGCGTTCAGAAATCATTGGAATCTCTACTACAGAAATTTCCATTCATTCACTGTGAATCTGGAAATAATCTGAATCTGCATTCCAGGAAGGCTTTTGTTACACCACTGATGAATGTCCAAGTAATGCAATGCTGCTTCTTAGTGGTCTGTTCACACTCGAAACCGTGCTGTTCATTGGCTATCCACTCAATATCGGTCAGCTCTTCAATATCCTGTCCAGACTATCCAGATTCCTAAATGTTGGCAATCACCACTACAGAATGTTCCATTCAATCACGCGAATCTGGAATTCATCAGAGTCTCCACTCCTGGAAGGTTTTCGTGACGCCACTGGTAAATGTCCAAGGAAGACAATGCTGGTTTTAAGCCGACTGCTAACACACTCAGCCGTGCTGTTCAATTTGCTATCCACCCAACCCTATTCAGCTCTACATTTTCCTGTCCTCATAACCCAACCTTCAGAAATAATTGGTATCTCCTCCACAGAATGTTCCGTTCATTCACTGCGAATCTTAAATTCATCTGACTCTCAACTCCCGGCGGGTTATCGTTACACCACTTGTGAATGTCCAAGTAAGCCAATGCTGGTTTTCAGTGGCCTGTTCATACTAAGAGACGTGCTGTTCATTTGGCTATCCACTCCACCCTGTTCAGCTCTACATTCTCGTGTCCACAAAACCCAGCCTTCAGAAATCATTGGAATCACCACTAGAGAATGTTCCATTCATTCACTGCGAATCTGGAATTCCTCTGAACCTCCACTCCTGGCAGGTTTTCGTTACGCCACTGGTGAATGTCCAAGTAACTCAATACTGGTTTTCAGAGGCATGTTCAACTCGCAGAAGTGCTGTTCAATGGGCTATCCACTCAATATTGGTCAGCTCTTCATTTTCCTCTCCACACAAACCAGCCTTCAGAAATCATTGGGCTCTCCACTACAGACTGTTCCATTCATTCACTGCGATTCTGCAATTCATCTGACTCTCCGCTCCAGGCAGGTTTTCATTACAGCACTGGTGAATGACCAAGTAATCCAATGCTGGTTTTCAGCCGCCTTTTCACACTCGCAGTGTGCTGTTCAATTGTCTATCCACTCAAACCTGGTCAGCCTTTCATTTTCTTTTCCACAATATCAGACTTCAGAAATCATTGGAATCGCCAGTACAGAATGTTCCATTCATTCACTGCCAATCTGGAATTCATCTGAATCTGCACTCCAGGTAGGCTTTCATTACACCACTTATGAATGTCCAAGTAACACAATGCTGGTTTTCAGCGGTCTGTTCACACTCTAAGCCCTGCTTTTTACTGGGTATCCACACAACTGTGGTCAGCTCTTCATTTTCATGTCCAAACAATCCAGACTTGAGAAATCATTGCAATCTCCAGTACAGAATGTTCCATTCATTCACTGCGAATCTGGAATTCAACTGAATCTCCACTACCTGCAGATTTATCTTACACCACTTGTGAATGTCCAAGTAAAACAATGCTGGTTTTCAGAGGCCTGTTCATGTTCGCAGTCGTGCTGTTCAATTGGCTATCCACTCAACCTGTTTTGCTCCTCATTTTCCTGTGCACACAACCCAGCCTTCAGAAATCATTGTAATCTCCACTACAGGATGTTCCATTCATTCACTGGGAATCTGGAATTCATCTGAATCTGCACTCCACGCAGGCTTTCGTTACACCACAGCTGAAAGTCGAAGTAATGCAATACTGGTTTTCAGTGGTCTGTTCACATTCGAAGCCGAGGCTTTTTACAGGCTATCCACTCAACACTGGTCAGCTCTTCATTTTCGTGTCCCCACAATCCAGATTTCAGAAATCATTGCAATCTCCACTACAGAATGTTCCATTCATTCACTGCGAGTCTGGAGTTTATCTGATTCTCCACTCCCGCCTGGTTAACATTACACCACTTGTGAATGTCCAAGTAAGCCAATGCTGGTTTTCAGAGGCCTGTTCATACTCGCAGCCGTGCTGTTTAATTGACAATTCACTCCACCCTGTTCAGCTCTTCATTGTCCCACCACACTACCAGCCTTCAGAAATCTTTGTTATCTCCACTACAGAATGTTCCATTCATTCACTGCGAATCTGGAATTCATCTGACTCTCAACTCCACGCAGGTTTTCATTACACCACTGTTGAATGTCCAAGTAACCCAATGCTGGTTTTCAGCGGCCTGTTCATATTCGCAGCCCTGCTGTTTACTTGGCTATCGATTCAAGCCTGGTCAGCTCTTCATTTTCCTGTCCACACAACACAGGCTTCAGAAATCATTGGAATCTCCTCTACAGAATGTTCCATTCATTCACTGCGAATGTGGAATTCAACTGACTCTCCACTCCATGCAGGTTTTCCTTACACCACTGATGAATGTCCAAGTAACCCAATGCTGGTTTTCAGCTGCATGTTCACACTCGCAGCCATGCTATACAATTGGCTTTCCACTAAATCCTGATTAGTTCTTGATTTTCCTTCCACACGACCCAGCCTTCAGAAATCGTTGGAATCTCCACTAGAGAATGTTCCATTCATTCACTGCGAATCTGGAATTCCTCTGAACCTCCACTCCCGGCAGGTTTTCGTTACACCACTGTTGAATGTCCAAGTAACCCAATGTTTTAAGTGTTTTCTTCACAAGCGCAGTGGTGCTGTTCAATTGGCTATCCACTCAACCCTGGCCAGCTCTACATTTTCCTGTCCACACCACAGAGACTGGAGAAATCATTGTTATCTCCACTACAGAATGTTCCATTCATTCACAGCGAATCTGGAATTCATCTGAATCTCCACTCCCGGCAGGTTTTCGTGACACCACTGGTAAATATCCAAGTAAGCCAATGCTGGTTTTAAGTGGCCTGCTCATACTCTCAGCCGTGCTGTTCAATTTGCTATCCACTCAACCCTCTTCAGCTCCATTTTCCTGTCCACATAACCCAAACTTCAGAAACAATTGGTATCTCCTCCACAGAATGTTCCATTCATTGACGGCAAATCTGAAATTCATCTAATTCTCAACTCCCGTCAGGTTTTCGTTACACCACTTGTGAATGTCCAATTAAGCCAAAGCTGGTTTTCAGTGGCCTGTTCTTACTACGAGACGTGCTGTTCATTTGGCTATCCATTCCACCCTGTTCAGCTCTACATTTTCGTGTCCACAAAACCCAGCCTTCAGAAATCATTGGAATCACCACTAGAGAATGTTCCATTCATTCACTGCGAATCTGGAATTCATCTGAATCTCCACTCCCGGCAGGTTTTCATTGCACCACTGCTGAATGTTCAAGTAACGCAATGATGGTTTTCAGCGGTCTATTCACACTCGAACCCGTGCTGTTCACGGTCTAGCGACTCAACACTGGTGAGTTCTTCTTTTTCCAGTTCAGACAATACAAACCTCAGAAACCATTGCAATCTACACTACAGAATGTTTCATTCATTCAGGCGAATCTTGAATTCATCTTGTTCTCCACTCCCAGCAGGTTTTCGTTTCACCACTGGTGAATGTCCAAGCAACCCAAGGCTGGTTTCAGCTGCGTGTTAACACTCGCAGCCGTGCTGTTCAATTGGCTATCCAGTGAACGCTGGTTAGCTCTTGATTTTCCTTCCACACACCGAGCCTTCAGAAATCATTCTTATCTCCACTTCAGAATGTTCCATTCGTTCCCTGCGAATCTGGAATTCCTCTGACTCTCCACACCAGGCAAATTTTCCTAACAACACTGGTGAATGACCAGGTAATCCAATGCTGGTTTTCAGCGGCTGTTCACACTCACAGCCTTGCTGTTCAATTGGCAATCCAGTCAAACCTAGTCAGCTCTTCATTTTCCTGTCCACACAACCCAGCGTTCAGAAATCATTGGAATCTCTACTACAGAAATTTCCATTCATTCACTGTGAATCTGGAAATAATCTGAATCTGCATTCCAGGAAGGCTTTTGTTACACCACTGATGAATGTCCAAGTAATGCAATGCTGCTTCTTAGTGGTCTGTTCACACTCGAAACCGTGCTGTTCATTGGCTATCCACTCAATATCGGTCAGCTCTTCAATATCCTGTCCAGACTATCCAGATTCCTAAATGTTGGCAATCACCACTACAGAATGTTCCATTCAATCACGCGAATCTGGAATTCATCAGAGTCTCCACTCCTGGAAGGTTTTCGTGACGCCACTGGTAAATGTCCAAGGAAGACAATGCTGGTTTTAAGCCGACTGCTAACACACTCAGCCGTGCTGTTCAATTTGCTATCCACCCAACCCTATTCAGCTCTACATTTTCCTGTCCTCATAACCCAACCTTCAGAAATAATTGGTATCTCCTCCACAGAATGTTCCGTTCATTCACTGCGAATCTTAAATTCATCTGACTCTCAACTCCCGGCGGGTTATCGTTACACCACTTGTGAATGTCCAAGTAAGCCAATGCTGGTTTTCAGTGGCCTGTTCATACTAAGAGACGTGCTGTTCATTTGGCTATCCACTCCACCCTGTTCAGCTCTACATTTTCGTGTCCACAAAACCCAGCCTTCAGAAATCATTGGAATCACCACTAGAGAATGTTCCATTCATTCACTGCGAATCTGGAATTCCTCTGAACCTCCACTCCTGGCAGGTTTTCGTTACGCCACTGGTGAATGTCCAAGTAACTCAATACTGGTTTTCAGAGGCATGTTCAACTCGCAGAAGTGCTGTTCAATGGGCTATCCACTCAATATTGGTCAGCTCTTCATTTTCCTCTCCACACAAACCAGCCTTCAGAAATCATTGGGCTCTCCACTACAGACTGTTCCATTCATTCACTGCGATTCTGCAATTCATCTGACTCTCCGCTCCAGGCAGGTTTTCATTACAGCACTGGTGAATGACCAAGTAATCCAATGCTGGTTTTCAGCCGCCTTTTCACACTCGCAGTGTGCTGTTCAATTGTCTATCCACTCAAACCTGGTCAGCCTTTCATTTTCTTTTCCACAATATCAGACTTCAGAAATCATTGGAATCGCCAGTACAGAATGTTCCATTCATTCACTGCCAATCTGGAATTCATCTGAATCTGCACTCCAGGTAGGCTTTCATTACACCACTTATGAATGTCCAAGTAACACAATGCTGGTTTTCAGCGGTCTGTTCACACTCTAAGCCCTGCTTTTTACTGGGTATCCACACAACTGTGGTCAGCTCTTCATTTTCATGTCCAAACAATCCAGACTTGAGAAATCATTGCAATCTCCAGTACAGAATGTTCCATTCATTCACTGCGAATCTGGAATTCAACTGAATCTCCACTACCTGCAGATTTATCTTACACCACTTGTGAATGTCCAAGTAAAACAATGCTGGTTTTCAGAGGCCTGTTCATGTTCGCAGTCGTGCTGTTCAATTGGCTATCCACTCAACCTGTTTTGCTCCTCATTTTCCTGTGCACACAACCCAGCCTTCAGAAATCATTGTAATCTCCACTACAGGATGTTCCATTCATTCACTGGGAATCTGGAATTCATCTGAATCTGCACTCCACGCAGGCTTTCGTTACACCACTGCTGAAAGTCGAAGTAATGCAATACTGGTTTTCAGTGGTCTGTTCACATTCGAAGCCGAGGCTTTTTACAGGCTATCCACTCAACACTGGTCAGCTCTTCATTTTCGTGTCCCCACAATCCAGATTTCAGAAATCATTGCAATCTCCACTACAGAATGTTCCATTCATTCACTGCGAGTCTGGAGTTTATCTGATTCTCCACTCCCGCCTGGTTAACATTACACCACTTGTGAATGTCCAAGTAAGCCAATGCTGGTTTTCAGAGGCCTGTTCATACTCGCAGCCGTGCTGTTTAATTGACAATTCACTCCACCCTGTTCAGCTCTTCATTGTCCCACCACACTACCAGCCTTCAGAAATCTTTGTTATCTCCACTACAGAATGTTCCATTCATTCACTGCGAATCTGGAATTCATCTGACTCTCAACTCCACGCAGGTTTTCATTACACCACTGTTGAATGTCCAAGTAACCCAATGCTGGTTTTCAGCGGCCTGTTCATATTCGCAGCCCTGCTGTTTACTTGGCTATCGATTCAAGCCTGGTCAGCTCTTCATTTTCCTGTCCACACAACACAGGCTTCAGAAATCATTGGAATCTCCTCTACAGAATGTTCCATTCATTCACTGCGAATGTGGAATTCAACTGACTCTCCACTCCATGCAGGTTTTCCTTACACCACTGATGAATGTCCAAGTAACCCAATGCTGGTTTTCAGCTGCATGTTCACACTCGCAGCCATGCTATACAATTGGCTTTCCACTAAATCCTGATTAGTTCTTGATTTTCCTTCCACACGACCCAGCCTTCAGAAATCGTTGGAATCTCCACTAGAGAATGTTCCATTCATTCACTGCGAATCTGGAATTCCTCTGAACCTCCACTCCCGGCAGGTTTTCGTTACACCACTGTTGAATGTCCAAGTAACCCAATGTTTTAAGTGTTTTCTTCACAAGCGCAGTGGTGCTGTTCAATTGGCTATCCACTCAACCCTGGCCAGCTCTACATTTTCCTGTCCACACCACAGAGACTGGAGAAATCATTGTTATCTCCACTAGAGAATGTTCCATTCATTCACTGCGAATCTGGAATTCATCTGAATCTCCACTCCCGGCAGGTTTTCGTGACACCACTGGTAAATATCCAAGTAAGCCAATGCTGGTTTTAAGTGGCCTGCTCATACTCTCAGCCGTGCTGTTCAATTTGCTATCCACTCAACCCTCTTCAGCTCCATTTTCCTGTCCACATAACCCAAACTTCAGAAACAATTGGTATCTCCTCCACAGAATGTTCCATTCATTGACGGCAAATCTGAAATTCATCTAATTCTCAACTCCCGTCAGGTTTTCGTTACACCACTTGTGAATGTCCAATTAAGCCAAAGCTGGTTTTCAGTGGCCTGTTCTTACTACGAGACGTGCTGTTCATTTGGCTATCCATTCCACCCTGTTCAGCTCTACATTTTCGTGTCCACAAAACCCAGCCTTCAGAAATCATTGGAATCACCACTAGAGAATGTTCCATTCATTCACTGCGAATCTGGAATTCATCTGAATCTCCACTCCCGGCAGGTTTTCATTGCACCACTGCTGAATGTTCAAGTAACGCAATGATGGTTTTCAGCGGTCTATTCACACTCGAACCCGTGCTGTTCACGGTCTAGCGACTCAACACTGGTGAGTTCTTCTTTTTCCAGTTCAGACAATACAAACCTCAGAAACCATTGCAATCTACACTACAGAATGTTTCATTCATTCAGGCGAATCTTGAATTCATCTTGTTCTCCACTCCCAGCAGGTTTTCGTTTCACCACTGGTGAATGTCCAAGCAACCCAAGGCTGGTTTCAGCTGCGTGTTAACACTCGCAGCCGTGCTGTTCAATTGGCTATCCAGTGAACGCTGGTTAGCTCTTGATTTTCCTTCCACACACCGAGCCTTCAGAAATCATTCTTATCTCCACTTCAGAATGTTCCATTCGTTCCCTGCGAATCTGGAATTCCTCTGACTCTCCACACCAGGCAGATTTTCCTAACAACACTGGTGAATGACCAGGTAATCCAATGCTGGTTTTCAGCGGCTGTTCACACTCACAGCCTTGCTGTTCAATTGGCAATCCAGTCAAACCTAGTCAGCTCTTCATTTTCCTGTCCACACAACCCAGCGTTCAGAAATCATGGGAATCTCTACTACAGAAATTTCCATTCATTCACTGTGAATCTGGAAATACTCTGAATCTGCATTCCAGGAAGGCTTTCGTTACACCACTGATGAATGTCCAAGTAATGCAATGCTGCTTCTTAGTGGTCTGTTCACACTCGAAACCGTGCTGTTCATTGGCTATCCACTCAATATCGGTCAGCTCTTCAATATCCTGTCCAGACTATCCAGATTCCTAAATGTTGGCAATCACCACTACAGAATGTTCCATTCAATCACGCGAATCTGGAATTCATCAGAGTCTCCACTCCTGGAAGGTTTTCGTGACACCACTGGTAAATGTCCAAGGAAGACAATGCTGGTTTTAAGCCGCCTGCTAACACACTCAGCCGTGCTGTTCAATTTGCTATCCACCCAACCCTATTCAGCTCTACATTTTCCTGTCCTCATAACCCAACCTTCAGAAATAATTGGTATCTCCTCCACAGAATGTTCCGTTCATTCACTGCGAATCTTAAATTCATCTGACTCTCAACTCCCGGCGGGTTATCGTTACACCACTTGTGAATGTCCAAGTAAGCCAATGCTGGTTTTCAGTGGCCTGTTCATACTAAGAGACGTGCTGTTCATTTGGCTATCCACTCCACCCTGTTCAGCTCTACATTCTCGTGTCCACAAAACCCAGCCTTCAGAAATCATTGGAATCACCACTAGAGAATGTTCCATTCATTCACTGCGAATCTGGAATTCCTCTGAACCTCCACTCCTGGCAGGTTTTCGTTACGCCACTGGTGAATGTCCAAGTAACTCAATACTGGTTTTCAGAGGCATGTTCAACTCGCAGAAGTGCTGTTCAATGGGCTATCCACTCAATATTGGTCAGCTCTTCATTTTCCTCTCCACACAAACCAGCCTTCAGAAATCATTGGGCTCTCCACTACAGACTGTTCCATTCATTCACTGCGATTCTGCAATTCATCTGACTCTCCGCTCCAGGCAGGTTTTCATTACAGCACTGGTGAATGACCAAGTAATCCAATGCTGGTTTTCAGCCGCCTTTTCACACTCGCAGTGTGCTGTTCAATTGTCTATCCACTCAAACCTGGTCAGCCTTTCATTTTCTTTTCCACAATATCAGACTTCAGAAATCATTGGAATCGCCAGTACAGAATGTTCCATTCATTCACTGCCAATCTGGAATTCATCTGAATCTGCACTCCAGGTAGGCTTTCATTACACCACTTATGAATGTCCAAGTAACACAATGCTGGTTTTCAGCGGTCTGTTCACACTCTAAGCCCTGCTTTTTACTGGGTATCCACACAACTGTGGTCAGCTCTTCATTTTCATGTCCAAACAATCCAGACTTGAGAAATCATTGCAATCTCCAGTACAGAATGTTCCATTCATTCACTGCGAATCTGGAATTCAACTGAATCTCCACTACCTGCAGATTTATCTTACACCACTTGTGAATGTCCAAGTAAAACAATGCTGGTTTTCAGAGGCCTGTTCATGTTCGCAGTCGTGCTGTTCAATTGGCTATCCACTCAACCTGTTTTGCTCCTCATTTTCCTGTGCACACAACCCAGCCTTCAGAAATCATTGTAATCTCCACTACAGGATGTTCCATTCATTCACTGGGAATCTGGAATTCATCTGAATCTGCACTCCACGCAGGCTTTCGTTACACCACTGCTGAAAGTCGAAGTAATGCAATACTGGTTTTCAGTGGTCTGTTCACATTCGAAGCCGAGGCTTTTTACAGGCTATCCACTCAACACTGGTCAGCTCTTCATTTTCGTGTCCCCACAATCCAGATTTCAGAAATCATTGCAATCTCCACTACAGAATGTTCCATTCATTCACTGCGAGTCTGGAGTTTATCTGATTCTCCACTCCCGCCTGGTTAACATTACACCACTTGTGAATGTCCAAGTAAGCCAATGCTGGTTTTCAGAGGCCTGTTCATACTCGCAGCCGTGCTGTTTAATTGACAATTCACTCCACCCTGTTCAGCTCTTCATTGTCCCACCACACTACCAGCCTTCAGAAATCTTTGTTATCTCCACTACAGAATGTTCCATTCATTCACTGCGAATCTGGAATTCATCTGACTCTCAACTCCACACAGGTTTTCATTACACCACTGTTGAATGTCCAAGTAACCCAATGCTGGTTTTCAGCGGCCTGTTCATATTCGCAGCCCTGCTGTTTACTTGGCTATCGATTCAAGCCTGGTCAGCTCTTCATTTTCCTGTCCACACAACACAGGCTTCAGAAATCATTGGAATCTCCTCTACAGAATGTTCCATTCATTCACTGCGAATGTGGAATTCAACTGACTCTCCACTCCATGCAGGTTTTCCTTACACCACTGATGAATGTCCAAGTAACCCAATGCTGGTTTTCAGCTGCATGTTCACACTCGCAGCCATGCTATACAATTGGCTTTCCACTAAATCCTGATTAGTTCTTGATTTTCCTTCCACACGACCCAGCCTTCAGAAATCGTTGGAATCTCCACTAGAGAATGTTCCATTCATTCACTGCGAATCTGGAATTCCTCTGAACCTCCACTCCCGGCAGGTTTTCGTTACACCACTGTTGAATGTCCAAGTAACCCAATGTTTTAAGTGTTTTCTTCACAAGCGCAGTGGTGCTGTTCAATTGGCTATCCACTCAACCCTGGCCAGCTCTACATTTTCCTGTCCACACCACAGAGACTGGAGAAATCATTGTTATCTCCACTACAGAATGTTCCATTCATTCACAGCGAATCTGGAATTCATCTGAATCTCCACTCCCGGCAGGTTTTCGTGACACCACTGGTAAATATCCAAGTAAGCCAATGCTGGTTTTAAGTGGCCTGCTCATACTCTCAGCCGTGCTGTTCAATTTGCTATCCACTCAACCCTCTTCAGCTCCATTTTCCTGTCCACATAACCCAAACTTCAGAAACAATTGGTATCTCCTCCACAGAATGTTCCATTCATTGACGGCAAATCTGAAATTCATCTAATTCTCAACTCCCGTCAGGTTTTCGTTACACCACTTGTGAATGTCCAATTAAGCCAAAGCTGGTTTTCAGTGGCCTGTTCTTACTACGAGACGTGCTGTTCATTTGGCTATCCATTCCACCCTGTTCAGCTCTACATTTTCGTGTCCACAAAACCCAGCCTTCAGAAATCATTGGAATCACCACTAGAGAATGTTCCATTCATTCACTGCGAATCTGGAATTCATCTGAATCTCCACTCCCGGCAGGTTTTCATTGCACCACTGCTGAATGTTCAAGTAACGCAATGATGGTTTTCAGCGGTCTATTCACACTCGAACCCGTGCTGTTCACGGTCTAGCGACTCAACACTGGTGAGTTCTTCTTTTTCCAGTTCAGACAATACAAACCTCAGAAACCATTGCAATCTACACTACAGAATGTTTCATTCATTCAGGCGAATCTTGAATTCATCTTGTTCTCCACTCCCAGCAGGTTTTCGTTTCACCACTGGTGAATGTCCAAGCAACCCAAGGCTGGTTTCAGCTGCGTGTTAACACTCGCAGCCGTGCTGTTCAATTGGCTATCCAGTGAACGCTGGTTAGCTCTTGATTTTCCTTCCACACACCGAGCCTTCAGAAATCATTCTTATCTCCACTTCAGAGTGTTCCATTCGTTCCCTGCGAATCTGGAATTCCTCTGACTCTCCACACCAGGCAGATTTTCCTAACAACACTGGTGAATGACCAGGTAATCCAATGCTGGTTTTCAGCGGCTGTTCACACTCACAGCCTTGCTGTTCAATTGGCAATCCAGTCAAACCTAGTCAGCTCTTCATTTTCCTGTCCACACAACCCAGCTTTCAGAAATCATTGGAATCTCTACTACAGAAATTTCCATTCATTCACTGTGAATCTGGAAATACTCTGAATCTGCATTCTTGGAAGGCTTTCGTTACACCACTGATGAATGTCCAAGTAATGCAATGCTGCTTCTTAGTGGTCTGTTCACACTCGAAACCGTGCTGTTCATTGGCTATCCACTCAATATCGGTCAGCTCTTCAATATCCTGTCCAGACTATCCAGATTCCTAAATGTTGGCAATCACCACTACAGAATGTTCCATTCAATCACGCGAATCTGGAATTCATCAGAGTCTCCACTCCTGGAAGGTTTTCGTGACACCACTGGTAAATGTCCAAGGAAGACAATGCTGGTTTTAAGCCGCCTGCTAACACACTCAGCCGTGCTGTTCAATTTGCTATCCACCCAACCCTATTCAGCTCTACATTTTCCTGTCCTCATAACCCAACCTTCAGAAATAATTGGTATCTCCTCCACAGAATGTTCCGTTCATTCACTGCGAATCTTAAATTCATCTGACTCTCAACTCCCGGCGGGTTATCGTTACACCACTTGTGAATGTCCAAGTAAGCCAATGCTGGTTTTCAGTGGCCTGTTCATACTAAGAGACGTGCTGTTCATTTGGCTATCCACTCCACCCTGTTCAGCTCTACATTCTCGTGTCCACAAAACCCAGCCTTCAGAAATCATTGGAATCACCACTAGAGAATGTTCCATTCATTCACTGCGAATCTGGAATTCCTCTGAACCTCCACTCCTGGCAGGTTTTCGTTACGCCACTGGTGAATGTCCAAGTAACTCAATACTGGTTTTCAGAGGCATGTTCAACTCGCAGAAGTGCTGTTCAATGGGCTATCCACTCAATATTGGTCAGCTCTTCATTTTCCTCTCCACACAAACCAGCCTTCAGAAATCATTGGGCTCTCCACTACAGACTGTTCCATTCATTCACTGCGATTCTGCAATTCATCTGACTCTCCGCTCCAGGCAGGTTTTCATTACAGCACTGGTGAATGACCAAGTAATCCAATGCTGGTTTTCAGCCGCCTTTTCACACTCGCAGTGTGCTGTTCAATTGTCTATCCACTCAAACCTGGTCAGCCTTTCATTTTCTTTTCCACAATATCAGACTTCAGAAATCATTGGAATCGCCAGTACAGAATGTTCCATTCATTCACTGCCAATCTGGAATTCATCTGAATCTGCACTCCAGGTAGGCTTTCATTACACCACTTATGAATGTCCAAGTAACACAATGCTGGTTTTCAGCGGTCTGTTCACACTCTAAGCCCTGCTTTTTACTGGGTATCCACACAACTGTGGTCAGCTCTTCATTTTCATGTCCAAACAATCCAGACTTGAGAAATCATTGCAATCTCCAGTACAGAATGTTCCATTCATTCACTGCGAATCTGGAATTCAACTGAATCTCCACTACCTGCAGATTTATCTTACACCACTTGTGAATGTCCAAGTAAAACAATGCTGGTTTTCAGAGGCCTGTTCATGTTCGCAGTCGTGCTGTTCAATTGGCTATCCACTCAACCTGTTTTGCTCCTCATTTTCCTGTGCACACAACCCAGCCTTCAGAAATCATTGTAATCTCCACTACAGGATGTTCCATTCATTCACTGGGAATCTGGAATTCATCTGAATCTGCACTCCACGCAGGCTTTCGTTACACCACTGCTGAAAGTCGAAGTAATGCAATACTGGTTTTCAGTGGTCTGTTCACATTCGAAGCCGAGGCTTTTTACAGGCTATCCACTCAACACTGGTCAGCTCTTCATTTTCGTGTCCCCACAATCCAGATTTCAGAAATCATTGCAATCTCCACTACAGAATGTTCCATTCATTCACTGCGAGTCTGGAGTTTATCTGATTCTCCACTCCCGCCTGGTTAACATTACACCACTTGTGAATGTCCAAGTAAGCCAATGCTGGTTTTCAGAGGCCTGTTCATACTCGCAGCCGTGCTGTTTAATTGACAATTCACTCCACCCTGTTCAGCTCTTCATTGTCCCACCACACTACCAGCCTTCAGAAATCTTTGTTATCTCCACTACAGAATGTTCCATTCATTCACTGCGAATCTGGAATTCATCTGACTCTCAACTCCACGCAGGTTTTCATTACACCACTATTGAATGTCCAAGTAACCCAATGCTGGTTTTCAGCGGCCTGTTCATATTCGCAGCCCTGCTGTTTACTTGGCTATCGATTCAAGCCTGGTCAGCTCTTCATTTTCCTGTCCACACAACACAGGCTTCAGAAATCATTGGAATCTCCTCTACAGAATGTTCCATTCATTCACTGCGAATGTGGAATTCAACTGACTCTCCACTCCATGCAGGTTTTCCTTACACCACTGATGAATGTCCAAGTAACCCAATGCTGGTTTTCAGCTGCATGTTCACACTCGCAGCCATGCTATACAATTGGCTTTCCACTAAATCCTGATTAGTTCTTGATTTTCCTTCCACACGACCCAGCCTTCAGAAATCGTTGGAATCTCCACTAGAGAATGTTCCATTCATTCACTGCGAATCTGGAATTCCTCTGAACCTCCACTCCCGGCAGGTTTTCGTTACACCACTGTTGAATGTCCAAGTAACCCAATGTTTTAAGTGTTTTCTTCACAAGCGCAGTGGTGCTGTTCAATTGGCTATCCACTCAACCCTGGCCAGCTCTACATTTTCCTGTCCACACCACAGAGACTGGAGAAATCATTGTTATCTCCACTACAGAATGTTCCATTCATTCACAGCGAATCTGGAATTCATCTGAATCTCCACTCCCGGCAGGTTTTCGTGACACCACTGGTAAATATCCAAGTAAGCCAATGCTGGTTTTAAGTGGCCTGCTCATACTCTCAGCCGTGCTGTTCAATTTGCTATCCACTCAACCCTCTTCAGCTCCATTTTCCTGTCCACATAACCCAAACTTCAGAAACAATTGGTATCTCCTCCACAGAATGTTCCATTCATTGACGGCAAATCTGAAATTCATCTAATTCTCAACTCCCGTCAGGTTTTCGTTACACCACTTGTGAATGTCCAATTAAGCCAAAGCTGGTTTTCAGTGGCCTGTTCTTACTACGAGACGTGCTGTTCATTTGGCTATCCATTCCACCCTGTTCAGCTCTACATTTTCGTGTCCACAAAACCCAGCCTTCAGAAATCATTGGAATCACCACTAGAGAATGTTCCATTCATTCACTGCGAATCTGGAATTCATCTGAATCTCCACTCCCGGCAGGTTTTCATTGCACCACTGCTGAATGTTCAAGTAACGCAATGATGGTTTTCAGCGGTCTATTCACACTCGAACCCGTGCTGTTCACGGTCTAGCGACTCAACACTGGTGAGTTCTTCTTTTTCCAGTTCAGACAATACAAACCTCAGAAACCATTGCAATCTACACTACAGAATGTTTCATTCATTCAGGCGAATCTTGAATTCATCTTGTTCTCCACTCCCAGCAGGTTTTCGTTTCACCACTGGTGAATGTCCAAGCAACCCAAGGCTGGTTTCAGCTGCGTGTTAACACTCGCAGCCGTGCTGTTCAATTGGCTATCCAGTGAACGCTGGTTAGCTCTTGATTTTCCTTCCACACACCGAGCCTTCAGAAATCATTCTTATCTCCACTTCAGAATGTTCCATTCGTTCCCTGCGAATCTGGAATTCCTCTGACTCTCCACACCAGGCAGATTTTCCTAACAACACTGGTGAATGACCAGGTAATCCAATGCTGGTTTTCAGCGGCTGTTCACACTCACAGCCTTGCTGTTCAATTGGCAATCCAGTCAAACCTAGTCAGCTCTTCATTTTCCTGTCCACACAACCCAGCGTTCAGAAATCATTGGAATCTCTACTACAGAAATTTCCATTCATTCACTGTGAATCTGGAAATACTCTGAATCTGCATTCCAGGAAGGCTTTCGTTACACCACTGATGAATGTCCAAGTAATGCAATGCTGCTTCTTAGTGGTCTGTTCACACTCGAAACCGTGCTGTTCATTGGCTATCCACTCAATATCGGTCAGCTCTTCAATATCCTGTCCAGACTATCCAGATTCCTAAATGTTGGCAATCACCACTACAGAATGTTCCATTCAATCACGCGAATCTGGAATTCATCAGAGTCTCCACTCCTGGAAGGTTTTCGTGACACCACTGGTAAATGTCCAAGGAAGACAATGCTGGTTTTAAGCCGCCTGCTAACACACTCAGCCGTGCTGTTCAATTTGCTATCCACCCAACCCTATTCAGCTCTACATTTTCCTGTCCTCATAACCCAACCTTCAGAAATAATTGGTATCTCCTCCACAGAATGTTCCGTTCATTCACTGCGAATCTTAAATTCATCTGACTCTCAACTCCCGGCGGGTTATCGTTACACCACTTGTGAATGTCCAAGTAAGCCAATGCTGGTTTTCAGTGGCCTGTTCATACTAAGAGACGTGCTGTTCATTTGGCTATCCACTCCACCCTGTTCAGCTCTACATTCTCGTGTCCACAAAACCCAGCCTTCAGAAATCATTGGAATCACCACTAGAGAATGTTCCATTCATTCACTGCGAATCTGGAATTCCTCTGAACCTCCACTCCTGGCAGGTTTTCGTTACGCCACTGGTGAATGTCCAAGTAACTCAATACTGGTTTTCAGAGGCATGTTCAACTCGCAGAAGTGCTGTTCAATGGGCTATCCACTCAATATTGGTCAGCTCTTCATTTTCCTCTCCACACAAACCAGCCTTCAGAAATCATTGGGCTCTCCACTACAGACTGTTCCATTCATTCACTGCGATTCTGCAATTCATCTGACTCTCCGCTCCAGGCAGGTTTTCATTACAGCACTGGTGAATGACCAAGTAATCCAATGCTGGTTTTCAGCCGCCTTTTCACACTCGCAGTGTGCTGTTCAATTGTCTATCCACTCAAACCTGGTCAGCCTTTCATTTTCTTTTCCACAATATCAGACTTCAGAAATCATTGGAATCGCCAGTACAGAATGTTCCATTCATTCACTGCCAATCTGGAATTCATCTGAATCTGCACTCCAGGTAGGCTTTCATTACACCACTTATGAATGTCCAAGTAACACAATGCTGGTTTTCAGCGGTCTGTTCACACTCTAAGCCCTGCTTTTTACTGGGTATCCACACAACTGTGGTCAGCTCTTCATTTTCATGTCCAAACAATCCAGACTTGAGAAATCATTGCAATCTCCAGTACAGAATGTTCCATTCATTCACTGCGAATCTGGAATTCAACTGAATCTCCACTACCTGCAGATTTATCTTACACCACTTGTGAATGTCCAAGTAAAACAATGCTGGTTTTCAGAGGCCTGTTCATGTTCGCAGTCGTGCTGTTCAATTGGCTATCCACTCAACCTGTTTTGCTCCTCATTTTCCTGTGCACACAACCCAGCCTTCAGAAATCATTGTAATCTCCACTACAGGATGTTCCATTCATTCACTGGGAATCTGGAATTCATCTGAATCTGCACTCCACGCAGGCTTTCGTTACACCACTGCTGAAAGTCGAAGTAATGCAATACTGGTTTTCAGTGGTCTGTTCACATTCGAAGCCGAGGCTTTTTACAGGCTATCCACTCAACACTGGTCAGCTCTTCATTTTCGTGTCCCCACAATCCAGATTTCAGAAATCATTGCAATCTCCACTACAGAATGTTCCATTCATTCACTGCGAGTCTGGAGTTTATCTGATTCTCCACTCCCGCCTGGTTAACATTACACCACTTGTGAATGTCCAAGTAAGCCAATGCTGGTTTTCAGAGGCCTGTTCATACTCGCAGCCGTGCTGTTTAATTGACAATTCACTCCACCCTGTTCAGCTCTTCATTGTCCCACCACACTACCAGCCTTCAGAAATCTTTGTTATCTCCACTACAGAATGTTCCATTCATTCACTGCGAATCTGGAATTCATCTGACTCTCAACTCCACGCAGGTTTTCATTACACCACTGTTGAATGTCCAAGTAACCCAATGCTGGTTTTCAGCGGCCTGTTCATATTCGCAGCCCTGCTGTTTACTTGGCTATCGATTCAAGCCTGGTCAGCTCTTCATTTTCCTGTCCACACAACACAGGCTTCAGAAATCATTGGAATCTCCTCTACAGAATGTTCCATTCATTCACTGCGAATGTGGAATTCAACTGACTCTCCACTCCATGCAGGTTTTCCTGACACCACTGATGAATGTCCAAGTAACCCAATGCTGGTTTTCAGCTGCATGTTCACACTCGCAGCCATGCTATACAATTGGCTTTCCACTAAATCCTGATTAGTTCTTGATTTTCCTTCCACACGACCCAGCCTTCAGAAATCGTTGGAATCTCCACTAGAGAATGTTCCATTCATTCACTGCGAATCTGGAATTCCTCTGAACCTCCACTCCCGGCAGGTTTTCGTTACACCACTGTTGAATGTCCAAGTAACCCAATGTTTTAAGTGTTTTCTTCACAAGCGCAGTGGTGCTGTTCAATTGGCTATCCACTCAACCCTGGCCAGCTCTACATTTTCCTGTCCACACCACAGAGACTGGAGAAATCATTGTTATCTCCACTACAGAATGTTCCATTCATTCACAGCGAATCTGGAATTCATCTGAATCTCCACTCCCGGCAGGTTTTCGTGACACCACTGGTAAATATCCAAGTAAGCCAATGCTGGTTTTAAGTGGCCTGCTCATACTCTCAGCCGTGCTGTTCAATTTGCTATCCACTCAACCCTCTTCAGCTCCATTTTCCTGTCCACATAACCCAAACTTCAGAAACAATTGGTATCTCCTCCACAGAATGTTCCATTCATTGACGGCAAATCTGAAATTCATCTAATTCTCAACTCCCGTCAGGTTTTCGTTACACCACTTGTGAATGTCCAATTAAGCCAAAGCTGGTTTTCAGTGGCCTGTTCTTACTACGAGACGTGCTGTTCATTTGGCTATCCATTCCACCCTGTTCAGCTCTACATTTTCGTGTCCACAAAACCCAGCCTTCAGAAATCATTGGAATCACCACTAGAGAATGTTCCATTCATTCACTGCGAATCTGGAATTCATCTGAATCTCCACTCCCGGCAGGTTTTCATTGCACCACTGCTGAATGTTCAAGTAACGCAATGATGGTTTTCAGCGGTCTATTCACACTCGAACCCGTGCTGTTCACGGTCTAGCGACTCAACACTGGTGAGTTCTTCTTTTTCCAGTTCAGACAATACAAACCTCAGAAACCATTGCAATCTACACTACAGAATGTTTCATTCATTCAGGCGAATCTTGAATTCATCTTGTTCTCCACTCCCAGCAGGTTTTCGTTTCACCACTGGTGAATGTCCAAGCAACCCAAGGCTGGTTTCAGCTGCGTGTTAACACTCGCAGCCGTGCTGTTCAATTGGCTATCCAGTGAACGCTGGTTAGCTCTTGATTTTCCTTCCACACACCGAGCCTTCAGAAATCATTCTTATCTCCACTTCAGAATGTTCCATTCGTTCCCTGCGAATCTGGAATTCCTCTGACTCTCCACACCAGGCAGATTTTCCTAACAACACTGGTGAATGACCAGGTAATCCAATGCTGGTTTTCAGCGGCTGTTCACACTCACAGCCTTGCTGTTCAATTGGCAATCCAGTCAAACCTAGTCAGCTCTTCATTTTCCTGTCCACACAACCCAGCGTTCAGAAATCATTGGAATCTCTACTACAGAAATTTCCATTCATTCACTGTGAATCTGGAAATACTCTGAATCTGCATTCCAGGAAGGCTTTCGTTACACCACTGATGAATGTCCAAGTAATGCAATGCTGCTTCTTAGTGGTCTGTTCACACTCGGAACCGTGCTGTTCATTGGCTATCCACTCAATATCGGTCAGCTCTTCAATATCCTGTCCAGACTATCCAGATTCCTAAATGTTGGCAATCACCACTACAGAATGTTCCATTCAATCACGCGAATCTGGAATTCATCAGAGTCTCCACTCCTGGAAGGTTTTCGTGACACCACTGGTAAATGTCCAAGGAAGACAATGCTGGTTTTAAGCCGCCTGCTAACACACTCAGCCGTGCTGTTCAATTTGCTATCCACCCAACCCTATTCAGCTCTACATTTTCCTGTCCTCATAACCCAACCTTCAGAAATAATTGGTATCTCCTCCACAGAATGTTCCGTTCATTCACTGCGAATCTTAAATTCATCTGACTCTCAACTCCCGGCGGGTTATCGTTACACCACTTGTGAATGTCCAAGTAAGCCAATGCTGGTTTTCAGTGGCCTGTTCATACTAAGAGACGTGCTGTTCATTTGGCTATCCACTCCACCCTGTTCAGCTCTACATTCTCGTGTCCACAAAACCCAGCCTTCAGAAATCATTGGAATCACCACTAGAGAATGTTCCATTCATTCACTGCGAATCTGGAATTCCTCTGAACCTCCACTCCTGGCAGGTTTTCGTTACGCCACTGGTGAATGTCCAAGTAACTCAATACTGGTTTTCAGAGGCATGTTCAACTCGCAGAAGTGTTGGTCAGTGGGCTATCCACTCAATATTGGTCAGCTCTTCATTTTCCTCTCCACACAAACCAGCCTTCAGAAATCATTGGGCTCTCCACTACAGACTGTTCCATTCATTCACTGCGATTCTGCAATTCATCTGACTCTCCGCTCCAGGCAGGTTTTCATTACAGCACTGGTGAATGACCAAGTAATCCAATGCTGGTTTTCAGCCGCCTTTTCACACTCGCAGTGTGCTGTTCAATTGTCTATCCACTCAAACCTGGTCAGCCTTTCATTTTCTTTTCCACAATATCAGACTTCAGAAATCATTGGAATCGCCAGTACAGAATGTTCCATTCATTCACTGCCAATCTGGAATTCATCTGAATCTGCACTCCAGGTAGGCTTTCATTACACCACTTATGAATGTCCAAGTAACACAATGCTGGTTTTCAGCGGTCTGTTCACACTCTAAGCCCTGCTTTTTACTGGGTATCCACACAACTGTGGTCAGCTCTTCATTTTCATGTCCAAACAATCCAGACTTGAGAAATCATTGCAATCTCCAGTACAGAATGTTCCATTCATTCACTGCGAATCTGGAATTCAACTGAATCTCCACTACCTGCAGATTTATCTTACACCACTTGTGAATGTCCAAGTAAAACAATGCTGGTTTTCAGAGGCCTGTTCATGTTCGCAGTCGTGCTGTTCAATTGGCTATCCACTCAACCTGTTTTGCTCCTCATTTTCCTGTGCACACAACCCAGCCTTCAGAAATCATTGTAATCTCCACTACAGGATGTTCCATTCATTCACTGGGAATCTGGAATTCATCTGAATCTGCACTCCACGCAGGCTTTCGTTACACCACTGCTGAAAGTCGAAGTAATGCAATACTGGTTTTCAGTGGTCTGTTCACATTCGAAGCCGAGGCTTTTTACAGGCTATCCACTCAACACTGGTCAGCTCTTCATTTTCGTGTCCCCACAATCCAGATTTCAGAAATCATTGCAATCTCCACTACAGAATGTTCCATTCATTCACTGCGAGTCTGGAGTTTATCTGATTCTCCACTCCCGCCTGGTTAACATTACACCACTTGTGAATGTCCAAGTAAGCCAATGCTGGTTTTCAGAGGCCTGTTCATACTCGCAGCCGTGCTGTTTAATTGACAATTCACTCCACCCTGTTCAGCTCTTCATTGTCCCACCACACTACCAGCCTTCAGAAATCTTTGTTATCTCCACTACAGAATGTTCCATTCATTCACTGCGAATCTGGAATTCATCTGACTCTCAACTCCACGCAGGTTTTCATTACACCACTGTTGAATGTCCAAGTAACCCAATGCTGGTTTTCAGCGGCCTGTTCATATTCGCAGCCCTGCTGTTTACTTGGCTATCGATTCAAGCCTGGTCAGCTCTTCATTTTCCTGTCCACACAACACAGGCTTCAGAAATCATTGGAATCTCCTCTACAGAATGTTCCATTCATTCACTGCGAATGTGGAATTCAACTGACTCTCCACTCCATGCAGGTTTTCCTGACACCACTGATGAATGTCCAAGTAACCCAATGCTGGTTTTCAGCTGCATGTTCACACTCGCAGCCATGCTATACAATTGGCTTTCCACTAAATCCTGATTAGTTCTTGATTTTCCTTCCACACGACCCAGCCTTCAGAAATCGTTGGAATCTCCACTAGAGAATGTTCCATTCATTCACTGCGAATCTGGAATTCCTCTGAACCTCCACTCCCGGCAGGTTTTCGTTACACCACTGTTGAATGTCCAAGTAACCCAATGTTTTAAGTGTTTTCTTCACAAGCGCAGTGGTGCTGTTCAATTGGCTATCCACTCAACCCTGGCCAGCTCTACATTTCCCTGTCCACACCACAGAGACTGGAGAAATCATTGTTATCTCCACTACAGAATGTTCCATTCATTCACAGCGAATCTGGAATTCATCTGAATCTCCACTCCCGGCAGGTTTTCGTGACACCACTGGTAAATATCCAAGTAAGCCAATGCTGGTTTTAAGTGGCCTGCTCATACTCTCAGCCGTGCTGTTCAATTTGCTATCCACTCAACCCTCTTCAGCTCCATTTTCCTGTCCACATAACCCAAACTTCAGAAACAATTGGTATCTCCTCCACAGAATGTTCCATTCATTGACGGCAAATCTGAAATTCATCTAATTCTCAACTCCCGTCAGGTTTTCGTTACACCACTTGTGAATGTCCAATTAAGCCAAAGCTGGTTTTCAGTGGCCTGTTCTTACTACGAGACGTGCTGTTCATTTGGCTATCCATTCCACCCTGTTCAGCTCTACATTTTCGTGTCCACAAAACCCAGCCTTCAGAAATCATTGGAATCACCACTAGAGAATGTTCCATTCATTCACTGCGAATCTGGAATTCATCTGAATCTCCACTCCCGGCAGGTTTTCATTGCACCACTGCTGAATGTTCAAGTAACGCAATGATGGTTTTCAGCGGTCTATTCACACTCGAACCCGTGCTGTTCACGGTCTAGCGACTCAACACTGGTGAGTTCTTCTTTTTCCAGTTCAGACAATACAAACCTCAGAAACCATTGCAATCTACACTACAGAATGTTTCATTCATTCAGGCGAATCTTGAATTCATCTTGTTCTCCACTCCCAGCAGGTTTTCGTTTCACCACTGGTGAATGTCCAAGCAACCCAAGGCTGGTTTCAGCTGCGTGTTAACACTCGCAGCCGTGCTGTTCAATTGGCTATCCAGTGAACGCTGGTTAGCTCTTGATTTTCCTTCCACACACCGAGCCTTCAGAAATCATTCTTATCTCCACTTCAGAATGTTCCATTCGTTCCCTGCGAATCTGGAATTCCTCTGACTCTCCACACCAGGCAGATTTTCCTAACAACACTGGTGAATGACCAGGTAATCCAATGCTGGTTTTCAGCGGCTGTTCACACTCACAGCCTTGCTGTTCAATTGGCAATCCAGTCAAACCTAGTCAGCTCTTCATTTTCCTGTCCACACAACCCAGCGTTCAGAAATCATTGGAATCTCTACTACAGAAATTTCCATTCATTCACTGTGAATCTGGAAATACTCTGAATCTGCATTCCAGGAAGGCTTTCGTTACACCACTGATGAATGTCCAAGTAATGCAATGCTGCTTCTTAGTGGTCTGTTCACACTCGAAACCGTGCTGTTCATTGGCTATCCACTCAATATCGGTCAGCTCTTCAATATCCTGTCCAGACTATCCAGATTCCTAAATGTTGGCAATCACCACTACAGAATGTTCCATTCAATCACGCGAATCTGGAATTCATCAGAGTCTCCACTCCTGGAAGGTTTTCGTGACACCACTGGTAAATGTCCAAGGAAGACAATGCTGGTTTTAAGCCGCCTGCTAACACACTCAGCCGTGCTGTTCAATTTGCTATCCACCCAACCCTATTCAGCTCTACATTTTCCTGTCCTCATAACCCAACCTTCAGAAATAATTGGTATCTCCTCCACAGAATGTTCCGTTCATTCACTGCGAATCTTAAATTCATCTGACTCTCAACTCCCGGCGGGTTATCGTTACACCACTTGTGAATGTCCAAGTAAGCCAATGCTGGTTTTCAGTGGCATGTTCATACTAAGAGACGTGCTGTTCATTTGGCTATCCACTCCACCCTGTTCAGCTCTACATTCTCGTGTCCACAAAACCCAGCCTTCAGAAATCATTGGAATCACCACTAGAGAATGTTCCATTCATTCACTGCGAATCTGGAATTCCTCTGAACCTCCACTCCTGGCAGGTTTTCGTTACGCCACTGGTGAATGTCCAAGTAACTCAATACTGGTTTTCAGAGGCATGTTCAACTCGCAGAAGTGTTGGTCAGTGGGCTATCCACTCAATATTGGTCAGCTCTTCATTTTCCTCTCCACACAAACCAGCCTTCAGAAATCATTGGGCTCTCCACTACAGACTGTTCCATTCATTCACTGCGATTCTGCAATTCATCTGACTCTCCGCTCCAGGCAGGTTTTCATTACAGCACTGGTGAATGACCAAGTAATCCAATGCTGGTTTTCAGCCGCCTTTTCACACTCGCAGTGTGCTGTTCAATTGTCTATCCACTCAAACCTGGTCAGCCTTTCATTTTCTTTTCCACAATATCAGACTTCAGAAATCATTGGAATCGCCAGTACAGAATGTTCCATTCATTCACTGCCAATCTGGAATTCATCTGAATCTGCACTCCAGGTAGGCTTTCATTACACCACTTATGAATGTCCAAGTAACACAATGCTGGTTTTCAGCGGTCTGTTCACACTCTAAGCCCTGCTTTTTACTGGGTATCCACACAACTGTGGTCAGCTCTTCATTTTCATGTCCAAACAATCCAGACTTGAGAAATCATTGCAATCTCCAGTACAGAATGTTCCATTCATTCACTGCGAATCTGGAATTCAACTGAATCTCCACTACCTGCAGATTTATCTTACACCACTTGTGAATGTCCAAGTAAAACAATGCTGGTTTTCAGAGGCCTGTTCATGTTCGCAGTCGTGCTGTTCAATTGGCTATCCACTCAACCTGTTTTGCTCCTCATTTTCCTGTGCACACAACCCAGCCTTCAGAAATCATTGTAATCTCCACTACAGGATGTTCCATTCATTCACTGGGAATCTGGAATTCATCTGAATCTGCACTCCACGCAGGCTTTCGTTACACCACTGCTGAAAGTCGAAGTAATGCAATACTGGTTTTCAGTGGTCTGTTCACATTCGAAGCCGAGGCTTTTTACAGGCTATCCACTCAACACTGGTCAGCTCTTCATTTTCGTGTCCCCACAATCCAGATTTCAGAAATCATTGCAATCTCCACTACAGAATGTTCCATTCATTCACTGCGAGTCTGGAGTTTATCTGATTCTCCACTCCCGCCTGGTTAACATTACACCACTTGTGAATGTCCAAGTAAGCCAATGCTGGTTTTCAGAGGCCTGTTCATACTCGCAGCCGTGCTGTTTAATTGACAATTCACTCCACCCTGTTCAGCTCTTCATTGTCCCACCACACTACCAGCCTTCAGAAATCTTTGTTATCTCCACTACAGAACGTTCCATTCATTCACTGCGAATCTGGAATTCATCTGACTCTCAACTCCACGCAGGTTTTCATTACACCACTGTTGAATGTCCAAGTAACCCAATGCTGGTTTTCAGCGGCCTGTTCATATTCGCAGCCCTGCTGTTTACTTGGCTATCGATTCAAGCCTGGTCAGCTCTTCATTTTCCTGTCCACACAACACAGGCTTCAGAAATCATTGGAATCTCCTCTACAGAATGTTCCATTCATTCACTGCGAATGTGGAATTCAACTGACTCTCCACTCCATGCAGGTTTTCCTTACACCACTGATGAATGTCCAAGTAACCCAATGCTGGTTTTCAGCTGCATGTTCACACTCGCAGCCATGCTATACAATTGGCTTTCCACTAAATCCTGATTAGTTCTTGATTTTCCTTCCACACGACCCAGCCTTCAGAAATCGTTGGAATCTCCACTAGAGAATGTTCCATTCATTCACTGCGAATCTGGAATTCCTCTGAACCTCCACTCCCGGCAGGTTTTCGTTACACCACTGTTGAATGTCCAAGTAACCCAATGTTTTAAGTGTTTTCTTCACAAGCGCAGTGGTGCTGTTCAATTGGCTATCCACTCAACCCTGGCCAGCTCTACATTTCCCTGTCCACACCACAGAGACTGGAGAAATCATTGTTATCTCCACTACAGAATGTTCCATTCATTCACAGCGAATCTGGAATTCATCTGAATCTCCACTCCCGGCAGGTTTTCGTGACACCACTGGTAAATATCCAAGTAAGCCAATGCTGGTTTTAAGTGGCCTGCTCATACTCTCAGCCGTGCTGTTCAATTTGCTATCCACTCAACCCTCTTCAGCTCCATTTTCCTGTCCACATAACCCAAACTTCAGAAACAATTGGTATCTCCTCCACAGAATGTTCCATTCATTGACGGCAAATCTGAAATTCATCTAATTCTCAACTCCCGTCAGGTTTTCGTTACACCACTTGTGAATGTCCAATTAAGCCAAAGCTGGTTTTCAGTGGCCTGTTCTTACTACGAGACGTGCTGTTCATTTGGCTATCCATTCCACCCTGTTCAGCTCTACATTTTCGTGTCCACAAAACCCAGCCTTCAGAAATCATTGGAATCACCACTAGAGAATGTTCCATTCATTCACTGCGAATCTGGAATTCATCTGAATCTCCACTCCCGGCAGGTTTTCATTGCACCACTGCTGAATGTTCAAGTAACGCAATGATGGTTTTCAGCGGTCTATTCACACTCGAACCCGTGCTGTTCACGGTCTAGCGACTCAACACTGGTGAGTTCTTCTTTTTCCAGTTCAGACAATACAAACCTCAGAAACCATTGCAATCTACACTACAGAATGTTTCATTCATTCAGGCGAATCTTGAATTCATCTTGTTCTCCACTCCCAGCAGGTTTTCGTTTCACCACTGGTGAATGTCCAAGCAACCCAAGGCTGGTTTCAGCTGCGTGTTAACACTCGCAGCCGTGCTGTTCAATTGGCTATCCAGTGAACGCTGGTTAGCTCTTGATTTTCCTTCCACACACCGAGCCTTCAGAAATCATTCTTATCTCCACTTCAGAATGTTCCATTCGTTCCCTGCGAATCTGGAATTCCTCTGACTCTCCACACCAGGCAGATTTTCCTAACAACACTGGTGAATGACCAGGTAATCCAATGCTGGTTTTCAGCGGCTGTTCACACTCACAGCCTTGCTGTTCAATTGGCAATCCAGTCAAACCTAGTCAGCTCTTCATTTTCCTGTCCACACAACCCAGCGTTCAGAAATCATTGGAATCTCTACTACAGAAATTTCCATTCATTCACTGTGAATCTGGAAATACTCTGAATCTGCATTCCAGGAAGGCTTTCGTTACACCACTGATGAATGTCCAAGTAATGCAATGCTGCTTCTTAGTGGTCTGTTCACACTCGAAACCGTGCTGTTCATTGGCTATCCACTCAATATCGGTCAGCTCTTCAATATCCTGTCCAGACTATCCAGATTCCTAAATGTTGGCAATCACCACTACAGAATGTTCCATTCAATCACGCGAATCTGGAATTCATCAGAGTCTCCACTCCTGGAAGGTTTTCGTGACACCACTGGTAAATGTCCAAGGAAGACAATGCTGGTTTTAAGCCGCCTGCTAACACACTCAGCCGTGCTGTTCAATTTGCTATCCACCCAACCCTATTCAGCTCTACATTTTCCTGTCCTCATAACCCAACCTTCAGAAATAATTGGTATCTCCTCCACAGAATGTTCCGTTCATTCACTGCGAATCTTAAATTCATCTGACTCTCAACTCCCGGCGGGTTATCGTTACACCACTTGTGAATGTCCAAGTAAGCCAATGCTGGTTTTCAGTGGCCTGTTCATACTAAGAGACGTGCTGTTCATTTGGCTATCCACTCCACCCTGTTCAGCTCTACATTTTCGTGTCCACAAAACCCAGCCTTCAGAAATCATTGGAATCACCTCTAGAGAATGTTCCATTCATTCACTGCGAATCTGGAATTCCTCTGAACCTCCACTCCTGGCAGGTTTTCGTTACGCCACTGGTGAATGTCCAAGTAACTCAATACTGGTTTTCAGAGGCATGTTCAACTCGCAGAAGTGCTGTTCAATGGGCTATCCACTCAATATTGGTCAGCTCTTCATTTTCCTCTCCACACAAACCAGCCTTCAGAAATCATTGGGCTCTCCACTACAGACTGTTCCATTCATTCACTGCGATTCTGCAATTCATCTGACTCTCCGCTCCAGGCAGGTTTTCATTACAGCACTGGTGAATGACCAAGTAATCCAATGCTGGTTTTCAGCCGCCTTTTCACACTCGCAGTGTGCTGTTCAATTGTCTATCCACTCAAACCTGGTCAGCCTTTCATTTTCTTTTCCACAATATCAGACTTCAGAAATCATTGGAATCGCCAGTACAGAATGTTCCATTCATTCACTGCCAATCTGGAATTCATCTGAATCTGCACTCCAGGTAGGCTTTCATTACACCACTTATGAATGTCCAAGTAACACAATGCTGGTTTTCAGCGGTCTGTTCACACTCTAAGCCCTGCTTTTTACTGGGTATCCACACAACTGTGGTCAGCTCTTCATTTTCATGTCCAAACAATCCAGACTTGAGAAATCATTGCAATCTCCAGTACAGAATGTTCCATTCATTCACTGCGAATCTGCAATTCAACTGAATCTCCACTACCTGCAGATTTATCTTACACCACTTGTGAATGTCCAAGTAAAACAATGCTGGTTTTCAGAGGCCTGTTCATGTTCGCAGTCGTGCTGTTCAATTGGCTATCCACTCAACCTGTTTTGCTCCTCATTTTCCTGTGCACACAACCCAGCCTTCAGAAATCATTGTAATCTCCACTACAGGATGTTCCATTCATTCACTGGGAATCTGGAATTCATCTGAATCTGCACTCCACGCAGGCTTTCGTTACACCACTGCTGAAAGTCGAAGTAATGCAATACTGGTTTTCAGTGGTCTGTTCACATTCGAAGCCGAGGCTTTTTACAGGCTATCCACTCAACACTGGTCAGCTCTTCATTTTCGTGTCCCCACAATCCAGATTTCAGAAATCATTGCAATCTCCACTACAGAATGTTCCATTCATTCACTGCGAGTCTGGAGTTTATCTGATTCTCCACTCCCGCCTGGTTAACATTACACCACTTGTGAATGTCCAAGTAAGCCAATGCTGGTTTTCAGAGGCCTGTTCATACTCGCAGCCATGCTGTTTAATTGACAATTCACTCCACCCTGTTCAGCTCTTCATTGTCCCACCACACTACCAGCCTTCAGAAATCTTTGTTATCTCCACTACAGAACGTTCCATTCATTCACTGCGAATCTGGAATTCATCTGACTCTCAACTCCACGCAGGTTTTCATTACACCACTGTTGAATGTCCAAGTAACCCAATGCTGGTTTTCAGCGGCCTGTTCATATTCGCAGCCCTGCTGTTTACTTGGCTATCGATTCAAGCCTGGTCAGCTCTTCATTTTCCTGTCCACACAACACAGGCTTCAGAAATCATTGGAATCTCCTCTACAGAATGTTCCATTCATTCACTGCGAATGTGGAATTCAACTGACTCTCCACTCCATGCAGGTTTTCCTTACACCACTGATGAATGTCCAAGTAACCCAATGCTGGTTTTCAGCTGCATGTTCACACTCGCAGCCATGCTATACAATTGGCTTTCCACTAAATCCTGATTAGTTCTTGATTTTCCTTCCACACGACCCAGCCTTCAGAAATCGTTGGAATCTCCACTAGAGAATGTTCCATTCATTCACTGCGAATCTGGAATTCCTCTGAACCTCCACTCCCGGCAGGTTTTCGTTACACCACTGTTGAATGTCCAAGTAACCCAATGTTTTAAGTGTTTTCTTCACAAGCGCAGTGGTGCTGTTCAATTGGCTATCCACTCAACCCTGGCCAGCTCTACATTTTCCTGTCCACACCACAGAGACTGGAGAAATCATTGTTATCTCCACTACAGAATGTTCCATTCATTCACAGCGAATCTGGAATTCATCTGAATCTCCACTCCCGGCAGGTTTTCGTGACACCACTGGTAAATATCCAAGTAAGCCAATGCTGGTTTTAAGTGGCCTGCTCATACTCTCAGCCGTGCTGTTCAATTTGCTATCCACTCAACCCTCTTCAGCTCCATTTTCCTGTCCACATAACCCAAACTTCAGAAACAATTGGTATCTCCTCCACAGAATGTTCCATTCATTGACGGCAAATCTGAAATTCATCTAATTCTCAACTCCCGTCAGGTTTTCGTTACACCACTTGTGAATGTCCAATTAAGCCAAAGCTGGTTTTCAGTGGCCTGTTCTTACTACGAGACGTGCTGTTCATTTGGCTATCCATTCCACCCTGTTCAGCTCTACATTTTCGTGTCCACAAAACCCAGCCTTCAGAAATCATTGGAATCACCACTAGAGAATGTTCCATTCATTCACTGCGAATCTGGAATTCATCTGAATCTCCACTCCCGGCAGGTTTTCATTGCACCACTGCTGAATGTTCAAGTAACGCAATGATGGTTTTCAGCGGTCTATTCACACTCGAACCCGTGCTGTTCACGGTCTAGCGACTCAACACTGGTGAGTTCTTCTTTTTCCAGTTCAGACAATACAAACCTCAGAAACCATTGCAATCTACACTACAGAATGTTTCATTCATTCACGCGAATCTTGAATTCATCTTGTTCTCCACTCCCAGCAGGTTTTCGTTTCACCACTGGTGAATGTCCAAGCAACCCAAGGCTGGTTTCAGCTGCGTGTTAACACTCGCAGCCGTGCTGTTCAATTGGCTATCCAGTGAACGCTGGTTAGCTCTTGATTTTCCTTCCACACACCGAGCCTTCAGAAATCATTCTTATCTCCACTTCAGAGTGTTCCATTCGTTCCCTGCGAATCTGGAATTCCTCTGACTCTCCACACCAGGCAGATTTTCCTAACAACACTGGTGAATGACCAGGTAATCCAATGCTGGTTTTCAGCGGCTGTTCACACTCACAGCCTTGCTGTTCAATTGGCAATCCAGTCAAACCTAGTCAGCTCTTCATTTTCCTGTCCACACAACCCAGCGTTCAGAAATCATTGGAATCTCTACTACAGAAATTTCCATTCATTCACTGTGAATCTGGAAATACTCTGAATCTGCATTCCAGGAAGGCTTTCGTTACACCACTGATGAATGTCCAAGTAATGCAATGCTGCTTCTTAGTGGTCTGTTCACACTCGAAACCGTGCTGTTCATTGGCTATCCACTCAATATCGGTCAGCTCTTCAATATCCTGTCCAGACTATCCAGATTCCAAAATGTTGGCAATCACCACTACAGAATGTTCCATTCAATCACGCGAATCTGGAATTCATCAGAGTCTCCACTCCTGGAAGGTTTTCGTGACACCACTGGTAAATGTCCAAGGAAGACAATGCTGGTTTTAAGCCGCCTGCTAACACACTCAGCCGTGCTGTTCAATTTGCTATCCACCCAACCCTATTCAGCTCTACATTTTCCTGTCCTCATAACCCAACCTTCAGAAATAATTGGTATCTCCTCCACAGAATGTTCCGTTCATTCACTGCGAATCTTAAATTCATCTGACTCTCAACTCCCGGCGGGTTATCGTTACACCACTTGTGAATGTCCAAGTAAGCCAATGCTGGTTTTCAGTGGCCTGTTCATACTAAGAGACGTGCTGTTCATTTGGCTATCCACTCCACCCTGTTCAGCTCTACATTCTCGTGTCCACAAAACCCAGCCTTCAGAAATCATTGGAATCACCACTAGAGAATGTTCCATTCATTCACTGCGAATCTGGAATTCCTCTGAACCTCCACTCCTGGCAGGTTTTCGTTACGCCACTGGTGAATGTCCAAGTAACTCAATACTGGTTTTCAGAGGCATGTTCAACTCGCAGAAGTGCTGTTCAATGGGCTATCCACTCAATATTGGTCAGCTCCTCATTTTCCTCTCCACACAAACCAGCCTTCAGAAATCATTGGGCTCTCCACTACAGACTGTTCCATTCATTCACTGCGATTCTGCAATTCATCTGACTCTCCGCTCCAGGCAGGTTTTCATTACAGCACTGGTGAATGACCAAGTAATCCAATGCTGGTTTTCAGCCGCCTTTTCACACTCGCAGTGTGCTGTTCAATTGTCTATCCACTCAAACCTGGTCAGCCTTTCATTTTCTTTTCCACAATATCAGACTTCAGAAATCATTGGAATCGCCAGTACAGAATGTTCCATTCATTCACTGCCAATCTGGAATTCATCTGAATCTGCACTCCAGGTAGGCTTTCATTACACCACTTATGAATGTCCAAGTAACACAATGCTGGTTTTCAGCGGTCTGTTCACACTCTAAGCCCTGCTTTTTACTGGGTATCCACACAACTGTGGTCAGCTCTTCATTTTCATGTCCAAACAATCCAGACTTGAGAAATCATTGCAATCTCCAGTACAGAATGTTCCATTCATTCACTGCGAATCTGCAATTCAACTGAATCTCCACTACCTGCAGATTTATCTTACACCACTTGTGAATGTCCAAGTAAAACAATGCTGGTTTTCAGAGGCCTGTTCATGTTCGCAGTCGTGCTGTTCAATTGGCTATCCACTCAACCTGTTTTGCTCCTCATTTTCCTGTGCACACAACCCAGCCTTCAGAAATCATTGTAATCTCCACTACAGGATGTTCCATTCATTCACTGGGAATCTGGAATTCATCTGAATCTGCACTCCACGCAGGCTTTCGTTACACCACTGCTGAAAGTCGAAGTAATGCAATACTGGTTTTCAGTGGTCTGTTCACATTCGAAGCCGAGGCTTTTTACAGGCTATCCACTCAACACTGGTCAGCTCTTCATTTTCGTGTCCCCACAATCCAGATTTCAGAAATCATTGCAATCTCCACTACAGAATGTTCCATTCATTCACTGCGAGTCTGGAGTTTATCTGATTCTCCACTCCCGCCTGGTTAACATTACACCACTTGTGAATGTCCAAGTAAGCCAATGCTGGTTTTCAGAGGCCTGTTCATACTCGCAGCCGTGCTGTTTAATTGACAATTCACTCCACCCTGTTCAGCTCTTCATTGTCCCACCACACTACCAGCCTTCAGAAATCTTTGTTATCTCCACTACAGAACGTTCCATTCATTCACTGCGAATCTGGAATTCATCTGACTCTCAACTCCACGCAGGTTTTCATTACACCACTGTTGAATGTCCAAGTAACCCAATGCTGGTTTTCAGCGGCCTGTTCATATTCGCAGCCCTGCTGTTTACTTGGCTATCGATTCAAGCCTGGTCAGCTCTTCATTTTCCTGTCCACACAACACAGGCTTCAGAAATCATTGGAATCTCCTCTACAGAATGTTCCATTCATTCACTGCGAATGTGGAATTCAACTGACTCTCCACTCCATGCAGGTTTTCCTTACACCACTGATGAATGTCCAAGTAACCCAATGCTGGTTTTCAGCTGCATGTTCACACTCGCAGCCATGCTATACAATTGGCTTTCCACTAAATCCTGATTAGTTCTTGATTTTCCTTCCACACGACCCAGCCTTCAGAAATCGTTGGAATCTCCACTAGAGAATGTTCCATTCATTCACTGCGAATCTGGAATTCCTCTGAACCTCCACTCCCGGCAGGTTTTCGTTACACCACTGTTGAATGTCCAAGTAACCCAATGTTTTAAGTGTTTTCTTCACAAGCGCAGTGGTGCTGTTCAATTGGCTATCCACTCAACCCTGGCCAGCTCTACATTTCCCTGTCCACACCACAGAGACTGGAGAAATCATTGTTATCTCCACTACAGAATGTTCCATTCATTCACAGCGAATCTGGAATTCATCTGAATCTCCACTCCCGGCAGGTTTTCGTGACACCACTGGTAAATATCCAAGTAAGCCAATGCTGGTTTTAAGTGGCCTGCTCATACTCTCAGCCGTGCTGTTCAATTTGCTATCCACTCAACCCTCTTCAGCTCCATTTTCCTGTCCACATAACCCAAACTTCAGAAACAATTGGTATCTCCTCCACAGAATGTTCCATTCATTGACGGCAAATCTGAAATTCATCTAATTCTCAACTCCCGTCAGGTTTTCGTTACACCACTTGTGAATGTCCAATTAAGCCAAAGCTGGTTTTCAGTGGCCTGTTCTTACTACGAGACGTGCTGTTCATTTGGCTATCCATTCCACCCTGTTCAGCTCTACATTTTCGTGTCCACAAAACCCAGCCTTCAGAAATCATTGGAATCACCACTAGAGAATGTTCCATTCATTCACTGCGAATCTGGAATTCATCTGAATCTCCACTCCCGGCAGGTTTTCATTGCACCACTGCTGAATGTTCAAGTAACGCAATGATGGTTTTCAGCGGTCTATTCACACTCGAACCCGTGCTGTTCACGGTCTAGCGACTCAACACTGGTGAGTTCTTCTTTTTCCAGTTCAGACAATACAAACCTCAGAAACCATTGCAATCTACACTACAGAATGTTTCATTCATTCACGCGAATCTTGAATTCATCTTGTTCTCCACTCCCAGCAGGTTTTCGTTTCACCACTGGTGAATGTCCAAGCAACCCAAGGCTGGTTTCAGCTGCGTGTTAACACTCGCAGCCGTGCTGTTCAATTGGCTATCCAGTGAACGCTGGTTAGCTCTTGATTTTCCTTCCACACACCGAGCCTTCAGAAATCATTCTTATCTCCACTTCAGAGTGTTCCATTCGTTCCCTGCGAATCTGGAATTCCTCTGACTCTCCACACCAGGCAGATTTTCCTAACAACACTGGTGAATGACCAGGTAATCCAATGCTGGTTTTCAGCGGCTGTTCACACTCACAGCCTTGCTGTTCAATTGGCAATCCAGTCAAACCTAGTCAGCTCTTCATTTTCCTGTCCACACAACCCAGCGTTCAGAAATCATTGGAATCTCTACTACAGAAATTTCCATTCATTCACTGTGAATCTGGAAATACTCTGAATCTGCATTCCAGGAAGGCTTTCGTTACACCACTGATGAATGTCCAAGTAATGCAATGCTGCTTCTTAGTGGTCTGTTCACACTCGAAACCGTGCTGTTCATTGGCTATCCACTCAATATCGGTCAGCTCTTCAATATCCTGTCCAGACTATCCAGATTCCTAAATGTTGGCAATCACCACTACAGAATGTTCCATTCAATCACGCGAATCTGGAATTCATCAGAGTCTCCACTCCTGGAAGGTTTTCGTGACACCACTGGTAAATGTCCAAGGAAGACAATGCTGGTTTTAAGCCGCCTGCTAACACACTCAGCCGTGCTGTTCAATTTGCTATCCACCCAACCCTATTCAGCTCTACATTTTCCTGTCCTCATAACCCAACCTTCAGAAATAATTGGTATCTCCTCCACAGAATGTTCCGTTCATTCACTGCGAATCTTAAATTCATCTGACTCTCAACTCCCGGCGGGTTATCGTTACACCACTTGTGAATGTCCAAGTAAGCCAATGCTGGTTTTCAGTGGCCTGTTCATACTAAGAGACGTGCTGTTCATTTGGCTATCCACTCCACCCTGTTCAGCTCTACATTCTCGTGTCCACAAAACCCAGCCTTCAGAAATCATTGGAATCACCACTAGAGAATGTTCCATTCATTCACTGCGAATCTGGAATTCCTCTGAACCTCCACTCCTGGCAGGTTTTCGTTACGCCACTGGTGAATGTCCAAGTAACTCAATACTGGTTTTCAGAGGCATGTTCAACTCGCAGAAGTGCTGTTCAATGGGCTATCCACTCAATATTGGTCAGCTCCTCATTTTCCTCTCCACACAAACCAGCCTTCAGAAATCATTGGGCTCTCCACTACAGACTGTTCCATTCATTCACTGCGATTCTGCAATTCATCTGACTCTCCGCTCCAGGCAGGTTTTCATTACAGCACTGGTGAATGACCAAGTAATCCAATGCTGGTTTTCAGCCGCCTTTTCACACTCGCAGTGTGCTGTTCAATTGTCTATCCACTCAAACCTGGTCAGCCTTTCATTTTCTTTTCCACAATATCAGACTTCAGAAATCATTGGAATCGCCAGTACAGAATGTTCCATTCATTCACTGCCAATCTGGAATTCATCTGAATCTGCACTCCAGGTAGGCTTTCATTACACCACTTATGAATGTCCAAGTAACACAATGCTGGTTTTCAGCGGTCTGTTCACACTCTAAGCCCTGCTTTTTACTGGGTATCCACACAACTGTGGTCAGCTCTTCATTTTCATGTCCAAACAATCCAGACTTGAGAAATCATTGCAATCTCCAGTACAGAATGTTCCATTCATTCACTGCGAATCTGGAATTCAACTGAATCTCCACTACCTGCAGATTTATCTTACACCACTTGTGAATGTCCAAGTAAAACAATGCTGGTTTTCAGAGGCCTGTTCATGTTCGCAGTCGTGCTGTTCAATTGGCTATCCACTCAACCTGTTTTGCTCCTCATTTTCCTGTGCACACAACCCAGCCTTCAGAAATCATTGTAATCTCCACTACAGGATGTTCCATTCATTCACTGGGAATCTGGAATTCATCTGAATCTGCACTCCACGCAGGCTTTCGTTACACCACTGCTGAAAGTCGAAGTAATGCAATACTGGTTTTCAGTGGTCTGTTCACATTCGAAGCCGAGGCTTTTTACAGGCTATCCACTCAACACTGGTCAGCTCTTCATTTTCGTGTCCCCACAATCCAGATTTCAGAAATCATTGCAATCTCCACTACAGAATGTTCCATTCATTCACTGCGAGTCTGGAGTTTATCTGATTCTCCACTCCCGCCTGGTTAACATTACACCACTTGTGAATGTCCAAGTAAGCCAATGCTGGTTTTCAGAGGCCTGTTCATACTCGCAGCCGTGCTGTTTAATTGACAATTCACTCCACCCTGTTCAGCTCTTCATTGTCCCACCACACTACCAGCCTTCAGAAATCTTTGTTATCTCCACTACAGAACGTTCCATTCATTCACTGCGAATCTGGAATTCATCTGACTCTCAACTCCACGCAGGTTTTCATTACACCACTGTTGAATGTCCAAGTAACCCAATGCTGGTTTTCAGCGGCCTGTTCATATTCGCAGCCCTGCTGTTTACTTGGCTATCGATTCAAGCCTGGTCAGCTCTTCATTTTCCTGTCCACACAACACAGGCTTCAGAAATCATTGGAATCTCCTCTACAGAATGTTCCATTCATTCACTGCGAATGTGGAATTCAACTGACTCTCCACTCCATGCAGGTTTTCCTTACACCACTGATGAATGTCCAAGTAACCCAATGCTGGTTTTCAGCTGCATGTTCACACTCGCAGCCATGCTATACAATTGGCTTTCCACTAAATCCTGATTAGTTCTTGATTTTCCTTCCACACGACCCAGCCTTCAGAAATCGTTGGAATCTCCACTAGAGAATGTTCCATTCATTCACTGCGAATCTGGAATTCCTCTGAACCTCCACTCCCGGCAGGTTTTCGTTACACCACTGTTGAATGTCCAAGTAACCCAATGTTTTAAGTGTTTTCTTCACAAGCGCAGTGGTGCTGTTCAATTGGCTATCCACTCAACCCTGGCCAGCTCTACATTTCCCTGTCCACACCACAGAGACTGGAGAAATCATTGTTATCTCCACTACAGAATGTTCCATTCATTCACAGCGAATCTGGAATTCATCTGAATCTCCACTCCCGGCAGGTTTTCGTGACACCACTGGTAAATATCCAAGTAAGCCAATGCTGGTTTTAAGTGGCCTGCTCATACTCTCAGCCGTGCTGTTCAATTTGCTATCCACTCAACCCTCTTCAGCTCCATTTTCCTGTCCACATAACCCAAACTTCAGAAACAATTGGTATCTCCTCCACAGAATGTTCCATTCATTGACGGCAAATCTGAAATTCATCTAATTCTCAACTCCCGTCAGGTTTTCGTTACACCACTTGTGAATGTCCAATTAAGCCAAAGCTGGTTTTCAGTGGCCTGTTCTTACTACGAGACGTGCTGTTCATTTGGCTATCCATTCCACCCTGTTCAGCTCTACATTTTCGTGTCCACAAAACCCAGCCTTCAGAAATCATTGGAATCACCACTAGAGAATGTTCCATTCATTCACTGCGAATCTGGAATTCATCTGAATCTCCACTCCCGGCAGGTTTTCATTGCACCACTGCTGAATGTTCAAGTAACGCAATGATGGTTTTCAGCGGTCTATTCACACTCGAACCCGTGCTGTTCACGGTCTAGCGACTCAACACTGGTGAGTTCTTCTTTTTCCAGTTCAGACAATACAAACCTCAGAAACCATTGCAATCTACACTACAGAATGTTTCATTCATTCAGGCGAATCTTGAATTCATCTTGTTCTCCACTCCCAGCAGGTTTTCGTTTCACCACTGGTGAATGTCCAAGCAACCCAAGGCTGGTTTCAGCTGCGTGTTAACACTCGCAGCCGTGCTGTTCAATTGGCTATCCAGTGAACGCTGGTTAGCTCTTGATTTTCCTTCCACACACCGAGCCTTCAGAAATCATTCTTATCTCCACTTCAGAATGTTCCATTCGTTCCCTGCGAATCTGGAATTCCTCTGACTCTCCACACCAGGCAGATTTTCCTAACAACACTGGTGAATGACCAGGTAATCCAATGCTGGTTTTCAGCGGCTGTTCACACTCACAGCCTTGCTGTTCAATTGGCAATCCAGTCAAACCTAGTCAGCTCTTCATTTTCCTGTCCACACAACCCAGCGTTCAGAAATCATTGGAATCTCTACTACAGAAATTTCCATTCATTCACTGTGAATCTGGAAATACTCTGAATCTGCATTCCAGGAAGGCTTTCGTTACACCACTGATGAATGTCCAAGTAATGCAATGCTGCTTCTTAGTGGTCTGTTCACACTCGAAACCGTGCTGTTCATTGGCTATCCACTCAATATCGGTCAGCTCTTCAATATCCTGTCCAGACTATCCAGATTCCTAAATGTTGGCAATCACCACTACAGAATGTTCCATTCAATCACGCGAATCTGGAATTCATCAGAGTCTCCACTCCTGGAAGGTTTTCGTGACACCACTGGTAAATGTCCAAGGAAGACAATGCTGGTTTTAAGCCGCCTGCTAACACACTCAGCCGTGCTGTTCAATTTGCTATCCACCCAACCCTATTCAGCTCTACATTTTCCTGTCCTCATAACCCAACCTTCAGAAATAATTGGTATCTCCTCCACAGAATGTTCCGTTCATTCACTGCGAATCTTAAATTCATCTGACTCTCAACTCCCGGCGGGTTATCGTTACACCACTTGTGAATGTCCAAGTAAGCCAATGCTGGTTTTCAGTGGCCTGTTCATACTAAGAGACGTGCTGTTCATTTGGCTATCCACTCCACCCTGTTCAGCTCTACATTTTCGTGTCCACAAAACCCAGCCTTCAGAAATCATTGGAATCACCACTAGAGAATGTTCCATTCATTCACTGCGAATCTGGAATTCCTCTGAACCTCCACTCCTGGCAGGTTTTCGTTACGCCACTGGTGAATGTCCAAGTAACTCAATACTGGTTTTCAGAGGCATGTTCAACTCGCAGAAGTGCTGTTCAATGGGCTATCCACTCAATATTGGTCAGCTCTTCATTTTCCTCTCCACACAAACCAGCCTTCAGAAATCATTGGGCTCTCCACTACAGACTGTTCCATTCATTCACTGCGATTCTGCAATTCATCTGACTCTCCGCTCCAGGCAGGTTTTCATTACAGCACTGGTGAATGACCAAGTAATCCAATGCTGGTTTTCAGCCGCCTTTTCACACTCGCAGTGTGCTGTTCAATTGTCTATCCACTCAAACCTGGTCAGCCTTTCATTTTCTTTTCCACAATATCAGACTTCAGAAATCATTGGAATCGCCAGTACAGAATGTTCCATTCATTCACTGCCAATCTGGAATTCATCTGAATCTGCACTCCAGGTAGGCTTTCATTACACCACTTATGAATGTCCAAGTAACACAATGCTGGTTTTCAGCGGTCTGTTCACACTCTAAGCCCTGCTTTTTACTGGGTATCCACACAACTGTGGTCAGCTCTTCATTTTCATGTCCAAACAATCCAGACTTGAGAAATCATTGCAATCTCCAGTACAGAATGTTCCATTCATTCACTGCGAATCTGGAATTCAACTGAATCTCCACTACCTGCAGATTTATCTTACACCACTTGTGAATGTCCAAGTAAAACAATGCTGGTTTTCAGAGGCCTGTTCATGTTCGCAGTCGTGCTGTTCAATTGGCTATCCACTCAACCTGTTTTGCTCCTCTTTTTCCTGTGCACACAACCCAGCCTTCAGAAATCATTGTAATCTCCACTACAGGATGTTCCATTCATTCACTGGGAATCTGGAATTCATCTGAATCTGCACTCCACGCAGGCTTTCGTTACACCACTGCTGAAAGTCGAAGTAATGCAATACTGGTTTTCAGTGGTCTGTTCACATTCGAAGCCGAGGCTTTTTACAGGCTATCCACTCAACACTGGTCAGCTCTTCATTTTCGTGTCCCCACAATCCAGATTTCAGAAATCATTGCAATCTCCACTACAGAATGTTCCATTCATTCACTGCGAGTCTGGAGTTTATCTGATTCTCCACTCCCGCCTGGTTAACATTACACCACTTGTGAATGTCCAAGTAAGCCAATGCTGGTTTTCAGAGGCCTGTTCATACTCGCAGCCGTGCTGTTTAATTGACAATTCACTCCACCCTGTTCAGCTCTTCATTGTCCCACCACACTACCAGCCTTCAGAAATCTTTGTTATCTCCACTACAGAATGTTCCATTCATTCACTGCGAATCTGGAATTCATCTGACTCTCAACTCCACGCAGGTTTTCATTACACCACTGTTGAATGTCCAAGTAACCCAATGCTGGTTTTCAGCGGCCTGTTCATATTCGCAGCCCTGCTGTTTACTTGGCTATCGATTCAAGCCTGGTCAGCTCTTCATTTTCCTGTCCACACAACACAGGCTTCAGAAATCATTGGAATCTCCTCTACAGAATGTTCCATTCATTCACTGCGAATGTGGAATTCAACTGACTCTCCACTCCATGCAGGTTTTCCTTACACCACTGATGAATGTCCAAGTAACCCAATGCTGGTTTTCAGCTGCATGTTCACACTCGCAGCCATGCTATACAATTGGCTTTCCACTAAATCCTGATTAGTTCTTGATTTTCCTTCCACACGACCCAGCCTTCAGAAATCGTTGGAATCTCCACTAGAGAATGTTCCATTCATTCACTGCGAATCTGGAATTCCTCTGAACCTCCACTCCCGGCAGGTTTTCGTTACACCACTGTTGAATGTCCAAGTAACCCAATGTTTTAAGTGTTTTCTTCACAAGCGCAGTGGTGCTGTTCAATTGGCTATCCACTCAACCCTGGCCAGCTCTACATTTTCCTGTCCACACCACAGAGACTGGAGAAATCATTGTTATCTCCACTACAGAATGTTCCATTCATTCACAGCGAATCTGGAATTCATCTGAATCTCCACTCCCGGCAGGTTTTCGTGACACCACTGGTAAATATCCAAGTAAGCCAATGCTGGTTTTAAGTGGCCTGTTCCTACTCTCAGCCGTGCTGTTCAATTTGCTATCCACTCAACCCTCTTCAGCTCCATTTTCCTGTCCACATAACCCAAACTTCAGAAACAATTGGTATCTCCTCCACAGAATGTTCCATTCATTGACGGCAAATCTGAAATTCATCTAATTCTCAACTCCCGTCAGGTTTTCGTTACACCACTTGTGAATGTCCAATTAAGCCAAAGCTGGTTTTCAGTGGCCTGTTCTTACTACGAGACGTGCTGTTCATTTGGCTATCCATTCCACCCTGTTCAGCTCTACATTTTCGTGTCCACAAAACCCAGCCTTCAAAAATCATTGGAATCACCACTAGAGAATGTTCCATTCATTCACTGCGAATCTGGAATTCATCTGAATCTCCACTCCCGGCAGGTTTTCATTGCACCACTGCTGAATGTTCAAGTAACGCAATGATGGTTTTCAGCGGTCTATTCACACTCGAACCCGTGCTGTTCACGGTCTAGCGACTCAACACTGGTGAGTTCTTCTTTTTCCAGTTCAGACAATACAAACCTCAGAAACCATTGCAATCTACACTACAGAATGTTTCATTCATTCAGGCGAATCTTGAATTCATCTTGTTCTCCACTCCCAGCAGGTTTTCGTTTCACCACTGGTGAATGTCCAAGCAACCCAAGGCTGGTTTCAGCTGCGTGTTAACACTCGCAGCCGTGCTGTTCAATTGGCTATCCAGTGAACGCTGGTTAGCTCTTGATTTTCCTTCCACACACCGAGCCTTCAGAAATCATTCTTATCTCCACTTCAGAATGTTCCATTCGTTCCCTGCGAATCTGGAATTCCTCTGACTCTCCACACCAGGCAGATTTTCCTAACAACACTGGTGAATGACCAGGTAATCCAATGCTGGTTTTCAGCGGCTGTTCACACTCACAGCCTTGCTGTTCAATTGGCAATCCAGTCAAACCTAGTCAGCTCTTCATTTTCCTGTCCACACAACCCAGCGTTCAGAAATCATTGGAATCTCTACTACAGAAATTTCCATTCATTCACTGTGAATCTGGAAATACTCTGAATCTGCATTCCAGGAAGGCTTTCGTTACACCACTGATGAATGTCCAAGTAATGCAATGCTGCTTCTTAGTGGTCTGTTCACACTCGAAACCGTGCTGTTCATTGGCTATCCACTCAATATCGGTCAGCTCTTCAATATCCTGTCCAGACTATCCAGATTCCTAAATGTTGGCAATCACCACTACAGAATGTTCCATTCAATCACGCGAATCTGGAATTCATCAGAGTCTCCACTCCTGGAAGGTTTTCGTGACACCACTGGTAAATGTCCAAGGAAGACAATGCTGGTTTTAAGCCGCCTGCTAACACACTCAGCCGTGCTGTTCAATTTGCTATCCACCCAACCCTATTCAGCTCTACATTTTCCTGTCCTCATAACCCAACCTTCAGAAATAATTGGTATCTCCTCCACAGAATGTTCCGTTCATTCACTGCGAATCTTAAATTCATCTGACTCTCAACTCCCGGCGGGTTATCGTTACACCACTTGTGAATGTCCAAGTAAGCCAATGCTGGTTTTCAGTGGCCTGTTCATACTAAGAGACGTGCTGTTCATTTGGCTATCCACTCCACCCTGTTCAGCTCTACATTCTCGTGTCCACAAAACCCAGCCTTCAGAAATCATTGGAATCACCACTAGAGAATGTTCCATTCATTCACTGCGAATCTGGAATTCCTCTGAACCTCCACTCCTGGCAGGTTTTCGTTACGCCACTGGTGAATGTCCAAGTAACTCAATACTGGTTTTCAGAGGCATGTTCAACTCGCAGAAGTGCTGTTCAATGGGCTATCCACTCAATATTGGTCAGCTCCTCATTTTCCTCTCCACACAAACCAGCCTTCAGAAATCATTGGGCTCTCCACTACAGACTGCTCCATTCATTCACTGCGATTCTGCAATTCATCTGACTCTCCGCTCCAGGCAGGTTTTCATTACAGCACTGGTGAATGACCAAGTAATCCAATGCTGGTTTTCAGCCGCCTTTTCACACTCGCAGTGTGCTGTTCAATTGTCTATCCACTCAAACCTGGTCAGCCTTTCATTTTCTTTTACACAATATCAGACTTCAGAAATCATTGGAATCGCCAGTACAGAATGTTCCATTCATTCACTGCCAATCTGGAATTCATCTGAATCTGCACTCCAGGTAGGCTTTCATTACACCACTTATGAATGTCCAAGTAACACAATGCTGGTTTTCAGCGGTCTGTTCACACTCTAAGCCCTGCTTTTTACTGGGTATCCACACAACTGTGGTCAGCTCTTCATTTTCATGTCCAAACAATCCAGACTTGAGAAATCATTGCAATCTCCAGTACAGAATGTTCCATTCATTCACTGCGAATCTGCAATTCAACTGAATCTCCACTACCTGCAGATTTATCTTACACCACTTGTGAATGTCCAAGTAAAACAATGCTGGTTTTCAGAGGCCTGTTCATGTTCGCAGTCGTGCTGTTCAATTGGCTATCCACTCAACCTGTTTTGCTCCTCATTTTCCTGTGCACACAACCCAGCCTTCAAAAATCAGTGTAATCTCCACTACAGGATGTTCCATTCATTCACTGGGAATCTGGAATTCATCTGAATCTGCACTCCACGCAGGCTTTCGTTACACCACTGCTGAAAGTCGAAGTAATGCAATACTGGTTTTCAGTGGTCTGTTCACATTCGAAGCCGAGGCTTTTTACAGGCTATCCACTCAACACTGGTCAGCTCTTCATTTTCGTGTCCCCACAATCCAGATTTCAGAAATCATTGCAATCTCCACTACAGAATGTTCCATTCATTCACTGCGAGTCTGGAGTTTATCTGATTCTCCACTCCCGCCTGGTTAACATTACACCACTTGTGAATGTCCAAGTAAGCCAATGCTGGTTTTCAGAGGCCTGTTCATACTCGCAGCCGTGCTGTTTAATTGACAATTCACTCCACCCTGTTCAGCTCTTCATTGTCCCACCACACTACCAGCCTTCAGAAATCTTTGTTATCTCCACTACAGAATGTTCCATTCATTCACTGCGAATCTGGAATTCATCTGACTCTCAACTCCACGCCTCCACGCAGGTTTTCATTACACCACTGTTGAATGTCCAAGTAACCCAATGCTGGTTTTCAGCGGCCTGTTCATATTCGCAGCCCTGCTGTTTACTTGGCTATCGATTCAAGCCTGGTCAGCTCTTCATTTTCCTGTCCACACAACACAGGCTTCAGAAATCATTGGAATCTCCTCTACAGAATGTTCCATTCATTCACTGCGAATGTGGAATTCAACTGACTCTCCACTCCATGCAGGTTTTCCTTACACCACTGATGAATGTCCAAGTAACCCAATGCTGGTTTTCAGCTGCATGTTCACACTCGCAGCCATGCTATACAATTGGCTTTCCACTAAATCCTGATTAGTTCTTGATTTTCCTTCCACACGACCCAGCCTTCAGAAATCGTTGGAATCTCCACTAGAGAATGTTCCATTCATTCACTGCGAATCTGGAATTCCTCTGAACCTCCACTCCCGGCAGGTTTTCGTTACACCACTGTTGAATGTCCAAGTAACCCAATGTTTTAAGTGTTTTCTTCACAAGCGCAGTGGTGCTGTTCAATTGGCTATCCACTCAACCCTGGCCAGCTCTACATTTTCCTGTCCACACCACAGAGACTGGAGAAATCATTGTTATCTCCACTACAGAATGTTCCATTCATTCACAGCGAATCTGGAATTCATCTGAATCTCCACTCCCGGCAGGTTTTCGTGACACCACTGGTAAATATCCAAGTAAGCCAATGCTGGTTTTAAGTGGCCTGCTCATACTCTCAGCCGTGCTGTTCAATTTGCTATCCACTCAACCCTCTTCAGCTCCATTTTCCTGTCCACATAACCCAAACTTCAGAAACAATTGGTATCTCCTCCACAGAATGTTCCATTCATTGACGGCAAATCTGAAATTCATCTAATTCTCAACTCCCGTCAGGTTTTCGTTACACCACTTGTGAATGTCCAATTAAGCCAAAGCTGGTTTTCAGTGGCCTGTTCTTACTACGAGACGTGCTGTTCATTTGGCTATCCATTCCACCCTGTTCAGCTCTACATTTTCGTGTCCACAAAACACAGCCTTCAGAAATCATTGGAATCACCACTAGAGAATGTTCCATTCATTCACTGCGAATCTGGAATTCATCTGAATCTCCACTCCCGGCAGGTTTTCATTGCACCACTGCTGAATGTTCAAGTAACGCAATGATGGTTTTCAGCGGTCTATTCACACTCGAACCCGTGCTGTTCACGGTCTAGCGACTCAACACTGGTGAGTTCTTCTTTTTCCAGTTCAGACAATACAAACCTCAGAAACCATTGCAATCTACACTACAGAATGTTTCATTCATTCAGGCGAATCTTGAATTCATCTTGTTCTCCACTCCCAGCAGGTTTTCGTTTCACCACTGGTGAATGTCCAAGCAACCCAAGGCTGGTTTCAGCTGCGTGTTAACACTCGCAGCCGTGCTGTTCAATTGGCTATCCAGTGAACGCTGGTTAGCTCTTGATTTTCCTTCCACACACCGAGCCTTCAGAAATCATTCTTATCTCCACTTCAGAATGTTCCATTCGTTCCCTGCGAATCTGGAATTCCTCTGACTCTCCACACCAGGCAGATTTTCCTAACAACACTGGTGAATGACCAGGTAATCCAATGCTGGTTTTCAGCGGCTGTTCACACTCACAGCCTTGCTGTTCAATTGGCAATCCAGTCAAACCTAGTCAGCTCTTCATTTTCCTGTCCACACAACCCAGCGTTCAGAAATCATTGGAATCTCTACTACAGAAATTTCCATTCATTCACTGTGAATCTGGAAATACTCTGAATCTGCATTCCAGGAAGGCTTTCGTTACACCACTGATGAATGTCCAAGTAATGCAATGCTGCTTCTTAGTGGTCTGTTCACACTCCAAACCGTGCTGTTCATTGGCTATCCACTCAATATCGGTCAGCTCTTCAATATCCTGTCCAGACTATCCAGATTCCTAAATGTTGGCAATCACCACTACAGAATGTTCCATTCAATCACGCGAATCTGGAATTCATCAGAGTCTCCACTCCTGGAAGGTTTTCGTGACACCACTGGTAAATGTCCAAGGAAGACAATGCTGGTTTTAAGCCGCCTGCTAACACACTCAGCCGTGCTGTTCAATTTGCTATCCACCCAACCCTATTCAGCTCTACATTTTCCTGTCCTCATAACCCAACCTTCAGAAATAATTGGTATCTCCTCCACAGAATGTTCCGTTCATTCACTGCGAATCTTAAATTCATCTGACTCTCAACTCCCGGCGGGTTATGGTTACACCACTTGTGAATGTCCAAGTAAGCCAATGCTGGTTTTCAGTGGCCTGTTCATACTAAGAGACGTGCTGTTCATTTGGCTATCCACTCCACCCTGTTCAGCTCTACATTTTCGTGTCCACAAAACCCAGCCTTCAGAAATCATTGGAATCACCACTAGAGAATGTTCCATTCATTCACTGCGAATCTGGAATTCCTCTGAACCTCCACTCCTGGCAGGTTTTCGTTACGCCACTGGTGAATGTCCAAGTAACTCAATACTGGTTTTCAGAGGCATGTTCAACTCGCAGAAGTGCTGTTCAATGGGCTATCCACTCAATATTGGTCAGCTCCTCATTTTCCTCTCCACACAAACCAGCCTTCAGAAATCATTGGGCTCTCCACTACAGACTGCTCCATTCATTCACTGCGATTCTGCAATTCATCTGACTCTCCGCTCCAGGCAGGTTTTCATTACAGCACTGGTGAATGACCAAGTAATCCAATGCTGGTTTTCAGCCGCCTTTTCACACTCGCAGTGTGCTGTTCAATTGTCTATCCACTCAAACCTGGTCAGCCTTTCATTTTCTTTTCCACAATATCAGACTTCAGAAATCATTGGAATCGCCAGTACAGAATGTTCCATTCATTCACTGCCAATCTGGAATTCATCTGAATCTGCACTCCAGGTAGGCTTTCATTACACCACTTATGAATGTCCAAGTAACACAGTGCTGGTTTTCAGCGGTCTGTTCACACTCTAAGCCCTGCTTTTTACTGGGTATCCACACAACTGTGGTCAGCTCTTCATTTTCATGTCCAAACAATCCAGACTTGAGAAATCATTGCAATCTCCAGTACAGAATGTTCCATTCATTCACTGCGAATCTGGAATTCAACTGAATCTCCACTACCTGCAGATTTATCTTACACCACTTGTGAATGTCCAAGTAAAACAATGCTGGTTTTCAGAGGCCTGTTCATGTTCGCAGTCGTGCTGTTCAATTGGCTATCCACTCAACCTGTTTTGCTCCTCATTTTCCTGTGCACACAACCCAGCCTTCAGAAATCATTGTAATCTCCACTACAGGATGTTCCATTCATTCACTGGGAATCTGGAATTCATCTGAATCTGCACTCCACGCAGGCTTTCGTTACACCACTGCTGAAAGTCGAAGTAATGCAATACTGGTTTTCAGTGGTCTGTTCACATTCGAAGCCGAGGCTTTTTACAGGCTATCCACTCAACACTGGTCAGCTCTTCATTTTCGTGTCCCCACAATCCAGATTTCAGAAATCATTGCAATCTCCACTACAGAATGTTCCATTCATTCACTGCGAGTCTGGAGTTTATCTGATTCTCCACTCCCGCCTGGTTAACATTACACCACTTGTGAATGTCCAAGTAAGCCAATGCTGGTTTTCAGAGGCCTGTTCATACTCGCAGCCGTGCTGTTTAATTGACAATTCACTCCACCCTGTTCAGCTCTTCATTGTCCCACCACACTACCAGCCTTCAGAAATCTTTGTTATCTCCACTACAGAATGTTCCATTCATTCACTGCGAATCTGGAATTCATCTGACTCTCAACTCCACGCCTCCACGCAGGTTTTCATTACACCACTGTTGAATGTCCAAGTAACCCAATGCTGGTTTTCAGCGGCCTGTTCATATTCGCAGCCCTGCTGTTTACTTGGCTATCGATTCAAGCCTGGTCAGCTCTTCATTTTCCTGTCCACACAACACAGGCTTCAGAAATCATTGGAAACTCCTCTACAGAATGTTCCATTCATTCACTGCGAATGTGGAATTCAACTGACTCTCCACTCCATGCAGGTTTTCCTTACACCACTGATGAATGTCCAAGTAACCCAATGCTGGTTTTCAGCTGCATGTTCACACTCGCAGCCATGCTATACAATTGGCTTTCCACTAAATCCTGATTAGTTCTTGATTTTCCTTCCACACGACCCAGCCTTCAGAAATCGTTGGAATCTCCACTAGAGAATGTTCCATTCATTCACTGCGAATCTGGAATTCCTCTGAACCTCCACTCCCGGCAGGTTTTCGTTACACCACTGTTGAATGTCCAAGTAACCCAATGTTTTAAGTGTTTTCTTCACAAGCGCAGTGGTGCTGTTCAATTGGCTATCCACTCAACCCTGGCCAGCTCTACATTTTCCTGTCCACACCACAGAGACTGGAGAAATCATTGTTATCTCCACTACAGAATGTTCCATTCATTCACAGCGAATCTGGAATTCATCTGAATCTCCACTCCCGGCAGGTTTTCGTGACACCACTGGTAAATATCCAAGTAAGCCAATGCTGGTTTTAAGTGGCCTGCTCATACTCTCAGCCGTGCTGTTCAATTTGCTATCCACTCAACCCTCTTCAGCTCCATTTTCCTGTCCACATAACCCAAACTTCAGAAACAATTGGTATCTCCTCCACAGAATGTTCCATTCATTGACGGCAAATCTGAAATTCATCTAATTCTCAACTCCCGTCAGGTTTTCGTTACACCACTTGTGAATGTCCAATTAAGCCAAAGCTGGTTTTCAGTGGCCTGTTCTTACTACGAGACGTGCTGTTCATTTGGCTATCCATTCCACCCTGTTCAGCTCTACATTTTCGTGTCCACAAAACACAGCCTTCAGAAATCATTGGAATCACCACTAGAGAATGTTCCATTCATTCACTGCGAATCTGGAATTCATCTGAATCTCCACTCCCGGCAGGTTTTCATTGCACCACTGCTGAATGTTCAAGTAACGCAATGATGGTTTTCAGCGGTCTATTCACACTCGAACCCGTGCTGTTCACGGTCTAGCGACTCAACACTGGTGAGTTCTTCTTTTTCCAGTTCAGACAATACAAACCTCAGAAACCATTGCAATCTACACTACAGAATGTTTCATTCATTCAGGCGAATCTTGAATTCATCTTGTTCTCCACTCCCAGCAGGTTTTCGTTTCACCACTGGTGAATGTCCAAGCAACCCAAGGCTGGTTTCAGCTGCGTGTTAACACTCGCAGCCGTGCTGTTCAATTGGCTATCCAGTGAACGCTGGTTAGCTCTTGATTTTCCTTCCACACACCGAGCCTTCAGAAATCATTCTTATCTCCACTTCAGAATGTTCCATTCGTTCCCTGCGAATCTGGAATTCCTCTGACTCTCCACACCAGGCAGATTTTCCTAACAACACTGGTGAATGACCAGGTAATCCAATGCTGGTTTTCAGCGGCTGTTCACACTCACAGCCTTGCTGTTCAATTGGCAATCCAGTCAAACCTAGTCAGCTCTTCATTTTCCTGTCCACACAACCCAGCGTTCAGAAATCATTGGAATCTCTACTACAGAAATTTCCATTCATTCACTGTGAATCTGGAAATACTCTGAATCTGCATTCCAGGAAGGCTTTCGTTACACCACTGATGAATGTCCAAGTAATGCAATGCTGCTTCTTAGTGGTCTGTTCACACTCGAAACCGTGCTGTTCATTGGCTATCCACTCAATATCGGTCAGCACTTCAATATCCTGTCCAGACTATCCAGATTCCTAAATGTTGGCAATCACCACTACAGAATGTTCCATTCAATCACGCGAATCTGGAATTCATCAGAGTCTCCACTCCTGGAAGGTTTTCGTGACACCACTGGTAAATGTCCAAGGAAGACAATGCTGGTTTTAAGCCGCCTGCTAACACACTCAGCCGTGCTGTTCAATTTGCTATCCACCCAACCCTATTCAGCTCTACATTTTCCTGTCCTCATAACCCAACCTTCAGAAATAATTGGTATCTCCTCCACAGAATGTTCCGTTCATTCACTGCGAATCTTAAATTCATCTGACTCTCAACTCCCGGCGGGTTATCGTTACACCACTTGTGAATGTCCAAGTAAGCCAATGCTGGTTTTCAGTGGCCTGTTCATACTAAGAGACGTGCTGTTCATTTGGCTATCCACTCCACCCTGTTCAGCTCTACATTTTCGTGTCCACAAAACCCAGCCTTCAGAAATCATTGGAATCACCACTAGAGAATGTTCCATTCATTCACTGCGAATCTGGAATTCCTCTGAACCTCCACTCCTGGCAGGTTTTCGTTACGCCACTGGTGAATGTCCAAGTAACTCAATCCTGGTTTTCAGAGGCATGTTCAACTCGCAGAAGTGCTGTTCAATGGGCTATCCACTCAATATTGGTCAGCTCTTCATTTTCCTCTCCACACAAACCAGCCTTCAGAAATCATTGGGCTCTCCACTACAGACTGTTCCATTCATTCACTGCGATTCTGCAATTCATCTGACTCTCCGCTCCAGGCAGGTTTTCATTACAGCACTGGTGAATGACCAAGTAATCCAATGCTGGTTTTCAGCCGCCTTTTCACACTCGCAGTGTGCTGTTCAATTGTCTATCCACTCAAACCTGGTCAGCCTTTCATTTTCTTTTCCACAATATCAGACTTCAGAAATCATTGGAATCGCCAGTACAGAATGTTCCATTCATTCACTGCCAATCTGGAATTCATCTGAATCTGCACTCCAGGTAGGCTTTCATTACACCACTTATGAATGTCCAAGTAACACAATGCTGGTTTTCAGCGGTCTGTTCACACTCTAAGCCCTGCTTTTTACTGGGTATCCACACAACTGTGGTCAGCTCTTCATTTTCATGTCCAAACAATCCAGACTTGAGAAATCATTGCAATCTCCAGTACAGAATGTTCCATTCATTCACTGCGAATCTGGAATTCAACTGAATCTCCACTACCTGCAGATTTATCTTACACCACTTGTGAATGTCCAAGTAAAACAATGCTGGTTTTCAGAGGCCTGTTCATGTTCGCAGTCGTGCTGTTCAATTGGCTATCCACTCAACCTGTTTTGCTCCTCATTTTCCTGTGCACACAACCCAGCCTTCAGAAATCATTGTAATCTCCACTACAGGATGTTCCATTCATTCACTGGGAATCTGGAATTCATCTGAATCTGCACTCCACGCAGGCTTTCGTTACACCACTGCTGAAAGTCGAAGTAATGCAATACTGGTTTTCAGTGGTCTGTTCACATTCGAAGCCGAGGCTTTTTACAGGCTATCCACTCAACACTGGTCAGCTCTTCATTTTCGTGTCCCCACAATCCAGATTTCAGAAATCATTGCAATCTCCACTACAGAATGTTCCATTCATTCACTGCGAGTCTGGAGTTTATCTGATTCTCCACTCCCGCCTGGTTAACATTACACCACTTGTGAATGTCCAAGTAAGCCAATGCTGGTTTTCAGAGGCCTGTTCATACTCGCAGCCGTGCTGTTTAATTGACAATTCACTCCACCCTGTTCAGCTCTTCATTGTCCCACCACACTACCAGCCTTCAGAAATCTTTGTTATCTCCACTACAGAATGTTCCATTCATTCACTGCGAATCTGGAATTCATCTGACTCTCAACTCCACGCAGGTTTTCATTACACCACTGTTGAATGTCCAAGTAACCCAATGCTGGTTTTCAGCGGCCTGTTCATATTCGCAGCCCTGCTGTTTACTTGGCTATCGATTCAAGCCTGGTCAGCTCTTCATTTTCCTGTCCACACAACACAGGCTTCAGAAATCATTGGAATCTCCTCTACAGAATGTTCCATTCATTCACTGCGAATGTGGAATTCAACTGACTCTCCACTCCATGCAGGTTTTCCTTACACCACTGATGAATGTCCAAGTAACCCAATGCTGGTTTTCAGCTGCATGTTCACACTCGCAGCCATGCTATACAATTGGCTTTCCACTAAATCCTGATTAGTTCTTGATTTTCCTTCCACACGACCCAGCCTTCAGAAATCGTTGGAATCTCCACTAGAGAATGTTCCATTCATTCACTGCGAATCTGGAATTCCTCTGAACCTCCACTCCCGGCAGGTTTTCGTTACACCACTGTTGAATGTCCAAGTAACCCAATGTTTTAAGTGTTTTCTTCACAAGCGCAGTGGTGCTGTTCAATTGGCTATCCACTCAACCCTGGCCAGCTCTACATTTTCCTGTCCACACCACAGAGACTGGAGAAATCATTGTTATCTCCACTACAGAATGTTCCATTCATTCACAGCGAATCTGGAATTCATCTGAATCTCCACTCCCGGCAGGTTTTCGTGACACCACTGGTAAATATCCAAGTAAGCCAATGCTGGTTTTAAGTGGCCTGCTCATACTCTCAGCCGTGCTGTTCAATTTGCTATCCACTCAACCCTCTTCAGCTCCATTTTCCTGTCCACATAACCCAAACTTCAGAAACAATTGGTATCTCCTCCACAGAATGTTCCATTCATTGACGGCAAATCTGAAATTCATCTAATTCTCAACTCCCGTCAGGTTTTCGTTACACCACTTGTGAATGTCCAATTAAGCCAAAGCTGGTTTTCAGTGGCCTGTTCTTACTACGAGACGTGCTGTTCATTTGGCTATCCATTCCACCCTGTTCAGCTCTACATTTTCGTGTCCACAAAACCCAGCCTTCAGAAATCATTGGAATCACCACTAGAGAATGTTCCATTCATTCACTGCGAATCTGGAATTCATCTGAATCTCCACTCCCGGCAGGTTTTCATTGCACCACTGCTGAATGTTCAAGTAACGCAATGATGGTTTTCAGCGGTCTATTCACACTCGAACCCGTGCTGTTCACGGTCTAGCGACTCAACACTGGTGAGTTCTTCTTTTTCCAGTTCAGACAATACAAACCTCAGAAACCATTGCAATCTACACTACAGAATGTTTCATTCATTCAGGCGAATCTTGAATTCATCTTGTTCTCCACTCCCAGCAGGTTTTCGTTTCACCACTGGTGAATGTCCAAGCAACCCAAGGCTGGTTTCAGCTGCGTGTTAACACTCGCAGCCGTGCTGTTCAATTGGCTATCCAGTGAACGCTGGTTAGCTCTTGATTTTCCTTCCACACACCGAGCCTTCAGAAATCATTCTTATCTCCACTTCAGAATGTTCCATTCGTTCCCTGCGAATCTGGAATTCCTCTGACTCTCCACACCAGGCAGATTTTCCTAACAACACTGGTGAATGACCAGGTAATCCAATGCTGGTTTTCAGCGGCTGTTCACACTCACAGCCTTGCTGTTCAATTGGCAATCCAGTCAAACCTAGTCAGCTCTTCATTTTCCTGTCCACACAACCCAGCGTTCAGAAATCATTGGAATCTCTACTACAGAAATTTCCATTCATTCACTGTGAATCTGGAAATACTCTGAATCTGCATTCCAGGAAGGCTTTCGTTACACCACTGATGAATGTCCAAGTAATGCAATGCTGCTTCTTAGTGGTCTGTTCACACTCGAAACCGTGCTGTTCATTGGCTATCCACTCAATATCGGTCAGCTCTTCAATATCCTGTCCAGACTATCCAGATTCCTAAATGTTGGCAATCACCACTACAGAATGTTCCATTCAATCACGCGAATCTGGAATTCATCAGAGTCTCCACTCCTGGAAGGTTTTCGTGACACCACTGGTAAATGTCCAAGGAAGACAATGCTGGTTTTAAGCCGCCTGCTAACACACTCAGCCGTGCTGTTCAATTTGCTATCCACCCAACCCTATTCAGCTCTACATTTTCCTGTCCTCATAACCCAACCTTCAGAAATAATTGGTATCTCCTCCACAGAATGTTCCGTTCATTCACTGCGAATCTTAAATTCATCTGACTCTCAACTCCCGGCGGGTTATCGTTACACCACTTGTGAATGTCCAAGTAAGCCAATGCTGGTTTTCAGTGGCCTGTTCATACTAAGAGACGTGCTGTTCATTTGGCTATCCACTCCACCCTGTTCAGCTCTACATTTTCGTGTCCACAAAACCCAGCCTTCAGAAATCATTGGAATCACCACTAGAGAATGTTCCATTCATTCACTGCGAATCTGGAATTCCTCTGAACCTCCACTCCTGGCAGGTTTTCGTTACGCCACTGGTGAATGTCCAAGTAACTCAATACTGGTTTTCAGAGGCATGTTCAACTCGCAGAAGTGCTGTTCAATGGGCTATACACTCAATATTGGTCAGCTCTTCATTTTCCTCTCCACACAAACCAGCCTTCAGAAATCATTGGGCTCTCCACTACAGACTGTTCCATTCATTCACTGCGATTCTGCAATTCATCTGACTCTCCGCTCCAGGCAGGTTTTCATTACAGCACTGGTGAATGACCAAGTAATCCAATGCTGGTTTTCAGCCGCCTTTTCACACTCGCAGTGTGCTGTTCAATTGTCTATCCACTCAAACCTGGTCAGCCTTTCATTTTCTTTTCCACAATATCAGACTTCAGAAATCATTGGAATCGCCAGTACAGAATGTTCCATTCATTCACTGCCAATCTGGAATTCATCTGAATCTGCACTCCAGGTAGGCTTTCATTACACCACTTATGAATGTCCAAGTAACACAGTGCTGGTTTTCAGCGGTCTGTTCACACTCTAAGCCCTGCTTTTTACTGGGTATCCACACAACTGTGGTCAGCTCTTCATTTTCATGTCCAAACAATCCAGACTTGAGAAATCATTGCAATCTCCAGTACAGAATGTTCCATTCATTCACTGCGAATCTGGAATTCAACTGAATCTCCACTACCTGCAGATTTATCTTACACCACTTGTGAATGTCCAAGTAAATCAATGCTAGTTTTCAGAGGCCTGTTCATGTTCGCAGTCGTGCTGTTCAATTGGCTATCCACTCAACCTGTTTTGCTCCTCATTTTCCTTTGCACACAACCCAGCCTTCAGAAATCATTGTAATCTCCACTACAGGATGTTCCGTTCATTCACTGGGAATCTGGAATTCATCTGAATCTGCACTCCACGCAGGCTTTCGTTACACCACTGCTGAAAGTCGAAGTAATGCAATACTGGTTTTCAGTGGTCTGTTCACATTCGAAGCCGAGGCTTTTTACAGGCTATCCACTCAACACTGGTCAGCTCTTCATTTTCGTGTCCCCACAATCCAGATTTCAGAAATCATTGCAATCTCCACTACAGAATGTTCCATTCATTCACTGCGAGTCTGGAGTTTATCTGATTCTCCACTCCCGCCTGGTTAACATTACACCACTTGTGAATGTCCAAGTAAGCCAATGCTGGTTTTCAGAGGCCTGTTCATACTCGCAGCCGTGCTGTTTAATTGACAATTCACTCCACCCTGTTCAGCTCTTCATTGTCCCACCACACTACCAGCCTTCAGAAATCTTTGTTATCTCCACTACAGAATGTTCCATTCATTCACTGCGAATCTGGAATTCATCTGACTCTCAACTCCACGCAGGTTTTCATTACACCACTGTTGAATGTCCAAGTAACCCAATGCTGGTTTTCAGCGGCCTGTTCATATTCGCAGCCCTGCTGTTTACTTGGCTATCGATTCAAGCCTGGTCAGCTCTTCATTTTCCTGTCCACACAACACAGGCTTCAGAAATCATTGGAATCTCCTCTACAGAATGTTCCATTCATTCACTGCGAATGTGGAATTCAACTGACTCTCCACTCCATGCAGGTTTTCCTTACACCAGTGATGAATGTCCAAGTAACCCAATGCTGGTTTTCAGCTGCATGTTCACACTCGCAGCCATGCTATACAATTGGCTTTCCACTAAATCCTGATTAGTTCTTGATTTTCCTTCCACACGACCCAGCCTTCAGAAATCGTTGGAATCTCCACTAGAGAATTTTCCTTTCATTCACTGCGAATCTGGAATTCCTCTGAACCTCCACTCCCGGCAGGTTTTCGTTACACCACTGTTGAATGTCCAAGTAACCCAATGTTTTAAGTGTTTTCTTCACAAGCGCAGTGGTGCTGTTCAATTGGCTATCCACTCAACCCTGGCCAGCTCTACATTTCCCTGTCCACACCACAGAGACTGGAGAAATCATTGTTATCTCCACTACAGAATGTTCCATTCATTCACAGCGAATCTGGAATTCATCTGAATCTCCACTCCCGGCAGGTTTTCGTGACACCACTGGTAAATATCCAAGTAAGCCAATGCTGGTTTTAAGTGGCCTGCTCCTACTCTCAGCCGTGCTGTTCAATTTGCTATCCACTCAACCCTCTTCAGCTCCATTTTCCTGTCCACATAACCCAAACTTCAGAAACAATTGGTATCTCCTCCACAGAATGTTCCATTCATTGACGGCAAATCTGAAATTCATCGAATTCTCAACTCCCGTCAGGTTTTCGTTACACCACTTGTGAATGTCCAATTAAGCCAAAGCTGGTTTTCAGTGGCCTGTTCTTACTACGAGACGTGCTGTTCATTTGGCTATCCATTCCACCCTGTTCAGCTCTACATTTTCGTGTCCACAAAACCCAGCCTTCAGAAATCATTGGAATCACCACTAGAGAATGTTCCATTCATTCACTGCGAATCTGGAATTCATCTGAATCTCCACTCCCGGCAGGTTTTCATTGCACCACTGCTGAATGTTCAAGTAACGCAATGATGGTTTTCAGCGGTCTATTCACACTCGAACCCGTGCTGTTCACGGTCTAGCGACTCAACACTGGTGAGTTCTTCTTTTTCCAGTTCAGACAATACAAACCTCAGAAACCATTGCAATCTACACTACAGAATGTTTCATTCATTCAGGCGAATCTTGAATTCATCTTGTTCTCCACTCCCAGCAGGTTTTCGTTTCACCACTGGTGAATGTCCAAGCAACCCAAGGCTGGTTTCAGCTGCGTGTTAACACTCGCAGCCGTGCTGTTCAATTGGCTATCCAGTGAACGCTGGTTAGCTCTTGATTTTCCTTCCACACACCGAGCCTTCAGAAATCATTCTTATCTCCACTTCAGAATGTTCCATTCGTTCCCTGCGAATCTGGAATTCCTCTGACTCTCCACACCAGGCAGATTTTCCTAACAACACTGGTGAATGACCAGGTAATCCAATGCTGGTTTTCAGCGGCTGTTCACACTCACAGCCTTGCTGTTCAATTGGCAATCCAGTCAAACCTAGTCAGCTCTTCATTTTCCTGTCCACACAACCCAGCGTTCAGAAATCATTGGAATCTCTACTACAGAAATTTCCATTCATTCACTGTGAATCTGGAAATACTCTGAATCTGCATTCCAGGAAGGCTTTCGTTACACCACTGATGAATGTCCAAGTAATGCAATGCTGCTTCTTAGTGGTCTGTTCACACTCGAAACCGTGCTGTTCATTGGCTATCCACTCAATATCGGTCAGCTCTTCAATATCCTGTCCAGACTATCCAGATTCCTAAATGTTGGCAATCACCACTACAGAATGTTCCATTCAATCACGCGAATCTGGAATTCATCAGAGTCTCCACTCCTGGAAGGTTTTCGTGACACCACTGGTAAATGTCCAAGGAAGACAATGCTGGTTTTAAGCCGCCTGCTAACACACTCAGCCGTGCTGTTCAATTTGCTATCCACCCAACCCTATTCAGCTCTACATTTTCCTGTCCTCATAACCCAACCTTCAGAAATAATTGGTATCTCCTCCACAGAATGTTCCGTTCATTCACTGCGAATCTTAAATTCATCTGACTCTCAACTCCCGGCGGGTTATCGTTACACCACTTGTGAATGTCCAAGTAAGCCAATGCTGGTTTTCAGTGGCCTGTTCATACTAAGAGACGTGCTGTTCATTTGGCTATCCACTCCACCCTGTTCAGCTCTACATTTTCGTGTCCACAAAACCCAGCCTTCAGAAATCATTGGAATCACCACTAGAGAATGTTCCATTCATTCACTGCGAATCTGGAATTCATCTGAACCTCCACTCCTGGCAGGTTTTCGTTACGCCACTGGTGAATGTCCAAGTAACTCAATACTGGTTTTCAGAGGCATGTTCAACTCGCAGAAGTGCTGTTCAATGGGCTATCCACTCAATATTGGTCAGCTCTTCATTTTCCTCTCCACACAAACCAGCCTTCAGAAATCATTGGGCTCTCCACTACAGACTGTTCCATTCATTCACTGCGATTCTGCAATTCATCTGACTCTCCGCTCCAGGCAGGTTTTCATTACAGCACTGGTGAATGACCAAGTAATCCAATGCTGGTTTTCAGCCGCCTTTTCACACTCGCAGTGTGCTGTTCAATTGTCTATCCACTCAAACCTGGTCAGCCTTTCATTTTCTTTTCCACAATATCAGACTTCAGAAATCATTGGAATCGCCAGTACAGAATGTTCCATTCATTCACTGCCAATCTGGAATTCATCTGAATCTGCACTCCAGGTAGGCTTTCATTACACCACTTATGAATGTCCAAGTAACACAGTGCTGGTTTTCAGCGGTCTGTTCACACTCTAAGCCCTGCTTTTTACTGGGTATCCACACAACTGTGGTCAGCTCTTCATTTTCATGTCCAAACAATCCAGACTTGAGAAATCATTGCAATCTCCAGTACAGAATGTTCCATTCATTCACTGCGAATCTGGAATTCAACTGAATCTCCACTACCTGCAGATTTATCTTACACCACTTGTGAATGTCCAAGTAAAACAATGCTGGTTTTCAGAGGCCTGTTCATGTTCGCAGTCGTGCTGTTCAATTGGCTATCCACTCAACCTGTTTTGCTCCTCATTTTCCTGTGCACACAACCCAGCCTTCAGAAATCATTGTAATCTCCACTACAGGATGTTCCATTCATTCACTGGGAATCTGGAATTCATCTGAATCTGCACTCCACGCAGGCTTTCGTTACACCACTGCTGAAAGTCGAAGTAATGCAATACTGGTTTTCAGTGGTCTGTTCACATTCGAAGCCGAGGCTTTTTACAGGCTATCCACTCAACACTGGTCAGCTCTTCATTTTCGTGTCCCCACAATCCAGATTTCAGAAATCATTGCAATCTCCACTACAGAATGTTCCATTCATTCACTGCGAGTCTGGAGTTTATCTGATTCTCCACTCCCGCCTGGTTAACATTACACCACTTGTGAATGTCCAAGTAAGCCAATGCTGGTTTTCAGAGGCCTGTTCATACTCGCAGCCGTGCTGTTTAATTGACAATTCACTCCACCCTGTTCAGCTCTTCATTGTCCCACCACACTACCAGCCTTCAGAAATCTTTGTTATCTCCACTACAGAACGTTCCATTCATTCACTGCGAATCTGGAATTCATCTGACTCTCAACTCCACGCCTCCACGCAGGTTTTCATTACACCACTGTTGAATGTCCAAGTAACCCAATGCTGGTTTTCAGCGGCCTGTTCATATTCGCAGCCCTGCTGTTTACTTGGCTATCGATTCAAGCCTGGTCAGCTCTTCATTTTCCTGTCCACACAACACAGGCTTCAGAAATCATTGGAATCTCCTCTACAGAATGTTCCATTCATTCACTGCGAATGTGGAATTCAACTGACTCTCCACTCCATGCAGGTTTTCCTTACACCACTGATGAATGTCCAAGTAACCCAATGCTGGTTTTCAGCTGCATGTTCACACTCGCAGCCATGCTATACAATTGGCTTTCCACTAAATCCTGATTAGTTCTTGATTTTCCTTCCACACGACCCAGCCTTCAGAAATCGTTGGAATCTCCACTAGAGAATGTTCCATTCATTCACTGCGAATCTGGAATTCCTCTGAACCTCCACTCCCGGCAGGTTTTCGTTACACCACTGTTGAATGTCCAAGTAACCCAATGTTTTAAGTGTTTTCTTCACAAGCGCAGTGGTGCTGTTCAATTGGCTATCCACTCAACCCTGGCCAGCTCTACATTTTCCTGTCCACACCACAGAGACTGGAGAAATCATTGTTATCTCCACTACAGAATGTTCCATTCATTCACAGCGAATCTGGAATTCATCTGAATCTCCACTCCCGGAAGGTTTTCGTGACACCACTGGTAAATATCCAAGTAAGCCAATGCTGGTTTTAAGTGGCCTGCTCATACTCTCAGCCGTGCTGTTCAATTTGCTATCCACTCAACCCTCTTCAGCTCCATTTTCCTGTCCACATAACCCAAACTTCAGAAACAATTGGTATCTCCTCCACAGAATGTTCCATTCATTGACGGCAAATCTGAAATTCATCTAATTCTCAACTCCCGTCAGGTTTTTGTTACAACACTTGTGAATGTCCAATTAAGCCAAAGCTGGTTTTCAGTGGCCTGTTCTTACTACGAGACGTGCTGTTCATTTGGCTATCCATTCCACCCTGTTCAGCTCTACATTTTCGTGTCCACAAAACCCAGCCTTCAGAAATCATTGGAATCACCACTAGAGAATGTTCCATTCATTCACTGCGAATCTGGAATTCATCTGAATCTCCACTCCCGGCAGGTTTTCATTGCACCACTGCTGAATGTTCAAGTAACGCAATGATGGTTTTCAGCGGTCTATTCACACTCGAACCCGTGCTGTTCACGGTCTAGCGACTCAACACTGGTGAGTTCTTCTTTTTCCAGTTCAGACAATACAAACCTCAGAAACCATTGCAATCTACACTACAGAATGTTTCATTCATTCAGGCGAATCTTGAATTCATCTTGTTCTCCACTCCCAGCAGGTTTTCGTTTCACCACTGGTGAATGTCCAAGCAACCCAAGGCTGGTTTCAGCTGCGTGTTAACACTCGCAGCCGTGCTGTTCAATTGGCTATCCAGTGAACGCTGGTTAGCTCTTGATTTTCCTTCCACACACCGAGCCTTCAGAAATCATTCTTATCTCCACTTCAGAATGTTCCATTCGTTCCCTGCGAATCTGGAATTCCTCTGACTCTCCACACCAGGCAGATTTTCCTAACAACACTGGTGAATGACCAGGTAATCCAATGCTGGTTTTCAGCGGCTGTTCACACTCACAGCCTTGCTGTTCAATTGGCAATCCAGTCAAACCTAGTCAGCTCTTCATTTTCCTGTCCACACAACCCAGCGTTCAGAAATCATTGGAATCTCTACTACAGAAATTTCCATTCATTCACTGTGAATCTGGAAATACTCTGAATCTGCATTCCAGGAAGGCTTTCGTTACACCACTGATGAATGTCCAAGTAATGCAATGCTGCTTCTTAGTGGTCTGTTCACACTCGAAACCGTGCTGTTCATTGGCTATCCACTCAATATCGGTCAGCTCTTCAATATCCTGTCCAGACTATCCAGATTCCTAAATGTTGGCAATCACCACTACAGAATGTTCCATTCAATCACGCGAATCTGGAATTCATCAGAGTCTCCACTCCTGGAAGGTTTTCGTGACACCACTGGTAAATGTCCAAGGAAGACAATGCTGGTTTTAAGCCGCCTGCTAACACACTCAGCCGTGCTGTTCAATTTGCTATCCACCCAACCCTATTCAGCTCTACATTTTCCTGTCCTCATAACCCAACCTTCAGAAATAATTGGTATCTCCTCCACAGAATGTTCCGTTCATTCACTGCGAATCTTAAATTCATCTGACTCTCAACTCCCGGCGGGTTATCGTTACACCACTTGTGAATGTCCAAGTAAGCCAATGCTGGTTTTCAGTGGCCTGTTCATACTAAGAGACGTGCTGTTCATTTGGCTATCCACTCCACCCTGTTCAGCTCTACATTCTCGTGTCCACAAAACCCAGCCTTCAGAAATCATTGGAATCACCACTAGAGAATGTTCCATTCATTCACTGCGAATCTGGAATTCCTCTGAACCTCCACTCCTGGCAGGTTTTCGTTACGCCACTGGTGAATGTCCAAGTAACTCAATACTGGTTTTCAGAGGCATGTTCAACTCGCAGAAGTGCTGTTCAATGGGCTATCCACTCAATATTGGTCAGCTCTTCATTTTCCTCTCCACACAAACCAGCCTTCAGAAATCATTGGGCTCTCCACTACAGACTGTTCCATTCATTCACTGCGATTCTGCAATTCATCTGACTCTCCGCTCCAGGCAGGTTTTCATTACAGCACTGGTGAATGACCAAGTAATCCAATGCTGGTTTTCAGCCGCCTTTTCACACTCGCAGTGTGCTGTTCAATTGTCTATCCACTCAAACCTGGTCAGCCTTTCATTTTCTTTTCCACAATATCAGACTTCAGAAATCATTGGAATCGCCAGTACAGAATGTTCCATTCATTCACTGCCAATCTGGAATTCATCTGAATCTGCACTCCAGGTAGGCTTTCATTACACCACTTATGAATGTCCAAGTAACACAGTGCTGGTTTTCAGCGGTCTGTTCACACTCTAAGCCCTGCTTTTTACTGGGTATCCACACAACTGTGGTCAGCTCTTCATTTTCATGTCCAAACAATCCAGACTTGAGAAATCATTGCAATCTCCAGTACAGAATGTTCCATTCATTCACTGCGAATCTGGAATTCAACTGAATCTCCACTACCTGCAGATTTATCTTACACCACTTGTGAATGTCCAAGTAAAACAATGCTGGTTTTCAGAGGCCTGTTCATGTTCGCAGTCGTGCTGTTCAATTGGCTATCCACTCAACCTGTTTTGCTCCTCATTTTCCTGTGCACACAACCCAGCCTTCAGAAATCATTGTAATCTCCACTACAGGATGTTCCATTCATTCACTGGGAATCTGGAATTCATCTGAATCTGCACTCCACGCAGGCTTTCGTTACACCACTGCTGAAAGTCGAAGTAATGCAATACTGGTTTTCAGTGGTCTGTTCACATTCGAAGCCGAGGCTTTTTACAGGCTATCCACTCAACACTGGTCAGCTCTTCATTTTCGTGTCCCCACAATCCAGATTTCAGAAATCATTGCAATCTCCACTACAGAATGTTCCATTCATTCACTGCGAGTCTGGAGTTTATCTGATTCTCCACTCCCGCCTGGTTAACATTACACCACTTGTGAATGTCCAAGTAAGCCAATGCTGGTTTTCAGAGGCCTGTTCATACTCGCAGCCGTGCTGTTTAATTGACAATTCACTCCACCCTGTTCAGCTCTTCATTGTCCCACCACACTACCAGCCTTCAGAAATCTTTGTTATCTCCACTACAGAACGTTCCATTCATTCACTGCGAATCTGGAATTCATCTGACTCTCAACTCCACGCCTCCACGCAGGTTTTCATTACACCACTGTTGAATGTCCAAGTAACCCAATGCTGGTTTTCAGCGGCCTGTTCATATTCGCAGCCCTGCTGTTTACTTGGCTATCGATTCAAGCCTGGTCAGCTCTTCATTTTCCTGTCCACACAACACAGGCTTCAGAAATCATTGGAATCTCCTCTACAGAATGTTCCATTCATTCACTGCGAATGTGGAATTCAACTGACTCTCCACTCCATGCAGGTTTTCCTTACACCACTGATGAATGTCCAAGTAACCCAATGCTGGTTTTCAGCTGCATGTTCACACTCGCAGCCATGCTATACAATTGGCTTTCCACTAAATCCTGATTAGTTCTTGATTTTCCTTCCACACGACCCAGCCTTCAGAAATCGTTGGAATCTCCACTAGAGAATGTTCCATTCATTCACTGCGAATCTGGAATTCCTCTGAACCTCCACTCCCGGCAGGTTTTCGTTACACCACTGTTGAATGTCCAAGTAACCCAATGTTTTAAGTGTTTTCTTCACAAGCGCAGTGGTGCTGTTCAATTGGCTATCCACTCAACCCTGGCCAGCTCTACATTTTCCTGTCCACACCACAGAGACTGGAGAAATCATTGTTATCTCCACTACAGAATGTTCCATTCATTCACAGCGAATCTGGAATTCATCTGAATCTCCACTCCCGGAAGGTTTTCGTGACACCACTGGTAAATATCCAAGTAAGCCAATGCTGGTTTTAAGTGGCCTGCTCATACTCTCAGCCGTGCTGTTCAATTTGCTATCCACTCAACCCTCTTCAGCTCCATTTTCCTGTCCACATAACCCAAACTTCAGAAACAATTGGTATCTCCTCCACAGAATGTTCCATTCATTGACGGCAAATCTGAAATTCATCTAATTCTCAACTCCCGTCAGGTTTTTGTTACAACACTTGTGAATGTCCAATTAAGCCAAAGCTGGTTTTCAGTGGCCTGTTCTTACTACGAGACGTGCTGTTCATTTGGCTATCCATTCCACCCTGTTCAGCTCTACATTTTCGTGTCCACAAAACCCAGCCTTCAGAAATCATTGGAATCATCACTAGAGAATGTTCCATTCATTCACTGCGAATCTGGAATTCATCTGAATCTCCACTCCCGGCAGGTTTTCATTGCACCACTGCTGAATGTTCAAGTAACGCAATGATGGTTTTCAGCGGTCTATTCACACTCGAACCCGTGCTGTTCACGGTCTAGCGACTCAACACTGGTGAGTTCTTCTTTTTCCAGTTCAGACAATACAAACCTCAGAAACCATTGCAATCTACACTACAGAATGTTTCATTCATTCAGGCGAATCTTGAATTCATCTTGTTCTCCACTCCCAGCAGGTTTTCGTTTCACCACTGGTGAATGTCCAAGCAACCCAAGGCTGGTTTCAGCTGCGTGTTAACACTCGCAGCCGTGCTGTTCAATTGGCTATCCAGTGAACGCTGGTTAGCTCTTGATTTTCCTTCCACACACCGAGCCTTCAGAAATCATTCTTATCTCCACTTCAGAATGTTCCATTCGTTCCCTGCGAATCTGGAATTCCTCTGACTCTCCACACCAGGCAGATTTTCCTAACAACACTGGTGAATGACCAGGTAATCCAATGCTGGTTTTCAGCGGCTGTTCACACTCACAGCCTTGCTGTTCAATTGGCAATCCAGTCAAACCTAGTCAGCTCTTCATTTTCCTGTCCACACAACCCAGCGTTCAGAAATCATTGGAATCTCTACTACAGAAATTTCCATTCATTCACTGTGAATCTGGAAATACTCTGAATCTGCATTCCAGGAAGGCTTTCGTTACACCACTGATGAATGTCCAAGTAATGCAATGCTGCTTCTTAGTGGTCTGTTCACACTCGAAACCGTGCTGTTCATTGGCTATCCACTCAATATCGGTCAGCTCTTCAATATCCTGTCCAGACTATCCAGATTCCTAAATGTTGGCAATCACCACTACAGAATGTTCCATTCAATCACGCGAATCTGGAATTCATCAGAGTCTCCACTCCTGGAAGGTTTTCGTGACACCACTGGTAAATGTCCAAGGAAGACAATGCTGGTTTTAAGCCGCCTGCTAACACACTCAGCCGTGCTGTTCAATTTGCTATCCACCCAACCCTATTCAGCTCTACATTTTCCTGTCCTCATAACCCAACCTTCAGAAATAATTGGTATCTCCTCCACAGAATGTTCCGTTCATTCACTGCGAATCTTAAATTCATCTGACTCTCAACTCCCGGCGGGTTATCGTTACACCACTTGTGAATGTCCAAGTAAGCCAATGCTGGTTTTCAGTGGCCTGTTCATACTAAGAGACGTGCTGTTCATTTGGCTATCCACTCCACCCTGTTCAGCTCTACATTCTCGTGTCCACAAAACCCAGCCTTCAGAAATCATTGGAATCACCACTAGAGAATGTTCCATTCATTCAGTGCGAATCTGGAATTCCTCTGAACCTCCACTCCTGGCAGGTTTTCGTTACGCCACTGGTGAATGTCCAAGTAACTCAATCCTGGTTTTCAGAGGCATGTTCAACTCGCAGAAGTGCTGTTCAATGGGCTATCCACTCAATATTGGTCAGCTCTTCATTTTCCTCTCCACACAAACCAGCCTTCAGAAATCATTGGGCTCTCCACTACAGACTGTTCCATTCATTCACTGCGATTCTGCAATTCATCTGACTCTCCGCTCCAGGCAGGTTTTCATTACAGCACTGGTGAATGACCAAGTAATCCAATGCTGGTTTTCAGCCGCCTTTTCACACTCGCAGTGTGCTGTTCAATTGTCTATCCACTCAAACCTGGTCAGCCTTTCATTTTCTTTTCCACAATATCAGACTTCAGAAATCATTGGAATCGCCAGTACAGAATGTTCCATTCATTCACTGCCAATCTGGAATTCATCTGAATCTGCACTCCAGGTAGGCTTTCATTACACCACTTATGAATGTCCAAGTAACACAGTGCTGGTTTTCAGCGGTCTGTTCACACTCTAAGCCCTGCTTTTTACTGGGTATCCACACAACTGTGGTCAGCTCTTCATTTTCATGTCCAAACAATCCAGACTTGAGAAATCATTGCAATCTCCAGTACAGAATGTTCCATTCATTCACTGCGAATCTGGAATTCAACTGAATCTCCACTACCTGCAGATTTATCTTACACCACTTGTGAATGTCCAAGTAAAACAATGCTGGTTTTCAGAGGCCTGTTCATGTTCGCAGTCGTGCTGTTCAATTGGCTATCCACTCAACCTGTTTTGCTCCTCATTTTCCTGTGCACACAACCCAGCCTTCAGAAATCATTGTAATCTCCACTACAGGATGTTCCATTCATTCACTGGGAATCTGGAATTCATCTGAATCTGCACTCCACGCAGGCTTTCGTTACACCACTGCTGAAAGTCGAAGTAATGCAATACTGGTTTTCAGTGGTCTGTTCACATTCGAAGCCGAGGCTTTTTACAGGCTATCCACTCAACACTGGTCAGCTCTTCATTTTCGTGTCCCCACAATCCAGATTTCAGAAATCATTGCAATCTCCACTACAGAATGTTCCATTCATTCACTGCGAGTCTGGAGTTTATCTGATTCTCCACTCCCGCCTGGTTAACATTACACCACTTGTGAATGTCCAAGTAAGCCAATGCTGGTTTTCAGAGGCCTGTTCATACTCGCAGCCGTGCTGTTTAATTGACAATTCACTCCACCCTGTTCAGCTCTTCATTGTCCCACCACACTACCAGCCTTCAGAAATCTTTGTTATCTCCACTACAGAATGTTCCATTCATTCACTGCGAATCTGGAATTCATCTGACTCTCAACTCCACGCAGGTTTTCATTACACCACTGTTGAATGTCCAAGTAACCCAATGCTGGTTTTCAGCGGCCTGTTCATATTCGCAGCCCTGCTGTTTACTTGGCTATCGATTCAAGCCTGGTCAGCTCTTCATTTTCCTGTCCACACAACACAGGCTTCAGAAATCATTGGAATCTCCTCTACAGAATGTTCCATTCATTCACTGCGAATGTGGAATTCAACTGACTCTCCACTCCATGCAGGTTTTCCTTACACCACTGATGAATGTCCAAGTAACCCAATGCTGGTTTTCAGCTGCATGTTCACACTCGCAGCCATGCTATACAATTGGCTTTCCACTAAATCCTGATTAGTTCTTGATTTTCCTTCCACACGACCCAGCCTTCAGAAATCGTTGGAATCTCCACTAGAGAATGTTCCATTCATTCACTGCGAATCTGGAATTCCTCTGAACCTCCACTCCCGGCAGGTTTTCGTTACACCACTGTTGAATGTCCAAGTAACCCAATGTTTTAAGTGTTTTCTTCACAAGCGCAGTGGTGCTGTTCAATTGGCTATCCACTCAACCCTGGCCAGCTCTACATTTTCCTGTCCACACCACAGAGACTGGAGAAATCATTGTTATCTCCACTACAGAATGTTCCATTCATTCACAGCGAATCTGGAATTCATCTGAATCTCCACTCCCGGCAGGTTTTCGTGACACCACTGGTAAATATCCAAGTAAGCCAATGCTGGTTTTAAGTGGCCTGCTCATACTCTCAGCCGTGCTGTTCAATTTGCTATCCACTCAACCCTCTTCAGCTCCATTTTCCTGTCCACATAACCCAAACTTCAGAAACAATTGGTATCTCCTCCACAGAATGTTCCATTCATTGACGGCAAATCTGAAATTCATCTAATTCTCAACTCCCGTCAGGTTTTCGTTACACCACTTGTGAATGTCCAATTAAGCCAAAGCTGGTTTTCAGTGGCCTGTTCTTACTACGAGACGTGCTGTTCATTTGGCTATCCATTCCACCCTGTTCAGCTCTACATTTTCGTGTCCACAAAACCCAGCCTTCAGAAATCATTGGAATCACCACTAGAGAATGTTCCATTCATTCACTGCGAATCTGGAATTCATCTGAATCTCCACTCCCGGCAGGTTTTCATTGCACCACTGCTGAATGTTCAAGTAACGCAATGATGGTTTTCAGCGGTCTATTCACACTCGAACCCGTGCTGTTCACGGTCTAGCGACTCAACACTGGTGAGTTCTTCTTTTTCCAGTTCAGACAATACAAACCTCAGAAACCATTGCAATCTACACTACAGAATGTTTCATTCATTCAGGCGAATCTTGAATTCATCTTGTTCTCCACTCCCAGCAGGTTTTCGTTTCACCACTGGTGAATGTCCAAGCAACCCAAGGCTGGTTTCAGCTGCGTGTTAACACTCGCAGCCGTGCTGTTCAATTGGCTATCCAGTGAACGCTGGTTAGCTCTTGATTTTCCTTCCACACACCGAGCCTTCAGAAATCATTCTTATCTCCACTTCAGAATGTTCCATTCGTTCCCTGCGAATCTGGAATTCCTCTGACTCTCCACACCAGGCAGATTTTCCTAACAACACTGGTGAATGACCAGGTAATCCAATGCTGGTTTTCAGCGGCTGTTCACACTCACAGCCTTGCTGTTCAATTGGCAATCCAGTCAAACCTAGTCAGCTCTTCATTTTCCTGTCCACACAACCCAGCGTTCAGAAATCATTGGAATCTCTACTACAGAAATTTCCATTCATTCACTGTGAATCTGGAAATACTCTGAATCTGCATTCCAGGAAGGTTTTCGTTACACCACTGATGAATGTCCAAGTAATGCAATGCTGCTTCTTAGTGGTCTGTTCACACTCGAAACCGTGCTGTTCATTGGCTATCCACTCAATATCGGTCAGCTCTTCAATATCCTGTCCAGACTATCCAGATTCCTAAATGTTGGCAATCACCACTACAGAATGTTCCATTCAATCACGCGAATCTGGAATTCATCAGAGTCTCCACTCCTGGAAGGTTTTCGTGACACCACTGGTAAATGTCCAAGGAAGACAATGCTGGTTTTAAGCCGCCTGCTAACACACTCAGCCGTGCTGTTCAATTTGCTATCCACCCAACCCTATTCAGCTCTACATTTTCCTGTCCTCATAACCCAACCTTCAGAAATAATTGGTATCTCCTCCACAGAATGTTCCGTTCATTCACTGCGAATCTTAAATTCATCTGACTCTCAACTCCCGGCGGGTTATCGTTACACCACTTGTGAATGTCCAAGTAAGCCAATGCTGGTTTTCAGTGGCCTGTTCATACTAAGAGACGTGCTGTTCATTTGGCTATCCACTCCACCCTGTTCAGCTCTACATTTTCGTGTCCACAAAACCCAGCCTTCAGAAATCATTGGAATCACCACTAGAGAATGTTCCATTCATTCACTGCGAATCTGGAATTCCTCTGAACCTCCACTCCTGGCAGGTTTTCGTTACGCCACTGGTGAATGTCCAAGTAACTCAATACTGGTTTTCAGAGGCATGTTCAACTCGCAGAAGTGCTGTTCAATGGGCTATCCACTCAATATTGGTCAGCTCTTCATTTTCCTCTCCACACAAACCAGCCTTCAGAAATCATTGGGCTCTCCACTACAGACTGTTCCATTCATTCACTGCGATTCTGCAATTCATCTGACTCTCCGCTCCAGGCAGGTTTTCATTACAGCACTGGTGAATGACCAAGTAATCCAATGCTGGTTTTCAGCCGCCTTTTCACACTCGCAGTGTGCTGTTCAATTGTCTATCCACTCAAACCTGGTCAGCCTTTCATTTTCTTTTCCACAATATCAGACTTCAGAAATCATTGGAATCGCCAGTACAGAATGTTCCATTCATTCACTGCCAATCTGGAATTCATCTGAATCTGCACTCCAGGTAGGCTTTCATTACACCACTTATGAATGTCCAAGTAACACAATGCTGGTTTTCAGCGGTCTGTTCACACTCTAAGCCCTGCTTTTTACTGGGTATCCACACAACTGTGGTCAGCTCTTCATTTTCATGTCCAAACAATCCAGACTTGAGAAATCATTGCAATCTCCAGTACAGAATGTTCCATTCATTCACTGCGAATCTGGAATTCAACTGAATCTCCACTACCTGCAGATTTATCTTACACCACTTGTGAATGTCCAAGTAAAACAATGCTGGTTTTCAGAGGCCTGTTCATGTTCGCAGTCGTGCTGTTCAATTGGCTATCCACTCAACCTGTTTTGCTCCTCATTTTCCTGTGCACACAACCCAGCCTTCAGAAATCATTGTAATCTCCACTACAGGATGTTCCATTCATTCACTGGGAATCTGGAATTCATCTGAATCTGCACTCCACGCAGGCTTTCGTTACACCACTGCTGAAAGTCGAAGTAATGCAATACTGGTTTTCAGTGGTCTGTTCACATTCGAAGCCGAGGCTTTTTACAGGCTATCCACTCAACACTGGTCAGCTCTTCATTTTCGTGTCCCCACAATCCAGATTTCAGAAATCATTGCAATCTCCACTACAGAATGTTCCATTCATTCACTGCGAGTCTGGAGTTTATCTGATTCTCCACTCCCGCCTGGTTAACATTACACCACTTGTGAATGTCCAAGTAAGCCAATGCTGGTTTTCAGAGGCCTGTTCATACTCGCAGCCGTGCTGTTTAATTGACAATTCACTCCACCCTGTTCAGCTCTTCATTGTCCCACCACACTACCAGCCTTCAGAAATCTTTGTTATCTCCACTACAGAATGTTCCATTCATTCACTGCGAATCTGGAATTCATCTGACTCTCAACTCCACGCAGGTTTTCATTACACCACTGTTGAATGTCCAAGTAACCCAATGCTGGTTTTCAGCGGCCTGTTCATATTCGCAGCCCTGCTGTTTACTTGGCTATCGATTCAAGCCTGGTCAGCTCTTCATTTTCCTGTCCACACAACACAGGCTTCAGAAATCATTGGAATCTCCTCTACAGAATGTTCCATTCATTCACTGCGAATGTGGAATTCAACTGACTCTCCACTCCATGCAGGTTTTCCTTACACCACTGATGAATGTCCAAGTAACCCAATGCTGGTTTTCAGCTGCATGTTCACACTCGCAGCCATGCTATACAATTGGCTTTCCACTAAATCCTGATTAGTTCTTGATTTTCCTTCCACACGACCCAGCCTTCAGAAATCGTTGGAATCTCCACTAGAGAATGTTCCATTCATTCACTGCGAATCTGGAATTCCTCTGAACCTCCACTCCCGGCAGGTTTTCGTTACACCACTGTTGAATGTCCAAGTAACCCAATGTTTTAAGTGTTTTCTTCACAAGCGCAGTGGTGCTGTTCAATTGGCTATCCACTCAACCCTGGCCAGCTCTACATTTTCCTGTCCACACCACAGAGACTGGAGAAATCATTGTTATCTCCACTACAGAATGTTCCATTCATTCACAGCGAATCTGGAATTCATCTGAATCTCCACTCCCGGCAGGTTTTCGTGACACCACTGGTAAATATCCAAGTAAGCCAATGCTGGTTTTAAGTGGCCTGCTCATACTCTCAGCCGTGCTGTTCAATTTGCTATCCACTCAACCCTCTTCAGCTCCATTTTCCTGTCCACATAACCCAAACTTCAGAAACAATTGGTATCTCCTCCACAGAATGTTCCATTCATTGACGGCAAATCTGAAATTCATCTAATTCTCAACTCCCGTCAGGTTTTCGTTACACCACTTGTGAATGTCCAATTAAGCCAAAGCTGGTTTTCAGTGGCCTGTTCTTACTACGAGACGTGCTGTTCATTTGGCTATCCATTCCACCCTGTTCAGCTCTACATTTTCGTGTCCACAAAACCCAGCCTTCAGAAATCATTGGAATCACCACTAGAGAATGTTCCATTCATTCACTGCGAATCTGGAATTCATCTGAATCTCCACTCCCGGCAGGTTTTCATTGCACCACTGCTGAATGTTCAAGTAACGCAATGATGGTTTTCAGCGGTCTATTCACACTCGAACCCGTGCTGTTCACGGTCTAGCGACTCAACACTGGTGAGTTCTTCTTTTTCCAGTTCAGACAATACAAACCTCAGAAACCATTGCAATCTACACTACAGAATGTTTCATTCATTCAGGCGAATCTTGAATTCATCTTGTTCTCCACTCCCAGCAGGTTTTCGTTTCACCACTGGTTAATGTCCAAGCAACCCAAGGCTGGTTTCAGCTGCGTGTTAACACTCGCAGCCGTGCTGTTCAATTGGCTATCCAGTGAACGCTGGTTAGCTCTTGATTTTCCTTCCACACACCGAGCCTTCAGAAATCATTCTTATCTCCACTTCAGAATGTTCCATTCGTTCCCTGCGAATCTGGAATTCCTCTGACTCTCCACACCAGGCAGATTTTCCTAACAACACTGGTGAATGACCAGGTAATCCAATGCTGGTTTTCAGCGGCTGTTCACACTCACAGCCTTGCTGTTCAATTGGCAATCCAGTCAAACCTAGTCAGCTCTTCATTTTCCTGTCCACACAACCCAGCGTTCAGAAATCATTGGAATCTCTACTACAGAAATTTCCATTCATTCACTGTGAATCTGGAAATACTCTGAATCTGCATTCCAGGAAGGCTTTCGTTACACCACTGATGAATGTCCAAGTAATGCAATGCTGCTTCTTAGTGGTCTGTTCACACTCGAAACCGTGCTGTTCATTGGCTATCCACTCAATATCGGTCAGCTCTTCAATATCCTGTCCAGACTATCCAGATTCCTAAATGTTGGCAATCACCACTACAGAATGTTCCATTCAATCACGCGAATCTGGAATTCATCAGAGTCTCCACTCCTGGAAGGTTTTCGTGACACCACTGGTAAATGTCCAAGGAAGACAATGCTGGTTTTAAGCCGCCTGCTAACACACTCAGCCGTGCTGTTCAATTTGCTATCCACCCAACCCTATTCAGCTCTACATTTTCCTGTCCTCATAACCCAACCTTCAGAAATAATTGGTATCTCCTCCACAGAATGTTCCGTTCATTCACTGCGAATCTTAAATTCATCTGACTCTCAACTCCCGGCGGGTTATCGTTACACCACTTGTGAATGTCCAAGTAAGCCAATGCTGGTTTTCAGTGGCCTGTTCATACTAAGAGACGTGCTGTTCATTTGGCTATCCACTCCACCCTGTTCAGCTCTACATTTTCGTGTCCACAAAACCCAGCCTTCAGAAATCATTGGAATCACCACTAGAGAATGTTCCATTCATTCACTGCGAATCTGGAATTCATCTGAACCTCCACTCCTGGCAGGTTTTCGTTACGCCACTGGTGAATGTCCAAGTAACTCAATACTGGTTTTCAGAGGCATGTTCAACTCGCAGAAGTGCTGTTCAATGGGCTATCCACTCAATATTGGTCAGCTCTTCATTTTCCTCTCCACACAAACCAGCCTTCAGAAATCATTGGGCTCTCCACTACAGACTGTTCCATTCATTCACTGCGATTCTGCAATTCATCTGACTCTCCGCTCCAGGCAGGTTTTCATTACAGCACTGGTGAATGACCAAGTAATCCAATGCTGGTTTTCAGCCGCCTTTTCACACTCGCAGTGTGCTGTTCAATTGTCTATCCACTCAAACCTGGTCAGCCTTTCATTTTCTTTTCCACAATATCAGACTTCAGAAATCATTGGAATCGCCAGTACAGAATGTTCCATTCATTCACTGCCAATCTGGAATTCATCTGAATCTGCACTCCAGGTAGGCTTTCATTACACCACTTATGAATGTCCAAGTAACACAGTGCTGGTTTTCAGCGGTCTGTTCACACTCTAAGCCCTGCTTTTTACTGGGTATCCACACAACTGTGGTCAGCTCTTCATTTTCATGTCCAAACAATCCAGACTTGAGAAATCATTGCAATCTCCAGTACAGAATGTTCCATTCATTCACTGCGAATCTGGAATTCAACTGAATCTCCACTACCTGCAGATTTATCTTACACCACTTGTGAATGTCCAAGTAAAACAATGCTGGTTTTCAGAGGCCTGTTCATGTTCGCAGTCGTGCTGTTCAATTGGCTATCCACTCAACCTGTTTTGCTCCTCATTTTCCTGTGCACACAACCCAGCCTTCAGAAATCATTGTAATCTCCACTACAGGATGTTCCATTCATTCACTGGGAATCTGGAATTCATCTGAATCTGCACTCCACGCAGGCTTTCGTTACACCACTGCTGAAAGTCGAAGTAATGCAATACTGGTTTTCAGTGGTCTGTTCACATTCGAAGCCGAGGCTTTTTACAGGCTATCCACTCAACACTGGTCAGCTCTTCATTTTCGTGTCCCCACAATCCAGATTTCAGAAATCATTGCAATCTCCACTACAGAATGTTCCATTCATTCACTGCGAGTCTGGAGTTTATCTGATTCTCCACTCCCGCCTGGTTAACATTACACCACTTGTGAATGTCCAAGTAAGCCAATGCTGGTTTTCAGAGGCCTGTTCATACTCGCAGCCGTGCTGTTTAATTGACAATTCACTCCACCCTGTTCAGCTCTTCATTGTCCCACCACACTACCAGCCTTCAGAAATCTTTGTTATCTCCACTACAGAATGTTCCATTCATTCACTGCGAATCTGGAATTCATCTGACTCTCAACTCCACGCAGGTTTTCATTACACCACTGTTGAATGTCCAAGTAACCCAATGCTGGTTTTCAGCGGCCTGTTCATATTCGCAGCCCTGCTGTTTACTTGGCTATCGATTCAAGCCTGGTCAGCTCTTCATTTTCCTGTCCACACAACACAGGCTTCAGAAATCATTGGAATCTCCTCTACAGAATGTTCCATTCATTCACTGCGAATGTGGAATTCAACTGACTCTCCACTCCATGCAGGTTTTCCTTACACCACTGATGAATGTCCAAGTAACCCAATGCTGGTTTTCAGCTGCATGTTCACACTCGCAGCCATGCTATACAATTGGCTTTCCACTAAATCCTGATTAGTTCTTGATTTTCCTTCCACACGACCCAGCCTTCAGAAATCGTTGGAATCTCCACTAGAGAATGTTCCATTCATTCACTGCGAATCTGGAATTCCTCTGAACCTCCACTCCCGGCAGGTTTTCGTTACACCACTGTTGAATGTCCAAGTAACCCAATGTTTTAAGTGTTTTCTTCACAAGCGCAGTGGTGCTGTTCAATTGGCTATCCACTCAACCCTGGCCAGCTCTACATTTTCCTGTCCACACCACAGAGACTGGAGAAATCATTGTTATCTCCACTACAGAATGTTCCATTCATTCACAGCGAATCTGGAATTCATCTGAATCTCCACTCCCGGCAGGTTTTCGTGACACCACTGGTAAATATCCAAGTAAGCCAATGCTGGTTTTAAGTGGCCTGCTCATACTCTCAGCCGTGCTGTTCAATTTGCTATCCACTCAACCCTCTTCAGCTCCATTTTCCTGTCCACATAACCCAAACTTCAGAAACAATTGGTATCTCCTCCACAGAATGTTCCATTCATTGACGGCAAATCTGAAATTCATCTAATTCTCAACTCCCGTCAGGTTTTCGTTACACCACTTGTGAATGTCCAATTAAGCCAAAGCTGGTTTTCAGTGGCCTGTTCTTACTACGAGACGTGCTGTTCATTTGGCTATCCATTCCACCCTGTTCAGCTCTACATTTTCGTGTCCACAAAACCCAGCCTTCAGAAATCATTGGAATCACCACTAGAGAATGTTCCATTCATTCACTGCGAATCTGGAATTCATCTGAATCTCCACTCCCGGCAGGTTTTCATTGCACCACTGCTGAATGTTCAAGTAACGCAATGATGGTTTTCAGCGGTCTATTCACACTCGAACCCGTGCTGTTCACGGTCTAGCGACTCAACACTGGTGAGTTCTTCTTTTTCCAGTTCAGACAATACAAACCTCAGAAACCATTGCAATCTACACTACAGAATGTTTCATTCATTCAGGCGAATCTTGAATTCATCTTGTTCTCCACTCCCAGCAGGTTTTCGTTTCACCACTGGTGAATGTCCAAGCAACCCAAGGCTGGTTTCAGCTGCGTGTTAACACTCGCAGCCGTGCTGTTCAATTGGCTATCCAGTGAACGCTGGTTAGCTCTTGATTTTCCTTCCACACACCGAGCCTTCAGAAATCATTCTTATCTCCACTTCAGAATGTTCCATTCGTTCCCTGCGAATCTGGAATTCCTCTGACTCTCCACACCAGGCAGATTTTCCTAACAACACTGGTGAATGACCAGGTAATCCAATGCTGGTTTTCAGCGGCTGTTCACACTCACAGCCTTGCTGTTCAATTGGCAATCCAGTCAAACCTAGTCAGCTCTTCATTTTCCTGTCCACACAACCCAGCGTTCAGAAATCATTGGAATCTCTACTACAGAAATTTCCATTCATTCACTGTGAATCTGGAAATACTCTGAATCTGCATTCCAGGAAGGCTTTCGTTACACCACTGATGAATGTCCAAGTAATGCAATGCTGCTTCTTAGTGGTCTGTTCACACTCGAAACCGTGCTGTTCATTGGCTATCCACTCAATATCGGTCAGCTCTTCAATATCCTGTCCAGACTATCCAGATTCCTAAATGTTGGCAATCACCACTACAGAATGTTCCATTCAATCACGCGAATCTGGAATTCATCAGAGTCTCCACTCCTGGAAGGTTTTCGTGACACCACTGGTAAATGTCCAAGGAAGACAATGCTGGTTTTAAGCCGCCTGCTAACACACTCAGCCGTGCTGTTCAACTTGCTATCCACCCAACCCTATTCAGCTCTACATTTTCCTGTCCTCATAACCCAACATTCAGAAATAATTGGTATCTCCTCCACAGAATGTTCCGTTCATTCACTGCGAATCTTAAATTCATCTGACTCTCAACTCCCGGCGGGTTATCGTTACACCACTTGTGAATGTCCAAGTAAGCCAATGCTGGTTTTCAGTGGCCTGTTCATACTAAGAGACGTGCTGTTCATTTGGCTATCCACTCCACCCTGTTCAGCTCTACATTTTCGTGTCCACAAAACCCAGCCTTCAGAAATCATCTGAATCACCACTAGAGAATGTTCCATTCATTCACTGCGAATCTGGAATTCCTCTGAACCTCCACTCCTGGCAGGTTTTCGTTACGCCACTGGTGAATGTCCAAGTAACTCAATACTGGTTTTCAGAGGCATGTTCAACTCGCAGAAGTGCTGTTCAATGGGCTATCCACTCAATATTGGTCAGCTCTTCATTTTCCTCTCCACACAAACCAGCCTTCAGAAATCATTGGGCTCTCCACTACAGACTGTTCCATTCATTCACTGCGATTCTGCAATTCATCTGACTCTCCGCTCCAGGCAGGTTTTCATTACAGCACTGGTGAATGACCAAGTAATCCAATGCTGGTTTTCAGCCGCCTTTTCACACTCGCAGTGTGCTGTTCAATTGTCTATCCACTCAAACCTGGTCAGCCTTTCATTTTCTTTTCCACAATATCAGACTTCAGAAATCATTGGAATCGCCAGTACAGAATGTTCCATTCATTCACTGCCAATCTGGAATTCATCTGAATCTGCACTCCAGGTAGGCTTTCATTACACCACTTATGAATGTCCAAGTAACACAATGCTGGTTTTCAGCGGTCTGTTCACACTCTAAGCCCTGCTTTTTACTGGGTATCCACACAACTGTGGTCAGCTCTTCATTTTCATGTCCAAACAATCCAGACTTGAGAAATCATTGCAATCTCCAGTACAGAATGTTCCATTCATTCACTGCGAATCTGGAATTCAACTGAATCTCCACTACCTGCAGATTTATCTTACACCACTTGTGAATGTCCAAGTAAAACAATGCTGGTTTTCAGAGGCCTGTTCATGTTCGCAGTCGTGCTGTTCAATTGGCTATCCACTCAACCTGTTTTGCTCCTCATTTTCCTGTGCACACAACCCAGCCTTCAGAAATCATTGTAATCTCCACTACAGGATGTTCCATTCATTCACTGGGAATCTGGAATTCATCTGAATCTGCACTCCACGCAGGCTTTCGTTACACCACTGCTGGAAGTCGAAGTAATGCAATACTGGTTTTCAGTGGTCTGTTCACATTCGAAGCCGAGGCTTTTTACAGGCTATCCACTCAACACTGGTCAGCTCTTCATTTTCGTGTCCCCACAATCCAGATTTCAGAAATCATTGCAATCTCCACTACAGAATGTTCCATTCATTCACTGCGAGTCTGGAGTTTATCTGATTCTCCACTCCCGCCTGGTTAACATTACACCACTTGTGAATGTCCAAGTAAGCCAATGCTGGTTTTCAGAGGCCTGTTCATACTCGCAGCCGTGCTGTTTAATTGACAATTCACTCCACCCTGTTCAGCTCTTCATTGTCCCACCACACTACCAGCCTTCAGAAATCTTTGTTATCTCCACTACAGAATGTTCCATTCATTCACTGCGAATCTGGAATTCATCTGACTCTCAACTCCACGCAGGTTTTCATTACACCACTGTTGAATGTCCAAGTAACCCAATGCCGGTTTTCAGCGGCCTGTTCATATTCGCAGCCCTGCTGTTTACTTGGCTATCGATTCAAGCCTGGTCAGCTCTTCATTTTCCTGTCCACACAACACAGGCTTCAGAAATCATTGGAATCTCCTCTACAGAATGTTCCATTCATTCACTGCGAATGTGGAATTCAACTGACTCTCCACTCCATGCAGGTTTTCCTTACACCACTGATGAATGTCCAAGTAACCCAATGCTGGTTTTCAGCTGCATGTTCACACTCGCAGCCATGCTATACAATTGGCTTTCCACTAAATCCTGATTAGTTCTTGATTTTCCTTCCACACGACCCAGCCTTCAGAAATCGTTGGAATCTCCACTAGAGAATGTTCCATTCATTCACTGCGAATCTGGAATTCCTCTGAACCTCCACTCCCGGCAGGTTTTCGTTACACCACTGTTGAATGTCCAAGTAACCCAATGTTTTAAGTGTTTTCTTCACAAGCGCAGTGGTGCTGTTCAATTGGCTATCCACTCAACCCTGGCCAGCTCTACATTTTCCTGTCCACACCACAGAGACTGGAGAAATCATTGTTATCTCCACTACAGAATGTTCCATTCATTCACAGCGAATCTGGAATTCATCTGAATCTCCACTCCCGGCAGGTTTTCGTGACACCACTGGTAAATATCCAAGTAAGCCAATGCTGGTTTTAAGTGGCCTGCTCATACTCTCAGCCGTGCTGTTCAATTTGCTATCCACTCAACCCTCTTCAGCTCCATTTTCCTGTCCACATAACCCAAACTTCAGAAACAATTGGTATCTCCTCCACAGAATGTTCCATTCATTGACGGCAAATCTGAAATTCATCTAATTCTCAACTCCCGTCAGGTTTTCGTTACACCACTTGTGAATGTCCAATTAAGCCAAAGCTGGTTTTCAGTGGCCTGTTCTTACTACGAGACGTGCTGTTCATTTGGCTATCCATTCCACCCTGTTCAGCTCTACATTTTCGTGTCCACAAAACCCAGCCTTCAGAAATCATTGGAATCACCACTAGAGAATGTTCCATTCATTCACTGCGAATCTGGAATTCATCTGAATCTCCACTCCCGGCAGGTTTTCATTGCACCACTGCTGAATGTTCAAGTAACGCAATGATGGTTTTCAGCGGTCTATTCACACTCGAACCCGTGCTGTTCACGGTCTAGCGACTCAACACTGGTGAGTTCTTCTTTTTCCAGTTCAGACAATACAAACCTCAGAAACCATTGCAATCTACACTACAGAATGTTTCATTCATTCAGGCGAATCTTGAATTCATCTTGTTCTCCACTCCCAGCAGGTTTTCGTTTCACCACTGGTGAATGTCCAAGCAACCCAAGGCTGGTTTCAGCTGCGTGTTAACACTCGCAGCCGTGCTGTTCAATTGGCTATCCAGTGAACGCTGGTTAGCTCTTGATTTTCCTTCCACACACCGAGCCTTCAGAAATCATTCTTATCTCCACTTCAGAATGTTCCATTCGTTCCCTGCGAATCTGGAATTCCTCTGACTCTCCACACCAGGCAGATTTTCCTAACAACACTGGTGAATGACCAGGTAATCCAATGCTGGTTTTCAGCGGCTGTTCACACTCACAGCCTTGCTGTTCAATTGGCAATCCAGTCAAACCTAGTCAGCTCTTCATTTTCCTGTCCACACAACCCAGCGTTCAGAAATCATTGGAATCTCTACTACAGAAATTTCCATTCATTCACTGTGAATCTGGAAATACTCTGAATCTGCATTCCAGGAAGGCTTTCGTTACACCACTGATGAATGTCCAAGTAATGCAATGCTGCTTCTTAGTGGTCTGTTCACACTCGAAACCGTGCTGTTCATTGGCTATCCACTCAATATCGGTCAGCTCTTCAATATCCTGTCCAGACTATCCAGATTCCTAAATGTTGGCAATCACCACTACAGAATGTTCCATTCAATCACGCGAATCTGGAATTCATCAGAGTCTCCACTCCTGGAAGGTTTTCGTGACACCACTGGTAAATGTCCAAGGAAGACAATGCTGGTTTTAAGCCGCCTGCTAACACACTCAGCCGTGCTGTTCAATTTGCTATCCACCCAACCCTATTCAGCTCTACATTTTCCTGTCCTCATAACCCAACCTTCAGAAATAATTGGTATCTCCTCCACAGAATGTTCCGTTCATTCACTGCGAATCTTAAATTCATCTGACTCTCAACTCCCGGCGGGTTATCGTTACACCACTTGTGAATGTCCAAGTAAGCCAATGCTGGTTTTCAGTGGCCTGTTCATACTAAGAGACGTGCTGTTCATTTGGCTATCCACTCCACCCTGTTCAGCTCTACATTTTCGTGTCCACAAAACCCAGCCTTCAGAAATCATTGGAATCACCACTAGAGAATGTTCCATTCATTCACTGCGAATCTGGAATTCATCTGAACCTCCACTCCTGGCAGGTTTTCGTTACGCCACTGGTGAATGTCCAAGTAACTCAATACTGGTTTTCAGAGGCATGTTCAACTCGCAGAAGTGCTGTTCAATGGGCTATCCACTCAATATTGGTCAGCTCTTCATTTTCCTCTCCACACAAACCAGCCTTCAGAAATCATTGGGCTCTCCACTACAGACTGTTCCATTCATTCACTGCGATTCTGCAATTCATCTGACTCTCCGCTCCAGGCAGGTTTTCATTACAGCACTGGTGAATGACCAAGTAATCCAATGCTGGTTTTCAGCCGCCTTTTCACACTCGCAGTGTGCTGTTCAATTGTCTATCCACTCAAACCTGGTCAGCCTTTCATTTTCTTTTCCACAATATCAGACTTCAGAAATCATTGGAATCGCCAGTACAGAATGTTCCATTCATTCACTGCCAATCTGGAATTCATCTGAATCTGCACTCCAGGTAGGCTTTCATTACACCACTTATGAATGTCCAAGTAACACAATGCTGGTTTTCAGCGGTCTGTTCACACTCTAAGCCCTGCTTTTTACTGGGTATCCACACAACTGTGGTCAGCTCTTCATTTTCATGTCCAAACAATCCAGACTTGAGAAATCATTGCAATCTCCAGTACAGAATGTTCCATTCATTCACTGCGAATCTGGAATTCAACTGAATCTCCACTACCTGCAGATTTATCTTACACCACTTGTGAATGTCCAAGTAAAACAATGCTGGTTTTCAGAGGCCTGTTCATGTTCGCAGTCGTGCTGTTCAATTGGCTATCCACTCAACCTGTTTTGCTCCTCATTTTCCTGTGCACACAACCCAGCCTTCAGAAATCATTGTAATCTCCACTACAGGATGTTCCATTCATTCACTGGGAATCTGGAATTCATCTGAATCTGCACTCCACGCAGGCTTTCGTTACACCACTGCTGAAAGTCGAAGTAATGCAATACTGGTTTTCAGTGGTCTGTTCACATTCGAAGCCGAGGCTTTTTACAGGCTATCCACTCAACACTGGTCAGCTCTTCATTTTCGTGTCCCCACAATCCAGATTTCAGAAATCATTGCAATCTCCACTACAGAATGTTCCATTCATTCACTGCGAGTCTGGAGTTTATCTGATTCTCCACTCCCGCCTGGTTAACATTACACCACTTGTGAATGTCCAAGTAAGCCAATGCTGGTTTTCAGAGGCCTGTTCATACTCGCAGCCGTGCTGTTTAATTGACAATTCACTCCACCCTGTTCAGCTCTTCATTGTCCCACCACACTACCAGCCTTCAGAAATCTTTGTTATCTCCACTACAGAATGTTCCATTCATTCACTGCGAATCTGGAATTCATCTGACTCTCAACTCCACGCAGGTTTTCATTACACCACTGTTGAATGTCCAAGTAACCCAATGCTGGTTTTCAGCGGCCTGTTCATATTCGCAGCCCTGCTGTTTACTTGGCTATCGATTCAAGCCTGGTCAGCTCTTCATTTTCCTGTCCACACAACACAGGCTTCAGAAATCATTGGAATCTCCTCTACAGAATGTTCCATTCATTCACTGCGAATGTGGAATTCAACTGACTCTCCACTCCATGCAGGTTTTCCTTACACCACTGATGAATGTCCAAGTAACCCAATGCTGGTTTTCAGCTGCATGTTCACACTCGCAGCCATGCTATACAATTGGCTTTCCACTAAATCCTGATTAGTTCTTGATTTTCCTTCCACACGACCCAGCCTTCAGAAATCGTTGGAATCTCCACTAGAGAATGTTCCATTCATTCACTGCGAATCTGGAATTCCTCTGAACCTCCACTCCCGGCAGGTTTTCGTTACACCACTGTTGAATGTCCAAGTAACCCAATGTTTTAAGTGTTTTCTTCACAAGCGCAGTGGTGCTGTTCAATTGGCTATCCACTCAACCCTGGCCAGCTCTACATTTTCCTGTCCACACCACAGAGACTGGAGAAATCATTGTTATCTCCACTACAGAATGTTCCATTCATTCACAGCGAATCTGGAATTCATCTGAATCTCCACTCCCGGCAGGTTTTCGTGACACCACTGGTAAATATCCAAGTAAGCCAATGCTGGTTTTAAGTGGCCTGCTCATACTCTCAGCCGTGCTGTTCAATTTGCTATCCACTCAACCCTCTTCAGCTCCATTTTCCTGTCCACATAACCCAAACTTCAGAAACAATTGGTATCTCCTCCACAGAATGTTCCATTCATTGACGGCAAATCTGAAATTCATCTAATTCTCAACTCCCGTCAGGTTTTCGTTACACCACTTGTGAATGTCCAATTAAGCCAAAGCTGGTTTTCAGTGGCCTGTTCTTACTACGAGACGTGCTGTTCATTTGGCTATCCATTCCACCCTGTTCAGCTCTACATTTTCGTGTCCACAAAACCCAGCCTTCAGAAATCATTGGAATCACCACTAGAGAATGTTCCATTCATTCACTGCGAATCTGGAATTCATCTGAATCTCCACTCCCGGCAGGTTTTCATTGCACCACTGCTGAATGTTCAAGTAACGCAATGATGGTTTTCAGCGGTCTATTCACACTCGAACCCGTGCTGTTCACGGTCTAGCGACTCAACACTGGTGAGTTCTTCTTTTTCCAGTTCAGACAATACAAACCTCAGAAACCATTGCAATCTACACTACAGAATGTTTCATTCATTCAGGCGAATCTTGAATTCATCTTGTTCTCCACTCCCAGCAGGTTTTCGTTTCACCACTGGTGAATGTCCAAGCAACCCAAGGCTGGTTTCAGCTGCGTGTTAACACTCGCAGCCGTGCTGTTCAATTGGCTATCCAGTGAACGCTGGTTAGCTCTTGATTTTCCTTCCACACACCGAGCCTTCAGAAATCATTCTTATCTCCACTTCAGAATGTTCCATTCGTTCCCTGCGAATCTGGAATTCCTCTGACTCTCCACACCAGGCAGATTTTCCTAACAACACTGGTGAATGACCAGGTAATCCAATGCTGGTTTTCAGCGGCTGTTCACACTCACAGCCTTGCTGTTCAATTGGCAATCCAGTCAAACCTAGTCAGCTCTTCATTTTCCTGTCCACACAACCCAGCGTTCAGAAATCATTGGAATCTCTACTACAGAAATTTCCATTCATTCACTGTGAATCTGGAAATACTCTGAATCTGCATTCCAGGAAGGCTTTCGTTACACCACTGATGAATGTCCAAGTAATGCAATGCTGCTTCTTAGTGGTCTGTTCACACTCGAAACCGTGCTGTTCATTGGCTATCCACTCAATATCGGTCAGCTCTTCAATATCCTGTCCAGACTATCCAGATTCCTAAATGTTGGCAATCACCACTACAGAATGTTCCATTCAATCACGCGAATCTGGAATTCATCAGAGTCTCCACTCCTGGAAGGTTTTCGTGACACCACTGGTAAATGTCCAAGGAAGACAATGCTGGTTTTAAGCCGCCTGCTAACACACTCAGCCGTGCTGTTCAACTTGCTATCCACCCAACCCTATTCAGCTCTACATTTTCCTGTCCTCATAACCCAACCTTCAGAAATAATTGGTATCTCCTCCACAGAATGTTCCGTTCATTCACTGCGAATCTTAAATTCATCTGACTCTCAACTCCCGGCGGGTTATCGTTACACCACTTGTGAATGTCCAAGTAAGCCAATGCTGGTTTTCAGTGGCCTGTTCATACTAAGAGACGTGCTGTTCATTTGGCTATCCACTCCACCCTGTTCAGCTCTACATTTTCGTGTCCACAAAACCCAGCCTTCAGAAATCATCTGAATCACCACTAGAGAATGTTCCATTCATTCACTGCGAATCTGGAATTCCTCTGAATCTCCACTCCTGGCAGGTTTTCGTTATGCCACTGGTGAATGTCCAAGTAACTCAATACTGGTTTTCAGAGGCATGTTCAACTCGCAGAAGTGCTGTTCAATGGGCTATCCACTCAATATTGGTCAGCTCTTCATTTTCCTCTCCACACAAACCAGCCTTCAGAAATCATTGGGCTCTCCACTACAGACTGTTCCATTCATTCACTGCGATTCTGCAATTCATCTGACTCTCCGCTCCAGGCAGGTTTTCATTACAGCACTGGTGAATGACCAAGTAATCCAATGCTGGTTTTCAGCCGCCTTTTCACACTCGCAGTGTGCTGTTCAATTGTCTATCCACTCAAACCTGGTCAGCCTTTCATTTTCTTTTCCACAATATCAGACTTCAGAAATCATTGGAATCGCCAGTACAGAATGTTCCATTCATTCACTGCCAATCTGGAATTCATCTGAATCTGCACTCCAGGTAGGCTTTCATTACACCACTTATGAATGTCCAAGTAACACAATGCTGGTTTTCAGCGGTCTGTTCACACTCTAAGCCCTGCTTTTTACTGGGTATCCACACAACTGTGGTCAGCTCTTCATTTTCATGTCCAAACAATCCAGACTTGAGAAATCATTGCAATCTCCAGTACAGAATGTTCCATTCATTCACTGCGAATCTGGAATTCAACTGAATCTCCACTACCTGCAGATTTATCTTACACCACTTGTGAATGTCCAAGTAAAACAATGCTGGTTTTCAGAGGCCTGTTCATGTTCGCAGTCGTGCTGTTCAATTGGCTATCCACTCAACCTGTTTTGCTCCTCATTTTCCTGTGCACACAACCCAGCCTTCAGAAATCATTGTAATCTCCACTACAGGATGTTCCATTCATTCACTGGGAATCTGGAATTCATCTGAATCTGCACTCCACGCAGGCTTTCGTTACACCACTGCTGGAAGTCGAAGTAATGCAATACTGGTTTTCAGTGGTCTGTTCACATTCGAAGCCGAGGCTTTTTACAGGCTATCCACTCAACACTGGTCAGCTCTTCATTTTCGTGTCCCCACAATCCAGATTTCAGAAATCATTGCAATCTCCACTACAGAATGTTCCATTCATTCACTGCGAGTCTGGAGTTTATCTGATTCTCCACTCCCGCCTGGTTAACATTACACCACTTGTGAATGTCCAAGTAAGCCAATGCTGGTTTTCAGAGGCCTGTTCATACTCGCAGCCGTGCTGTTTAATTGACAATTCACTCCACCCTGTTCAGCTCTTCATTGTCCCACCACACTACCAGCCTTCAGAAATCTTTGTTATCTCCACTACAGAATGTTCCATTCATTCACTGCGAATCTGGAATTCATCTGACTCTCAACTCCACGCAGGTTTTCATTACACCACTGTTGAATGTCCAAGTAACCCAATGCTGGTTTTCAGCGGCCTGTTCATATTCGCAGCCCTGCTGTTTACTTGGCTATCGATTCAAGCCTGGTCAGCTCTTCATTTTCCTGTCCACACAACACAGGCTTCAGGAATCATTGGAATCTCCTCTACAGAATGTTCCATTCATTCACTGCGAATGTGGAATTCAACTGACTCTCCACTCCATGCAGGTTTTCCTTACACCACTGATGAATGTCCAAGTAACCCAATGCTGCTTTTCAGCTGCATGTTCACACTCGCAGCCATGCTATACAATTGGCTTTCCACTAAATCCTGATTAGTTCTTGATTTTCCTTCCACACGACCCAGCCTTCAGAAATCGTTGGAATCTCCACTAGAGAATGTTCCATTCATTCACTGCGAATCTGGAATTCCTCTGAACCTCCACTCCCGGCAGGTTTTCGTTACACCACTGTTGAATGTCCAAGTAACCCAATGTTTTAAGTGTTTTCTTCACAAGCGCAGTGGTGCTGTTCAATTGGCTATCCACTCAACCCTGGCCAGCTCTACATTTTCCTGTCCACACCACAGAGACTGGAGAAATCATTGTTATCTCCACTACAGAATGTTCCATTCATTCACAGCGAATCTGGAATTCATCTGAATCTCCACTCCCGGCAGGTTTTCGTGACACCACTGGTAAATATCCAAGTAAGCCAATGCTGGTTTTAAGTGGCCTGCTCATACTCTCAGCCGTGCTGTTCAATTTGCTATCCACTCAACCCTCTTCAGCTCCATTTTCCTGTCCACATAACCCAAACTTCAGAAACAATTGGTATCTCCTCCACAGAATGTTCCATTCATTGACGGCAAATCTGAAATTCATCTAATTCTCAACTCCCGTCAGGTTTTCGTTACACCACTTGTGAATGTCCAATTAAGCCAAAGCTGGTTTTCAGTGGCCTGTTCTTACTACGAGACGTGCTGTTCATTTGGCTATCCATTCCACCCTGTTCAGCTCTACATTTTCGTGTCCACAAAACCCAGCCTTCAGAAATCATTGGAATCACCACTAGAGAATGTTCCATTCATTCACTGCGAATCTGGAATTCATCTGAATCTCCACTCCCGGCAGGTTTTCATTGCACCACTGCTGAATGTTCAAGTAACGCAATGATGGTTTTCAGCGGTCTATTCACACTCGAACCCGTGCTGTTCACGGTCTAGCGACTCAACACTGGTGAGTTCTTCTTTTTCCAGTTCAGACAATACAAACCTCAGAAACCATTGCAATCTACACTACAGAATGTTTCATTCATTCAGGCGAATCTTGAATTCATCTTGTTCTCCACTCCCAGCAGGTTTTCGTTTCACCACTGGTGAATGTCCAAGCAACCCAAGGCTGGTTTCAGCTGCGTGTTAACACTCGCAGCCGTGCTGTTCAATTGGCTATCCAGTGAACGCTGGTTAGCTCTTGATTTTCCTTCCACACACCGAGCCTTCAGAAATCATTCTTATCTCCACTTCAGAATGTTCCATTCGTTCCCTGCGAATCTGGAATTCCTCTGACTCTCCACACCAGGCAGATTTTCCTAACAACACTGGTGAATGACCAGGTAATCCAATGCTGGTTTTCAGCGGCTGTTCACACTCACAGCCTTGCTGTTCAATTGGCAATCCAGTCAAACCTAGTCAGCTCTTCATTTTCCTGTCCACACAACCCAGCGTTCAGAAATCATTGGAATCTCTACTACAGAAATTTCCATTCATTCACTGTGAATCTGGAAATACTCTGAATCTGCATTCCAGGAAGGCTTTCGTTACACCACTGATGAATGTCCAAGTAATGCAATGCTGCTTCTTAGTGGTCTGTTCACACTCGAAACCGTGCTGTTCATTGGCTATCCACTCAATATCGGTCAGCTCTTCAATATCCTGTCCAGACTATCCAGATTCCTAAATGTTGGCAATCACCACTACAGAATGTTCCATTCAATCACGCGAATCTGGAATTCATCAGAGTCTCCACTCCTGGAAGGTTTTCGTGACACCACTGGTAAATGTCCAAGGAAGACAATGCTGGTTTTAAGCCGCCTGCTAACACACTCAGCCGTGCTGTTCAATTTGCTATCCACCCAACCCTATTCAGCTCTACATTTTCCTGTCCTCATAACCCAACCTTCAGAAATAATTGGTATCTCCTCCACAGAATGTTCCGTTCATTCACTGCGAATCTTAAATTCATCTGACTCTCAACTCCCGGCGGGTTATCGTTACACCACTTGTGAATGTCCAAGTAAGCCAATGCTGGTTTTCAGTGGCCTGTTCATACTAAGAGACGTGCTGTTCATTTGGCTATCCACTCCACCCTGTTCAGCTCTACATTTTCGTGTCCACAAAACCCAGCCTTCAGAAATCATTGGAATCACCACTAGAGAATGTTCCATTCATTCACTGCGAATCTGGAATTCATCTGAACCTCCACTCCTGGCAGGTTTTCGTTACGCCACTGGTGAATGTCCAAGTAACTCAATACTGGTTTTCAGAGGCATGTTCAACTCGCAGAAGTGCTGTTCAATGGGCTATCCACTCAATATTGGTCAGCTCTTCATTTTCCTCTCCACACAAACCAACCTTCAGAAATCATTGGGCTCTCCACTACAGACTGTTCCATTCATTCACTGCGATTCTGCAATTCATCTGACTCTCCGCTCCAGGCAGGTTTTCATTACAGCACTGGTGAATGACCAAGTAATCCAATGCTGGTTTTCAGCCGCCTTTTCACACTCGCAGTGTGCTGTTCAATTGTCTATCCACTCAAACCTGGTCAGCCTTTCATTTTCTTTTCCACAATATCAGACTTCAGAAATCATTGGAATCGCCAGTACAGAATGTTCCATTCATTCACTGCCAATCTGGAATTCATCTGAATCTGCACTCCAGGTAGGCTTTCATTACACCACTTATGAATGTCCAAGTAACACAATGCTGGTTTTCAGCGGTCTGTTCACACTCTAAGCCCTGCTTTTTACTGGGTATCCACACAACTGTGGTCAGCTCTTCATTTTCATGTCCAAACAATCCAGACTTGAGAAATCATTGCAATCTCCAGTACAGAATGTTCCATTCATTCACTGCGAATCTGGAATTCAACTGAATCTCCACTACCTGCAGATTTATCTTACACCACTTGTGAATGTCCAAGTAAAACAATGCTGGTTTTCAGAGGCCTGTTCATGTTCGCAGTCGTGCTGTTCAATTGGCTATCCACTCAACCTGTTTTGCTCCTCATTTTCCTGTGCACACAACCCAGCCTTCAGAAATCATTGTAATCTCCACTACAGGATGTTCCATTCATTCACTGGGAATCTGGAATTCATCTGAATCTGCACTCCACGCAGGCTTTCGTTACACCACTGCTGAAAGTCGAAGTAATGCAATACTGGTTTTCAGTGGTCTGTTCACATTCGAAGCCGAGGCTTTTTACAGGCTATCCACTCAACACTGGTCAGCTCTTCATTTTCGTGTCCCCACAATCCAGATTTCAGAAATCATTGCAATCTCCACTACAGAATGTTCCATTCATTCACTGCGAGTCTGGAGTTTATCTGATTCTCCACTCCCGCCTGGTTAACATTACACCACTTGTGAATGTCCAAGTAAGCCAATGCTGGTTTTCAGAGGCCTGTTCATACTCGCAGCCGTGTTGTTTAATTGACAATTCACTCCACCCTGTTCAGCTCTTCATTGTCCCACCACACTACCAGCCTTCAGAAATCTTTGTTATCTCCACTACAGAATGTTCCATTCATTCACTGCGAATCTGGAATTCATCTGACTCTCAACTCCACGCAGGTTTTCATTACACCACTGTTGAATGTCCAAGTAACACAATGCTGGTTTTCAGCGGCCTGTTCATATTCGCAGCCCTGCTGTTTACTTGGCTATCGATTCAAGCCTGGTCAGCTCTTCATTTTCCTGTCCACACAACACAGGCTTCAGAAATCATTGGAATCTCCTCTACAGAATGTTCCATTCATTCACTGCGAATGTGGAATTCAACTGACTCTCCACTCCATGCAGGTTTTCCTTACACCACTGATGAATGTCCAAGTAACCCAATGCTGGTTTTCAGCTGCATGTTCACACTCGCAGCCATGCTATACAATTGGCTTTCCACTAAATCCTGATTAGTTCTTGATTTTCCTTCCACACGACCCAGCCTTCAGAAATCGTTGGAATCTCCACTAGAGAATGTTCCATTCATTCACTGCGAATCTGGAATTCCTCTGAACCTCCCTCCCGGCAGGTTTTCGTTACACCACTGTTGAATGTCCAAGTAACCCAATGTTTTAAGTGTTTTCTTCACAAGCGCAGTGGTGCTGTTCAATTGGCTATCCACTCAACCCTGGCCAGCTCTACATTTTCCTGTCCACACCACAGAGACTGGAGAAATCATTGTTATCTCCACTACAGAATGTTCCATTCATTCACAGCGAATCTGGAATTCATCTGAATCTCCACTCCCGGCAGGTTTTCGTGACACCACTGGTAAATATCCAAGTAAGCCAATGTTGGTTTTAAGTGGCCTGCTCATACTCTCAGCCGTGCTGTTCAATTTGCTATCCACTCAACCCTCTTCAGCTCCATTTTCCTGTCCACATAACCCAAACTTCAGAAACAATTGGTATCTCCTCCACAGAATGTTCCATTCATTGACGGCAAATCTGAAATTCATCTAATTCTCAACTCCCGTCAGGTTTTCGTTACACCACTTGTGAATGTCCAATTAAGCCAAAGCTGGTTTTCAGTGGCCTGTTCTTACTACGAGACGTGCTGTTCATTTGGCTATCCATTCCACCCTGTTCAGCTCTACATTTTCGTGTCCACAAAACCCAGCCTTCAGAAATCATTGGAATCACCACTAGAGAATGTTCCATTCATTCACTGCGAATCTGGAATTCATCTGAATCTCCACTCCCGGCAGGTTTTCATTGCACCACTGCTGAATGTTCAAGTAACGAAATGATGGTTTTCAGCGGTCTATTCACACTCGAACCCGTGCTGTTCCCGGTCTAGCGACTCAACACTGGTGAGTTCTTCTTTTTCCAGTTCAGACAATACAAACCTCAGAAACCATTGCAATCTACACTACAGAATGTTTCATTCATTCAGGCGAATCTTGAATTCATCTTGTTCTCCACTCCCAGCAGGTTTTCGTTTCACCACTGGTGAATGTCCAAGCAACCCAAGGCTGGTTTCAGCTGCGTGTTAACACTCGCAGCCGTGCTGTTCAATTGGCTATCCAGTGAACGCTGGTTAGCTCTTGATTTTCCTTCCACACACCGAGCCTTCAGAAATCATTCTTATCTCCACTTCAGAATGTTCCATTCGTTCCCTGCGAATCTGGAATTCCTCTGACTCTCCACACCAGGCAGATTTTCCTAACAACACTGGTGAATGACCAGGTAATCCAATGCTGGTTTTCAGCGGCTGTTCACACTCACAGCCTTGCTGTTCAATTGGCAATCCAGTCAAACCTAGTCAGCTCTTCATTTTCCTGTCCACACAACCCAGCGTTCAGAAATCATTGGAATCTCTACTACAGAAATTTCCATTCATTCACTGTGAATCTGGAAATACTCTGAATCTGCATTCCAGGAAGGCTTTCGTTACACCACTGATGAATGTCCAAGTAATGCAATGCTGCTTCTTAGTGGTCTGTTCACACTCGAAACCGTGCTGTTCATTGGCTATCCACTCAATATCGGTCAGCTCTTCAATATCCTGTCCAGACTATCCAGATTCCTAAATGTTGGCAATCACCACTACAGAATGTTCCATTCAATCACGCGAATCTGGAATTCATCAGAGTCTCCACTCCTGGAAGGTTTTCGTGACACCACTGGTAAATGTCCAAGGAAGACAATGCTGGTTTTAAGCCGCCTGCTAACACACTCAGCCGTGCTGTTCAATTTGCTATCCACCCAACCCTATTCAGCTCTACATTTTCCTGTCCTCATAACCCAACCTTCAGAAATAATTGGTATCTCCTCCACAGAATGTTCCGTTCATTCACTGCGAATCTTAAATTCATCTGACTCTCAACTCCCGGCGGGTTATCGTTACACCACTTGTGAATGTCCAAGTAACCCAATGCTGGTTTTCAGCGGCCTGTTCATATTCGCAGCCCTGCTGTTTACTTGGCTATCGATTCAAGCCTGGTCAGCTCTTCATTTTCCTGTCCACACAACACAGGCTTCAGAAATCATTGGAATCTCCTCTACAGAATGTTCCATTCATTCACTGCGAATGTGGAATTCAACTGACTCTCCACTCCATGCAGGTTTTCCTTACACCACTGATGAATGTCCAAGTAACCCAATGCTGGTTTTCAGCTGCATGTTCACACTCGCAGCCATGCTATACAATTGGCTTTCCACTAAATCCTGATTAGTTCTTGATTTTCCTTCCACACGACCCAGCCTTCAGAAATCGTTGGAATCTCCACTAGAGAATGTTCCATTCATTCACTGCGAATCTGGAATTCCTCTGAACCTCCCTCCCGGCAGGTTTTCGTTACACCACTGTTGAATGTCCAAGTAACCCAATGTTTTAAGTGTTTTCTTCACAAGCGCAGTGGTGCTGTTCAATTGGCTATCCACTCAACCCTGGCCAGCTCTACATTTTCCTGTCCACACCACAGAGACTGGAGAAATCATTGTTATCTCCACTACAGAATGTTCCATTCATTCACAGCGAATCTGGAATTCATCTGAATCTCCACTCCCGGCAGGTTTTCGTGACACCACTGGTAAATATCCAAGTAAGCCAATGTTGGTTTTAAGTGGCCTGCTTATACTCTCAGCCGTGCTGTTCAATTTGCTATCCACTCAACCCTCTTCAGCTCCATTTTCCTGTCCACATAACCCAAACTTCAGAAACAATTGGTATCTCCTCCACAGAATGTTCCATTCATTGACGGCAAATCTGAAATTCATCTAATTCTCAACTCCCGTCAGGTTTTCGTTACACCACTTGTGAATGTCCAATTAAGCCAAAGCTGGTTTTCAGTGGCCTGTTCTTACTACGAGACGTGCTGTTCATTTGGCTATCCATTCCACCCTGTTCAGCTCTACATTTTCGTGTCCACAAAACCCAGCCTTCAGAAATCATTGGAATCACCACTAGAGAATGTTCCATTCATTCACTGCGAATCTGGAATTCATCTGAATCTCCACTCCCGGCAGGTTTTCATTGCACCACTGCTGAATGTTCAAGTAACGCAATGATGGTTTTCAGCGGTCTATTCACACTCGAACCCGTGCTGTTCACGGTCTAGCGACTCAACACTGGTGAGTTCTTCTTTTTCCAGTTCAGACAATACAAACCTCAGAAACCATTGCAATCTACACTACAGAATGTTTCATTCATTCAGGCGAATCTTGAATTCATCTTGTTCTCCACTCCCAGCAGGTTTTCGTTTCACCACTGGTGAATGTCCAAGCAACCCAAGGCTGGTTTCAGCTGCGTGTTAACACTCGCAGCCGTGCTGTTCAATTGGCTATCCAGTGAACGCTGGTTAGCTCTTGATTTTCCTTCCACACACCGAGCCTTCAGAAATCATTCTTATCTCCACTTCAGAATGTTCCATTCGTTCCCTGCGAATCTGGAATTCCTCTGACTCTCCACACCAGGCAGATTTTCCTAACAACACTGGTGAATGACCAGGTAATCCAATGCTGGTTTTCAGCGGCTGTTCACACTCACAGCCTTGCTGTTCAATTGGCAATCCAGTCAAACCTAGTCAGCTCTTCATTTTCCTGTCCACACAACCCAGCGTTCAGAAATCATTGGAATCTCTACTACAGAAATTTCCATTCATTCACTGTGAATCTGGAAATACTCTGAATCTGCATTCCAGGAAGGCTTTCGTTACACCACTGATGAATGTCCAAGTAATGCAATGCTGCTTCTTAGTGGTCTGTTCACACTCGAAACCGTGCTGTTCATTGGCTATCCACTCAATATCGGTCAGCTCTTCAATATCCTGTCCAGACTATCCAGATTCCTAAATGTTGGCAATCACCACTACAGAATGTTCCATTCAATCACGCGAATCTGGAATTCATCAGAGTCTCCACTCCTGGAAGGTTTTCGTGACACCACTGGTAAATGTCCAAGGAAGACAATGCTGGTTTTAAGCCGCCTGCTAACACACTCAGCCGTGCTGTTCAATTTGCTATCCACCCAACCCTATTCAGCTCTACATTTTCCTGTCCTCATAACCCAACCTTCAGAAATAATTGGTATCTCCTCCACAGAATGTTCCGTTCATTCACTGCGAATCTTAAATTCATCTGACTCTCAACTCCCGGCGGGTTATCGTTACACCACTTGTGAATGTCCAAGTAAGCCAATGCTGGTTTTCAGTGGCCTGTTCATACTAAGAGACGTGCTGTTCATTTGGCTATCCACTCCACCCTGTTCAGCTCTACATTTTCGTGTCCACAAAACCCAGCCTTCAGAAATCATTGGAATCACCACTAGAGAATGTTCCATTCATTCACTGCGAATCTGGAATTCATCTGAACCTCCACTCCTGGCAGGTTTTCGTTACGCCACTGGTGAATGTCCAAGTAACTCAATACTGGTTTTCAGAGGCATGTTCAACTCGCAGAAGTGCTGTTCAATGGGCTATCCACTCAATATTGGTCAGCTCTTCATTTTCCTCTCCACACAAACCAGCCTTCAGAAATCATTGGGCTCTCCACTACAGACTGTTCCATTCATTCACTGCGATTCTGCAATTCATCTGACTCTCCGCTCCAGGCAGGTTTTCATTACAGCACTGGTGAATGACCAAGTAATCCAATGCTGGTTTTCAGCCGCCTTTTCACACTCGCAGTGTGCTGTTCAATTGTCTATCCACTCAAACCTGGTCAGCCTTTCATTTTCTTTTCCACAATATCAGACTTCAGAAATCATTGGAATCGCCAGTACAGAATGTTCCATTCATTCACTGCCAATCTGGAATTCATCTGAATCTGCACTCCAGGTAGGCTTTCATTACACCACTTATGAATGTCCAAGTAACACAATGCTGGTTTTCAGCGGTCTGTTCACACTCTAAGCCCTGCTTTTTACTGGGTATCCACACAACTGTGGTCAGCTCTTCATTTTCATGTCCAAACAATCCAGACTTGAGAAATCATTGCAATCTCCAGTACAGAATGTTCCATTCATTCACTGCGAATCTGGAATTCAACTGAATCTCCACTACCTGCAGATTTATCTTACACCACTTGTGAATGTCCAAGTAAAACAATGCTGGTTTTCAGAGGCCTGTTCATGTTCGCAGTCGTGCTGTTCAATTGGCTATCCACTCAACCTGTTTTGCTCCTCATTTTCCTGTGCACACAACCCAGCCTTCAGAAATCATTGTAATCTCCACTACAGGATGTTCCATTCATTCACTGGGAATCTGGAATTCATCTGAATCTGCACTCCACGCAGGCTTTCGTTACACCACTGCTGGAAGTCGAAGTAATGCAATACTGGTTTTCAGTGGTCTGTTCACATTCGAAGCCGAGGCTTTTTACAGGCTATCCACTCAACACTGGTCAGCTCTTCATTTTCGTGTCCCCACAATCCAGATTTCAGAAATCATTGCAATCTCCACTACAGAATGTTCCATTCATTCACTGCGAGTCTGGAGTTTATCTGATTCTCCACTCCCGCCTGGTTAACATTACACCACTTGTGAATGTCCAAGTAAGCCAATGCTGGTTTTCAGAGGCCTGTTCATACTCGCAGCCGTGCTGTTTAATTGACAATTCACTCCACCCTGTTCAGCTCTTCATTGTCCCACCACACTACCAGCCTTCAGAAATCTTTGTTATCTCCACTACAGAATGTTCCATTCATTCACTGCGAATCTGGAATTCATCTGACTCTCAACTCCACGCAGGTTTTCATTACACCACTGTTGAATGTCCAAGTAACCCAATGCTGGTTTTCAGCGGCCTGTTCATATTCGCAGCCCTGCTGTTTACTTGGCTATCGATTCAAGCCTGGTCAGCTCTTCATTTTCCTGTCCACACAACACAGGCTTCAGAAATCATTGGAATCTCCTCTACAGAATGTTCCATTCATTCACTGCGAATGTGGAATTCAACTGACTCTCCACTCCATGCAGGTTTTCCTTACACCACTGATGAATGTCCAAGTAACCCAATGCTGGTTTTCAGCTGCATGTTCACACTCGCAGCCATGCTATACAATTGGCTTTCCACTAAATCCTGATTAGTTCTTGATTTTCCTTCCACACGACCCAGCCTTCAGAAATCGTTGGAATCTCCACTAGAGAATGTTCCATTCATTCACTGCGAATCTGGAATTCCTCTGAACCTCCACTCCCGGCAGGTTTTCGTTACACCACTGTTGAATGTCCAAGTAACCCAATGTTTTAAGTGTTTTCTTCACAAGCGCAGTGGTGCTGTTCAATTGGCTATCCACTCAACCCTGGCCAGCTCTACATTTTCCTGTCCACACCACAGAGACTGGAGAAATCATTGTTATCTCCACTACAGAATGTTCCATTCATTCACAGCGAATCTGGAATTCATCTGAATCTCCACTCCCGGCAGGTTTTCGTGACACCACTGGTAAATATCCAAGTAAGCCAATGCTGGTTTTAAGTGGCCTGCTCATACTCTCAGCCGTGCTGTTCAATTTGCTATCCACTCAACCCTCTTCAGCTCCATTTTCCTGTCCACATAACCCAAACTTCAGAAACAATTGGTATCTCCTCCACAGAATGTTCCATTCATTGACGGCAAATCTGAAATTCATCTAATTCTCAACTCCCGTCAGGTTTTCGTTACACCACTTGTGAATGTCCAATTAAGCCAAAGCTGGTTTTCAGTGGCCTGTTCTTACTACGAGACGTGCTGTTCATTTGGCTATCCATTCCACCCTGTTCAGCTCTACATTTTCGTGTCCACAAAACCCAGCCTTCAGAAATCATTGGAATCACCACTAGAGAATGTTCCATTCATTCACTGCGAATCTGGAATTCATCTGAATCTCCACTCCCGGCAGGTTTTCATTGCACCACTGCTGAATGTTCAAGTAACGCAATGATGGTTTTCAGCGGTCTATTCACACTCGAACCCGTGCTGTTCACGGTCTAGCGACTCAACACTGGTGAGTTCTTCTTTTTCCAGTTCAGACAATACAAACCTCAGAAACCATTGCAATCTACACTACAGAATGTTTCATTCATTCAGGCGAATCTTGAATTCATCTTGTTCTCCACTCCCAGCAGGTTTTCGTTTCACCACTGGTGAATGTCCAAGCAACCCAAGGCTGGTTTCAGCTGCGTGTTAACACTCGCAGCCGTGCTGTTCAATTGGCTATCCAGTGAACGCTGGTTAGCTCTTGATTTTCCTTCCACACACCGAGCCTTCAGAAATCATTCTTATCTCCACTTCAGAATGTTCCATTCGTTCCCTGCGAATCTGGAATTCCTCTGACTCTCCACACCAGGCAGATTTTCCTAACAACACTGGTGAATGACCAGGTAATCCAATGCTGGTTTTCAGCGGCTGTTCACACTCACAGCCTTGCTGTTCAATTGGCAATCCAGTCAAACCTAGTCAGCTCTTCATTTTCCTGTCCACACAACCCAGCGTTCAGAAATCATTGGAATCTCTACTACAGAAATTTCCATTCATTCACTGTGAATCTGGAAATACTCTGAATCTGCATTCCAGGAAGGCTTTCGTTACACCACTGATGAATGTCCAAGTAATGCAATGCTGCTTCTTAGTGGTCTGTTCACACTCGAAACCGTGCTGTTCATTGGCTATCCACTCAATATCGGTCAGCTCTTCAATATCCTGTCCAGACTATCCAGATTCCTAAATGTTGGCAATCACCACTACAGAATGTTCCATTCAATCACGCGAATCTGGAATTCATCAGAGTCTCCACTCCTGGAAGGTTTTCGTGACACCACTGGTAAATGTCCAAGGAAGACAATGCTGGTTTTAAGCCGCCTGCTAACACACTCAGCCGTGCTGTTCAATTTGCTATCCACCCAACCCTATTCAGCTCTACATTTTCCTGTCCTCATAACCCAACCTTCAGAAATAATTGGTATCTCCTCCACAGAATGTTCCGTTCATTCACTGCGAATCTTAAATTCATCTGACTCTCAACTCCCGGCGGGTTATCGTTACACCACTTGTGAATGTCCAAGTAAGCCAATGCTGGTTTTCAGTGGCCTGTTCATACTAAGAGACGTGCTGTTCATTTGGCTATCCACTCCACCCTGTTCAGCTCTACATTTTCGTGTCCACAAAACCCAGCCTTCAGAAATCATTGGAATCACCACTAGAGAATGTTCCATTCATTCACTGCGAATCTGGAATTCATCTGAACCTCCACTCCTGGCAGGTTTTCGTTACGCCACTGGTGAATGTCCAAGTAACTCAATACTGGTTTTCAGAGGCATGTTCAACTCGCAGAAGTGCTGTTCAATGGGCTATCCACTCAATATTGGTCAGCTCTTCATTTTCCTCTCCACACAAACCAGCCTTCAGAAATCATTGGGCTCTCCACTACAGACTGTTCCATTCATTCACTGCGATTCTGCAATTCATCTGACTCTCCGCTCCAGGCAGGTTTTCATTACAGCACTGGTGAATGACCAAGTAATCCAATGCTGGTTTTCAGCCGCCTTTTCACACTCGCAGTGTGCTGTTCAATTGTCTATCCACTCAAACCTGGTCAGCCTTTCATTTTCTTTTCCACAATATCAGACTTCAGAAATCATTGGAATCGCCAGTACAGAATGTTCCATTCATTCACTGCCAATCTGGAATTCATCTGAATCTGCACTCCAGGTAGGCTTTCATTACACCACTTATGAATGTCCAAGTAACACAATGCTGGTTTTCAGCGGTCTGTTCACACTCTAAGCCCTGCTTTTTACTGGGTATCCACACAACTGTGGTCAGCTCTTCATTTTCATGTCCAAACAATCCAGACTTGAGAAATCATTGCAATCTCCAGTACAGAATGTTCCATTCATTCACTGCGAATCTGGAATTCAACTGAATCTCCACTACCTGCAGATTTATCTTACACCACTTGTGAATGTCCAAGTAAAACAATGCTGGTTTTCAGAGGCCTGTTCATGTTCGCAGTCGTGCTGTTCAATTGGCTATCCACTCAACCTGTTTTGCTCCTCATTTTCCTGTGCACACAACCCAGCCTTCAGAAATCATTGTAATCTCCACTACAGGATGTTCCATTCATTCACTGGGAATCTGGAATTCATCTGAATCTGCACTCCACGCAGGCTTTCGTTACACCACTGCTGGAAGTCGAAGTAATGCAATACTGGTTTTCAGTGGTCTGTTCACATTCGAAGCCGAGGCTTTTTACAGGCTATCCACTCAACACTGGTCAGCTCTTCATTTTCGTGTCCCCACAATCCAGATTTCAGAAATCATTGCAATCTCCACTACAGAATGTTCCATTCATTCACTGCGAGTCTGGAGTTTATCTGATTCTCCACTCCCGCCTGGTTAACATTACACCACTTGTGAATGTCCAAGTAAGCCAATGCTGGTTTTCAGAGGCCTGTTCATACTCGCAGCCGTGCTGTTTAATTGACAATTCACTCCACCCTGTTCAGCTCTTCATTGTCCCACCACACTACCAGCCTTCAGAAATCTTTGTTATCTCCACTACAGAATGTTCCATTCATTCACTGCGAATCTGGAATTCATCTGACTCTCAACTCCACGCAGGTTTTCATTACACCACTGTTGAATGTCCAAGTAACCCAATGCTGGTTTTCAGCGGCCTGTTCATATTCGCAGCCCTGCTGTTTACTTGGCTATCGATTCAAGCCTGGTCAGCTCTTCATTTTCCTGTCCACACAACACAGGCTTCAGAAATCATTGGAATCTCCTCTACAGAATGTTCCATTCATTCACTGCGAATGTGGAATTCAACTGACTCTCCACTCCATGCAGGTTTTCCTTACACCACTGATGAATGTCCAAGTAACCCAATGCTGGTTTTCAGCTGCATGTTCACACTCGCAGCCATGCTATACAATTGGCTTTCCACTAAATCCTGATTAGTTCTTGATTTTCCTTCCACACGACCCAGCCTTCAGAAATCGTTGGAATCTCCACTAGAGAATGTTCCATTCATTCACTGCGAATCTGGAATTCCTCTGAACCTCCACTCCCGGCAGGTTTTCGTTACACCACTGTTGAATGTCCAAGTAACCCAATGTTTTAAGTGTTTTCTTCACAAGCGCAGTGGTGCTGTTCAATTGGCTATCCACTCAACCCTGGCCAGCTCTACATTTTCCTGTCCACACCACAGAGACTGGAGAAATCATTGTTATCTCCACTACAGAATGTTCCATTCATTCACAGCGAATCTGGAATTCATCTGAATCTCCACTCCCGGCAGGTTTTCGTGACACCACTGGTAAATATCCAAGTAAGCCAATGCTGGTTTTAAGTGGCCTGCTCATACTCTCAGCCGTGCTGTTCAATTTGCTATCCACTCAACCCTCTTCAGCTCCATTTTCCTGTCCACATAACCCAAACTTCAGAAACAATTGGTATCTCCTCCACAGAATGTTCCATTCATTGACGGCAAATCTGAAATTCATCTAATTCTCAACTCCCGTCAGGTTTTCGTTACACCACTTGTGAATGTCCAATTAAGCCAAAGCTGGTTTTCAGTGGCCTGTTCTTACTACGAGACGTGCTGTTCATTTGGCTATCCATTCCACCCTGTTCAGCTCTACATTTTCGTGTCCACAAAACCCAGCCTTCAGAAATCATTGGAATCACCACTAGAGAATGTTCCATTCATTCACTGCGAATCTGGAATTCATCTGAATCTCCACTCCCGGCAGGTTTTCATTGCACCACTGCTGAATGTTCAAGTAACGCAATGATGGTTTTCAGCGGTCTATTCACACTCGAACCCGTGCTGTTCACGGTCTAGCGACTCAACACTGGTGAGTTCTTCTTTTTCCAGTTCAGACAATACAAACCTCAGAAACCATTGCAATCTACACTACAGAATGTTTCATTCATTCAGGCGAATCTTGAATTCATCTTGTTCTCCACTCCCAGCAGGTTTTCGTTTCACCACTGGTGAATGTCCAAGCAACCCAAGGCTGGTTTCAGCTGCGTGTTAACACTCGCAGCCGTGCTGTTCAATTGGCTATCCAGTGAACGCTGGTTAGCTCTTGATTTTCCTTCCACACACCGAGCCTTCAGAAATCATTCTTATCTCCACTTCAGAATGTTCCATTCGTTCCCTGCGAATCTGGAATTCCTCTGACTCTCCACACCAGGCAGATTTTCCTAACAACACTGGTGAATGACCAGGTAATCCAATGCTGGTTTTCAGCGGCTGTTCACACTCACAGCCTTGCTGTTCAATTGGCAATCCAGTCAAACCTAGTCAGCTCTTCATTTTCCTGTCCACACAACCCAGCGTTCAGAAATCATTGGAATCTCTACTACAGAAATTTCCATTCATTCACTGTGAATCTGGAAATACTCTGAATCTGCATTCCAGGAAGGCTTTCGTTACACCACTGATGAATGTCCAAGTAATGCAATGCTGCTTCTTAGTGGTCTGTTCACACTCGAAACCGTGCTGTTCATTGGCTATCCACTCAATATCGGTCAGCTCTTCAATATCCTGTCCAGACTATCCAGATTCCTAAATGTTGGCAATCACCACTACAGAATGTTCCATTCAATCACGCGAATCTGGAATTCATCAGAGTCTCCACTCCTGGAAGGTTTTCGTGACACCACTGGTAAATGTCCAAGGAAGACAATGCTGGTTTTAAGCCGCCTGCTAACACACTCAGCCGTGCTGTTCAATTTGCTATCCACCCAACCCTATTCAGCTCTACATTTTCCTGTCCTCATAACCCAACCTTCAGAAATAATTGGTATCTCCTCCACAGAATGTTCCGTTCATTCACTGCGAATCTTAAATTCATCTGACTCTCAACTCCCGGCGGGTTATCGTTACACCACTTGTGAATGTCCAAGTAAGCCAATGCTGGTTTTCAGTGGCCTGTTCATACTAAGAGACGTGCTGTTCATTTGGCTATCCACTCCACCCTGTTCAGCTCTACATTTTCGTGTCCACAAAACCCAGCCTTCAGAAATCATTGGAATCACCACTAGAGAATGTTCCATTCATTCACTGCGAATCTGGAATTCATCTGAACCTCCACTCCTGGCAGGTTTTCGTTACGCCACTGGTGAATGTCCAAGTAACTCAATACTGCTTTTCAGAGGCATGTTCAACTCGCAGAAGTGCTGTTCAATGGGCTATCCACTCGATATTGGTCAGCTCTTCATTTTCCTCTCCACACAAACCAGCCTTCAGAAATCATTGGGCTCTCCACTACAGACTGTTCCATTCATTCACTGCGATTCTGCAATTCATCTGACTCTCCGCTCCAGGCAGGTTTTCATTACAGCACTGGTGAATGACCAAGTAATCCAATGCTGGTTTTCAGCCGCCTTTTCACACTCGCAGTGTGCTGTTCAATTGTCTATCCACTCAAACCTGGTCAGCCTTTCATTTTCTTTTCCACAATATCAGACTTCAGAAATCATTGGAATCGCCAGTACAGAATGTTCCATTCATTCACTGCCAATCTGGAATTCATCTGAATCTGCACTCCAGGTAGGCTTTCATTACACCACTTATGAATGTCCAAGTAACACAATGCTGGTTTTCAGCGGTCTGTTCACACTCTAAGCCCTGCTTTTTACTGGGTATCCACACAACTGTGGTCAGCTCTTCATTTTCATGTCCAAACAATCCAGACTTGAGAAATCATTGCAATCTCCAGTACAGAATGTTCCATTCATTCACTGCGAATCTGGAATTCAACTGAATCTCCACTACCTGCAGATTTATCTTACACCACTTGTGAATGTCCAAGTAAAACAATGCTGGTTTTCAGAGGCCTGTTCATGTTCGCAGTCGTGCTGTTCAATTGGCTATCCACTCAACCTGTTTTGCTCCTCATTTTCCTGTGCACACAACCCAGCCTTCAGAAATCATTGTAATCTCCACTACAAGATGTTCCATTCATTCACTGGGAATCTGGAATTCATCTGAATCTGCACTCCACGCAGGCTTTCGTTACACCACTGCTGAAAGTCGAAGTAATGCAATACTGGTTTTCAGTGGTCTGTTCACATTCGAAGCCGAGGCTTTTTACAGGCTATCCACTCAACACTGGTCAGCTCTTCATTTTCGTGTCCCCACAATCCAGATTTCAGAAATCATTGCAATCTCCACTACAGAATGTTCCATTCATTCACTGCGAGTCTGGAGTTTATCTGATTCTCCACTCCCGCCTGGTTAACATTACACCACTTGTGAATGTCCAAGTAAGCCAATGCTGGTTTTCAGAGGCCTGTTCATACTCGCAGCCGTGCTGTTTAATTGACAATTCACTCCACCCTGTTCAGCTCTTCATTGTCCCACCACACTACCAGCCTTCAGAAATCTTTGTTATCTCCACTACAGAATGTTCCATTCATTCACTGCGAATCTGGAATTCATCTGACTCTCAACTCCACGCAGGTTTTCATTACACCACTGTTGAATGTCCAAGTAACCCAATGCTGGTTTTCAGCGGCCTGTTCATATTCGCAGCCCTGCTGTTTACTTGGCTATCGATTCAAGCCTGGTCAGCTCTTCATTTTCCTGTCCACACAACACAGGCTTCAGAAATCATTGGAATCTCCTCTACAGAATGTTCCATTCATTCACTGCGAATGTGGAATTCAACTGACTCTCCACTCCATGCAGGTTTTCCTGACACCACTGATGAATGTCCAAGTAACCCAATGCTGGTTTTCAGCTGCATGTTCACACTCGCAGCCATGCTATACAATTGGCTTTCCACTAAATCCTGATTAGTTCTTGATTTTCCTTCCACACGACCCAGCCTTCAGAAATCGTTGGAATCTCCACTAGAGAATGTTCCATTCATTCACTGCGAATCTGGAATTCCTCTGAACCTCCCTCCCGGCAGGTTTTCGTTACACCACTGTTGAATGTCCAAGTAACCCAATGTTTTAAGTGTTTTCTTCACAAGCGCAGTGGTGCTGTTCAATTGGCTATCCACTCAACCCTGGCCAGCTCTACATTTTCCTGTCCACACCACAGAGACTGGAGAAATCATTGTTATCTCCACTACAGAATGTTCCATTCATTCACAGCGAATCTGGAATTCATCTGAATCTCCACTCCCGGCAGGTTTTCGTGACACCACTGGTAAATATCCAAGTAAGCCAATGCTGGTTTTAAGTGGCCTGCTCATACTCTCAGCCGTGCTGTTCAATTTGCTATCCACTCAACCCTCTTCAGCTCCATTTTCCTGTCCACATAACCCAAACTTCAGAAACAATTGGTATCTCCTCCACAGAATGTTCCATTCATTGACGGCAAATCTGAAATTCATCTAATTCTCAACTCCCGTCAGGTTTTCGTTACACCACTTGTGAATGTCCAATTAAGCCAAAGCTGGTTTTCAGTGGCCTGTTCTTACTACGAGACGTGCTGTTCATTTGGCTATCCATTCCACCCTGTTCAGCTCTACATTTTCGTGTCCACAAAACCCAGCCTTCAGAAATCATTGGAATCACCACTAGAGAATGTTCCATTCATTCACTGCGAATCTGGAATTCATCTGAATCTCCACTCCCGGCAGGTTTTCATTGCACCACTGCTGAATGTTCAAGTAACGCAATGATGGTTTTCAGCGGTCTATTCACACTCGAACCCGTGCTGTTCACGGTCTAGCGACTCAACACTGGTGAGTTCTTCTTTTTCCAGTTCAGACAATACAAACCTCAGAAACCATTGCAATCTACACTACAGAATGTTTCATTCATTCAGGCGAATCTTGAATTCATCTTGTTCTCCACTCCCAGCAGGTTTTCGTTTCACCACTGGTGAATGTCCAAGCAACCCAAGGCTGGTTTCAGCTGCGTGTTAACACTCGCAGCCGTGCTGTTCAATTGGCTATCCAGTGAACGCTGGTTAGCTCTTGATTTTCCTTCCACACACCGAGCCTTCAGAAATCATTCTTATCTCCACTTCAGAATGTTCCATTCGTTCCCTGCGAATCTGGAATTCCTCTGACTCTCCACACCAGGCAGATTTTCCTAACAACACTGGTGAATGACCAGGTAATCCAATGCTGGTTTTCAGCGGCTGTTCACACTCACAGCCTTGCTGTTCAATTGGCAATCCAGTCAAACCTAGTCAGCTCTTCATTTTCCTGTCCACACAACCCAGCGTTCAGAAATCATTGGAATCTCTACTACAGAAATTTCCATTCATTCACTGTGAATCTGGAAATACTCTGAATCTGCATTCCAGGAAGGCTTTCGTTACACCACTGATGAATGTCCAAGTAATGCAATGCTGCTTCTTAGTGGTCTGTTCACACTCGAAACCGTGCTGTTCATTGGCTATCCACTCAATATCGGTCAGCTCTTCAATATCCTGTCCAGACTATCCAGATTCCTAAATGTTGGCAATCACCACTACAGAATGTTCCATTCAATCACGCGAATCTGGAATTCATCAGAGTCTCCACTCCTGGAAGGTTTTCGTGACACCACTGGTAAATGTCCAAGGAAGACAATGCTGGTTTTAAGCCGCCTGCTAACACACTCAGCCGTGCTGTTCAATTTGCTATCCACCCAACCCTATTCAGCTCTACATTTTCCTGTCCTCATAACCCAACCTTCAGAAATAATTGGTATCTCCTCCACAGAATGTTCCGTTCATTCACTGCGAATCTTAAATTCATCTGACTCTCAACTCCCGGCGGGTTATCGTTACACCACTTGTGAATGTCCAAGTAAGCCAATGCTGGTTTTCAGTGGCCTGTTCATACTAAGAGACGTGCTGTTCATTTGGCTATCCACTCCACCCTGTTCAGCTCTACATTTTCGTGTCCACAAAACCCAGCCTTCAGAAATCATTGGAATCACCACTAGAGAATGTTCCATTCATTCACTGCGAATCTGGAATTCATCTGAACCTCCACTCCTGGCAGGTTTTCGTTACGCCACTGGTGAATGTCCAAGTAACTCAATACTGGTTTTCAGAGGCATGTTCAACTCGCAGAAGTGCTGTTCAATGGGCTATCCACTCGATATTGGTCAGCTCTTCATTTTCCTCTCCACACAAACCAGCCTTCAGAAATCATTGGGCTCTCCACTACAGACTGTTCCATTCATTCACTGCGATTCTGCAATTCATCTGACTCTCCGCTCCAGGCAGGTTTTCATTACAGCACTGGTGAATGACCAAGTAATCCAATGCTGGTTTTCAGCCGCCTTTTCACACTCGCAGTGTGCTGTTCAATTGTCTATCCACTCAAACCTGGTCAGCCTTTCATTTTCTTTTCCACAATATCAGACTTCAGAAATCATTGGAATCGCCAGTACAGAATGTTCCATTCATTCACTGCCAATCTGGAATTCATCTGAATCTGCACTCCAGGTAGGCTTTCATTACACCACTTATGAATGTCCAAGTAACACAATGCTGGTTTTCAGCGGTCTGTTCACACTCTAAGCCCTGCTTTTTACTGGGTATCCACACAACTGTGGTCAGCTCTTCATTTTCATGTCCAAACAATCCAGACTTGAGAAATCATTGCAATCTCCAGTACAGAATGTTCCATTCATTCACTGCGAATCTGGAATTCAACTGAATCTCCACTACCTGCAGATTTATCTTACACCACTTGTGAATGTCCAAGTAAAACAATGCTGGTTTTCAGAGGCCTGTTCATGTTCGCAGTCGTGCTGTTCAATTGGCTATCCACTCAACCTGTTTTGCTCCTCATTTTCCTGTGCACACAACCCAGCCTTCAGAAATCATTGTAATCTCCACTACAGGATGTTCCATTCATTCACTGGGAATCTGGAATTCATCTGAATCTGCACTCCACGCAGGCTTTCGTTACACCACTGCTGAAAGTCGAAGTAATGCAATACTGGTTTTCAGTGGTCTGTTCACATTCGAAGCCGAGGCTTTTTACAGGCTATCCACTCAACACTGGTCAGCTCTTCATTTTCGTGTCCCCACAATCCAGATTTCAGAAATCATTGCAATCTCCACTACAGAATGTTCCATTCATTCACTGCGAGTCTGGAGTTTATCTGATTCTCCACTCCCGCCTGGTTAACATTACACCACTTGTGAATGTCCAAGTAAGCCAATGCTGGTTTTCAGAGGCCTGTTCATACTCGCAGCCGTGCTGTTTAATTGACAATTCACTCCACCCTGTTCAGCTCTTCATTGTCCCACCACACTACCAGCCTTCAGAAATCTTTGTTATCTCCACTACAGAATGTTCCATTCATTCACTGCGAATCTGGAATTCATCTGACTCTCAACTCCACGCAGGTTTTCATTACACCACTGTTGAATGTCCAAGTAACCCAATGCTGGTTTTCAGCGGCCTGTTCATATTCGCAGCCCTGCTGTTTACTTGGCTATCGATTCAAGCCTGGTCAGCTCTTCATTTTCCTGTCCACACAACACAGGCTTCAGGAATCATTGGAATCTCCTCTACAGAATGTTCCATTCATTCACTGCGAATGTGGAATTCAACTGACTCTCCACTCCATGCAGGTTTTCCTTACACCACTGATGAATGTCCAAGTAACCCAATGCTGGTTTTCAGCTGCATGTTCACACTCGCAGCCATGCTATACAATTGGCTTTCCACTAAATCCTGATTAGTTCTTGATTTTCCTTCCACACGACCCAGCCTTCAGAAATCGTTGGAATCTCCACTAGAGAATGTTCCATTCATTCACTGCGAATCTGGAATTCCTCTGAACCTCCACTCCCGGCAGGTTTTCGTTACACCACTGTTGAATGTCCAAGTAACCCAATGTTTTAAGTGTTTTCTTCACAAGCGCAGTGGTGCTGTTCAATTGGCTATCCACTCAACCCTGGCCAGCTCTACATTTTCCTGTCCACACCACAGAGACTGGAGAAATCATTGTTATCTCCACTACAGAATGTTCCATTCATTCACAGCGAATCTGGAATTCATCTGAATCTCCACTCCCGGCAGGTTTTCGTGACACCACTGGTAAATATCCAAGTAAGCCAATGCTGGTTTTAAGTGGCCTGCTCATACTCTCAGCCGTGCTGTTCAATTTGCTATCCACTCAACCCTCTTCAGCTCCATTTTCCTGTCCACATAACCCAAACTTCAGAAACAATTGGTATCTCCTCCACAGAATGTTCCATTCATTGACGGCAAATCTGAAATTCATCTAATTCTCAACTCCCGTCAGGTTTTCGTTACACCACTTGTGAATGTCCAATTAAGCCAAAGCTGGTTTTCAGTGGCCTGTTCTTACTACGAGACGTGCTGTTCATTTGGCTATCCATTCCACCCTGTTCAGCTCTACATTTTCGTGTCCACAAAACCCAGCCTTCAGAAATCATTGGAATCACCACTAGAGAATGTTCCATTCATTCACTGCGAATCTGGAATTCATCTGAATCTCCACTCCCGGCAGGTTTTCATTGCACCACTGCTGAATGTTCAAGTAACGCAATGATGGTTTTCAGCGGTCTATTCACACTCGAACCCGTGCTGTTCACGGTCTAGCGACTCAACACTGGTGAGTTCTTCTTTTTCCAGTTCAGACAATACAAACCTCAGAAACCATTGCAATCTACACTACAGAATGTTTCATTCATTCAGGCGAATCTTGAATTCATCTTGTTCTCCACTCCCAGCAGGTTTTCGTTTCACCACTGGTGAATGTCCAAGCAACCCAAGGCTGGTTTCAGCTGCGTGTTAACACTCGCAGCCGTGCTGTTCAATTGGCTATCCAGTGAACGCTGGTTAGCTCTTGATTTTCCTTCCACACACCGAGCCTTCAGAAATCATTCTTATCTCCACTTCAGAATGTTCCATTCGTTCCCTGCGAATCTGGAATTCCTCTGACTCTCCACACCAGGCAGATTTTCCTAACAACACTGGTGAATGACCAGGTAATCCAATGCTGGTTTTCAGCGGCTGTTCACACTCACAGCCTTGCTGTTCAATTGGCAATCCAGTCAAACCTAGTCAGCTCTTCATTTTCCTGTCCACACAACCCAGCGTTCAGAAATCATTGGAATCTCTACTACAGAAATTTCCATTCATTCACTGTGAATCTGGAAATACTCTGAATCTGCATTCCAGGAAGGCTTTCGTTACACCACTGATGAATGTCCAAGTAATGCAATGCTGCTTCTTAGTGGTCTGTTCACACTCGAAACCGTGCTGTTCATTGGCTATCCACTCAATATCGGTCAGCTCTTCAATATCCTGTCCAGACTATCCAGATTCCTAAATGTTGGCAATCACCACTACAGAATGTTCCATTCAATCACGCGAATCTGGAATTCATCAGAGTCTCCACTCCTGGAAGGTTTTCGTGACACCACTGGTAAATGTCCAAGGAAGACAATGCTGGTTTTAAGCCGCCTGCTAACACACTCAGCCGTGCTGTTCAATTTGCTATCCACCCAACCCTATTCAGCTCTACATTTTCCTGTCCTCATAACCCAACCTTCAGAAATAATTGGTATCTCCTCCACAGAATGTTCCGTTCATTCACTGCGAATCTTAAATTCATCTGACTCTCAACTCCCGGCGGGTTATCGTTACACCACTTGTGAATGTCCAAGTAAGCCAATGCTGGTTTTCAGTGGCCTGTTCATACTAAGAGACGTGCTGTTCATTTGGCTATCCACTCCACCCTGTTCAGCTCTACATTTTCGTGTCCACAAAACCCAGCCTTCAGAAATCATTGGAATCACCACTAGAGAATGTTCCATTCATTCACTGCGAATCTGGAATTCATCTGAACCTCCACTCCTGGCAGGTTTTCGTTACGCCACTGGTGAATGTCCAAGTAACTCAATACTGGTTTTCAGAGGCATGTTCAACTCGCAGAAGTGCTGTTCAATGGGCTATCCACTCGATATTGGTCAGCTCTTCATTTTCCTCTCCACACAAACCAGCCTTCAGAAATCATTGGGCTCTCCACTACAGACTGTTCCATTCATTCACTGCGATTCTGCAATTCATCTGACTCTCCGCTCCAGGCAGGTTTTCATTACAGCACTGGTGAATGACCAAGTAATCCAATGCTGGTTTTCAGCCGCCTTTTCACACTCGCAGTGTGCTGTTCAATTGTCTATCCACTCAAACCTGGTCAGCCTTTCATTTTCTTTTCCACAATATCAGACTTCAGAAATCATTGGAATCGCCAGTACAGAATGTTCCATTCATTCACTGCCAATCTGGAATTCATCTGAATCTGCACTCCAGGTAGGCTTTCATTACACCACTTATGAATGTCCAAGTAACACAATGCTGGTTTTCAGCGGTCTGTTCACACTCTAAGCCCTGCTTTTTACTGGGTATCCACACAACTGTGGTCAGCTCTTCATTTTCATGTCCAAACAATCCAGACTTGAGAAATCATTGCAATCTCCAGTACAGAATGTTCCATTCATTCACTGCGAATCTGGAATTCAACTGAATCTCCACTACCTGCAGATTTATCTTACACCACTTGTGAATGTCCAAGTAAAACAATGCTGGTTTTCAGAGGCCTGTTCATGTTCGCAGTCGTGCTGTTCAATTGGCTATCCACTCAACCTGTTTTGCTCCTCATTTTCCTGTGCACACAACCCAGCCTTCAGAAATCATTGTAATCTCCACTACAGGATGTTCCATTCATTCACTGGGAATCTGGAATTCATCTGAATCTGCACTCCACGCAGGCTTTCGTTACACCACTGCTGAAAGTCGAAGTAATGCAATACTGGTTTTCAGTGGTCTGTTCACATTCGAAGCCGAGGCTTTTTACAGGCTATCCACTCAACACTGGTCAGCTCTTCATTTTCGTGTCCCCACAATCCAGATTTCAGAAATCATTGCAATCTCCACTACAGAATGTTCCATTCATTCACTGCGAGTCTGGAGTTTATCTGATTCTCCACTCCCGCCTGGTTAACATTACACCACTTGTGAATGTCCAAGTAAGCCAATGCTGGTTTTCAGAGGCCTGTTCATACTCGCAGCCGTGCTGTTTAATTGACAATTCACTCCACCCTGTTCAGCTCTTCATTGTCCCACCACACTACCAGCCTTCAGAAATCTTTGTTATCTCCACTACAGAACGTTCCATTCATTCACTGCGAATCTGGAATTCATCTGACTCTCAACTCCACGCAGGTTTTCATTACACCACTGTTGAATGTCCAAGTAACCCAATGCTGGTTTTCAGCGGCCTGTTCATATTCGCAGCCCTGCTGTTTACTTGGCTATCGATTCAAGCCTGGTCAGCTCTTCATTTTCCTGTCCACACAACACAGGCTTCAGAAATCATTGGAATCTCCTCTACAGAATGTTCCATTCATTCACTGCGAATGTGGAATTCAACTGACTCTCCACTCCATGCAGGTTTTCCTTACACCACTGATGAATGTCCAAGTAACCCAATGCTGTTTTTCAGCTGCATGTTCACACTCGCAGCCATGCTATACAATTGGCTTTCCACTAAATCCTGATTAGTTCTTGATTTTCCTTCCACACGACCCAGCCTTCAGAAATCGTTGGAATCTCCACTAGAGAATGTTCCATTCATTCACTGCGAATCTGGAATTCCTCTGAACCTCCACTCCCGGCAGGTTTTCGTTACACCACTGTTGAATGTCCAAGTAACCCAATGTTTTAAGTGTTTTCTTCACAAGCGCAGTGGTGCTGTTCAATTGGCTATCCACTCAACCCTGGCCAGCTCTACATTTTCCTGTCCACACCACAGAGACTGGAGAAATCATTGTTATCTCCACTACAGAATGTTCCATTCATTCACAGCGAATCTGGAATTCATCTGAATCTCCACTCCCGGCAGGTTTTCGTGACACCACTGGTAAATATCCAAGTAAGCCAATGCTGGTTTTAAGTGGCCTGCTCATACTCTCAGCCGTGCTGTTCAATTTGCTATCCACTCAACCCTCTTCAGCTCCATTTTCCTGTCCACATAACCCAAACTTCAGAAACAATTGGTATCTCCTCCACAGAATGTTCCATTCATTGACGGCAAATCTGAAATTCATCTAATTCTCAACTCCCGTCAGGTTTTCGTTACACCACTTGTGAATGTCCAATTAAGCCAAAGCTGGTTTTCAGTGGCCTGTTCTTACTACGAGACGTGCTGTTCATTTGGCTATCCATTCCACCCTGTTCAGCTCTACATTTTCGTGTCCACAAAACACAGCCTTCAGAAATCATTGGAATCACCACTAGAGAATGTTCCATTCATTCACTGCGAATCTGGAATTCATCTGAATCTCCACTCCCGGCAGGTTTTCATTGCACCACTGCTGAATGTTCAAGTAACGCAATGATGGTTTTCAGCGGTCTATTCACACTCGAACCCGTGCTGTTCACGGTCTAGCGACTCAACACTGGTGAGTTCTTCTTTTTCCAGTTCAGACAATACAAACCTCAGAAACCATTGCAATCTACACTACAGAATGTTTCATTCATTCAGGCGAATCTTGAATTCATCTTGTTCTCCACTCCCAGCAGGTTTTCGTTTCACCACTGGTGAATGTCCAAGCAACCCAAGGCTGGTTTCAGCTGCGTGTTAACACTCGCAGCCGTGCTGTTCAATTGGCTATCCAGTGAACGCTGGTTAGCTCTTGATTTTCCTTCCACACACCGAGCCTTCAGAAATCATTCTTATCTCCACTTCAGAATGTTCCATTCGTTCCCTGCGAATCTGGAATTCCTCTGACTCTCCACACCAGGCAGATTTTCCTAACAACACTGGTGAATGACCAGGTAATCCAATGCTGGTTTTCAGCGGCTGTTCACACTCACAGCCTTGCTGTTCAATTGGCAATCCAGTCAAACCTAGTCAGCTCTTCATTTTCCTGTCCACACAACCCAGCGTTCAGAAATCATTGGAATCTCTACTACAGAAATTTCCATTCATTCACTGTGAATCTGGAAATACTCTGAATCTGCATTCCAGGAAGGCTTTCGTTACACCACTGATGAATGTCCAAGTAATGCAATGCTGCTTCTTAGTGGTCTGTTCACACTCGAAACCGTGCTGTTCATTGGCTATCCACTCAATATCGGTCAGCTCTTCAATATCCTGTCCAGACTATCCAGATTCCTAAATGTTGGCAATCACCACTACAGAATGTTCCATTCAATCACGCGAATCTGGAATTCATCAGAGTCTCCACTCCTGGAAGGTTTTCGTGACACCACTGGTAAATGTCCAAGGAAGACAATGCTGGTTTTAAGCCGCCTGCTAACACACTCAGCCGTGCTGTTCAATTTGCTATCCACCCAACCCTATTCAGCTCTACATTTTCCTGTCCTCATAACCCAACCTTCAGAAATAATTGGTATCTCCTCCACAGAATGTTCCGTTCATTCACTGCGAATCTTAAATTCATCTGACTCTCAACTCCCGGCGGGTTATCGTTACACCACTTGTGAATGTCCAAGTAAGCCAATGCTGGTTTTCAGTGGCCTGTTCATACTAAGAGACGTGCTGTTCATTTGGCTATCCACTCCACCCTGTTCAGCTCTACATTTTCGTGTCCACAAAACCCAGCCTTCAGAAATCATTGGAATCACCACTAGAGAATGTTCCATTCATTCACTGCGAATCTGGAATTCCTCTGAACCTCCACTCCTGGCAGGTTTTCGTTACGCCACTGGTGAATGTCCAAGTAACTCAATACTGGTTTTCAGAGGCATGTTCAACTCGCAGAAGTGCTGTTCAATGGGCTATCCACTCAATATTGGTCAGCTCTTCATTTTCCTCTCCACACAAACCAGCCTTCAGAAATCATTGGGCTCTCCACTACAGACTGTTCCATTCATTCACTGCGATTCTGCAATTCATCTGACTCTCCGCTCCAGGCAGGTTTTCATTACAGCACTGGTGAATGACCAAGTAATCCAATGCTGGTTTTCAGCCGCCTTTTCACACTCGCAGTGTGCTGTTCAATTGTCTATCCACTCAAACCTGGTCAGCCTTTCATTTTCTTTTCCACAATATCAGACTTCAGAAATCATTGGAATCGCCAGTACAGAATGTTCCATTCATTCACTGCCAATCTGGAATTCATCTGAATCTGCACTCCAGGTAGGCTTTCATTACACCACTTATGAATGTCCAAGTAACACAATGCTGGTTTTCAGCGGTCTGTTCACACTCTAAGCCCTGCTTTTTACTGGGTATCCACACAACTGTGGTCAGCTCTTCATTTTCATGTCCAAACAATCCAGACTTGAGAAATCATTGCAATCTCCAGTACAGAATGTTCCATTCATTCACTGCGAATCTGGAATTCAACTGAATCTCCACTACCTGCAGATTTATCTTACACCACTTGTGAATGTCCAAGTAAAACAATGCTGGTTTTCAGAGGCCTGTTCATGTTCGCAGTCGTGCTGTTCAATTGGCTATCCACTCAACCTGTTTTGCTCCTCATTTTCCTGTGCACACAACCCAGCCTTCAGAAATCATTGTAATCTCCACTACAGGATGTTCCATTCATTCACTGGGAATCTGGAATTCATCTGAATCTGCACTCCACGCAGGCTTTCGTTACACCACTGCTGAAAGTCGAAGTAATGCAATACTGGTTTTCAGTGGTCTGTTCACATTCGAAGCCGAGGCTTTTTACAGGCTATCCACTCAACACTGGTCAGCTCTTCATTTTCGTGTCCCCACAATCCAGATTTCAGAAATCATTGCAATCTCCACTACAGAATGTTCCATTCATTCACTGCGAGTCTGGAGTTTATCTGATTCTCCACTCCCGCCTGGTTAACATTACACCACTTGTGAATGTCCAAGTAAGCCAATGCTGGTTTTCAGAGGCCTGTTCATACTCGCAGCCGTGCTGTTTAATTGACAATTCACTCCACCCTGTTCAGCTCTTCATTGTCCCACCACAATACCAGCCTTCAGAAATCTTTGTTATCTCCACTACAGAACGTTCCATTCATTCACTGCGAATCTGGAATTCATCTGACTCTCAACTCCACGCAGGTTTTCATTACACCACTGTTGAATGTCCAAGTAACCCAATGCTGGTTTTCAGCGGCCTGTTCATATTCGCAGCCCTGCTGTTTACTTGGCTATCGATTCAAGCCTGGTCAGCTCTTCATTTTCCTGTCCACACAACACAGGCTTCAGAAATCATTGGAATCTCCTCTACAGAATGTTCCATTCATTCACTGCGAATGTGGAATTCAACTGACTCTCCACTCCATGCAGGTTTTCCTTACACCACTGATGAATGTCCAAGTAACCCAATGCTGGTTTTCAGCTGCATGTTCACACTCGCAGCCATGCTATACAATTGGCTTTCCACTAAATCCTGATTAGTTCTTGATTTTCCTTCCACACAACCCAGCCTTCAGAAATCGTTGGAATCTCCACTAGAGAATGTTCCATTCATTCACTGCGAATCTGGAATTCCTCTGAACCTCCACTCCCGGCAGGTTTTCGTTACACCACTGTTGAATGTCCAAGTAACCCAATGTTTTAAGTGTTTTCTTCACAAGCGCAGTGGTGCTGTTCAATTGGCTATCCACTCAACCCTGGCCAGCTCTACATTTTCCTGTCCACACCACAGAGACTGGAGAAATCATTGTTATCTCCACTACAGAATGTTCCATTCATTCACAGCGAATCTGGAATTCATCTGAATCTCCACTCCCGGCAGGTTTTCGTGACACCACTGGTAAATATCCAAGTAAGCCAATGCTGGTTTTAAGTGGCCTGCTCATACTCTCAGCCGTGCTGTTCAATTTGCTATCCACTCAACCCTCTTCAGCTCCATTTTCCTGTCCACATAACCCAAACTTCAGAAACAATTGGTATCTCCTCCACAGAATGTTCCATTCATTGACGGCAAATCTGAAATTCATCTAATTCTCAACTCCCGTCAGGTTTTCGTTACACCACTTGTGAATGTCCAATTAAGCCAAAGCTGGTTTTCAGTGGCCTGTTCTTACTACGAGACGTGCTGTTCATTTGGCTATCCATTCCACCCTGTTCAGCTCTACATTTTCGTGTCCACAAAACCCAGCCTTCAGAAATCATTGGAATCACCACTAGAGAATGTTCCATTCATTCACTGCGAATCTGGAATTCATCTGAATCTCCACTCCCGGCAGGTTTTCATTGCACCACTGCTGAATGTTCAAGTAACGCAATGATGGTTTTCAGCGGTCTATTCACACTCGAACCCGTGCTGTTCACGGTCTAGCGACTCAACACTGGTGAGTTCTTCTTTTTCCAGTTCAGACAATACAAACCTCAGAAACCATTGCAATCTACACTACAGAATGTTTCATTCATTCAGGCGAATCTTGAATTCATCTTGTTCTCCACTCCCAGCAGGTTTTCGTTTCACCACTGGTGAATGTCCAAGCAACCCAAGGCTGGTTTCAGCTGCGTGTTAACACTCGCAGCCGTGCTGTTCAATTGGCTATCCAGTGAACGCTGGTTAGCTCTTGATTTTCCTTCCACACACCGAGCCTTCAGAAAACATTCTTATCTCCACTTCAGAGTGTTCCATTCGTTCCCTGCGAATCTGGAATTCCTCTGACTCTCCACACCAGGCAGATTTTCCTAACAACACTGGTGAATGACCAGGTAATCCAATGCTGGTTTTCAGCGGCTGTTCACACTCACAGCCTTGCTGTTCAATTGGCAATCCAGTCAAACCTAGTCAGCTCTTCATTTTCCTGTCCACACAACCCAGCGTTCAGAAATCATTGGAATCTCTACTACAGAAATTTCCATTCATTCACTGTGAATCTGGAAATACTCTGAATCTGCATTCCAGGAAGGCTTTCGTTACACCACTGATGAATGTCCAAGTAATGCAATGCTGCTTCTTAGTGGTCTGTTCACACTCGAAACCGTGCTGTTCATTGGCTATCCACTCAATATCGGTCAGCTCTTCAATATCCTGTCCAGACTATCCAGATTCCTAAATGTTGGCAATCACCACTACAGAATGTTCCATTCAATCACGCGAATCTGGAATTCATCAGAGTCTCCACTCCTGGAAGGTTTTCGTGACACCACTGGTAAATGTCCAAGGAAGACAATGCTGGTTTTAAGCCGCCTGCTAACACACTCAGCCGTGCTGTTCAATTTGCTATCCACCCAACCCTATTCAGCTCTACATTTTCCTGTCCTCATAACCCAACCTTCAGAAATAATTGGTATCTCCTCCACAGAATGTTCCGTTCATTCACTGCGAATCTTAAATTCATCTGACTCTCAACTCCCGGCGGGTTATCGTTACACCACTTGTGAATGTCCAAGTAAGCCAATGCTGGTTTTCAGTGGCCTGTTCATACTAAGAGACGTGCTGTTCATTTGGCTATCCACTCCACCCTGTTCAGCTCTACATTTTCGTGTCCACAAAACCCAGCCTTCAGAAATCATTGGAATCACCACTAGAGAATGTTCCATTCATTCACTGCGAATCTGGAATTCCTCTGAACCTCCACTCCTGGCAGGTTTTCGTTACGCCACTGGTGAATGTCCAAGTAACTCAATACTGGTTTTCAGAGGCATGTTCAACTCGCAGAAGTGCTGTTCAATGGGCTATCCACTCAATATTGGTCAGCTCTTCATTTTCCTCTCCACACAAACCAGCCTTCAGAAATCATTGGGCTCTCCACTACAGACTGTTCCATTCATTCACTGCGATTCTGCAATTCATCTGACTCTCCGCTCCAGGCAGGTTTTCATTACAGCACTGGTGAATGACCAAGTAATCCAATGCTGGTTTTCAGCCGCCTTTTCACACTCGCAGTGTGCTGTTCAATTGTCTATCCACTCAAACCTGGTCAGCCTTTCATTTTCTTTTCCACAATATCAGACTTCAGAAATCATTGGAATCGCCAGTACAGAATGTTCCATTCATTCACTGCCAATCTGGAATTCATCTGAATCTGCACTCCAGGTAGGCTTTCATTACACCACTTATGAATGTCCAAGTAACACAATGCTGGTTTTCAGCGGTCTGTTCACACTCTAAGCCCTGCTTTTTACTGGGTATCCACACAACTGTGGTCAGCTCTTCATTTTCATGTCCAAACAATCCAGACTTGAGAAATCATTGCAATCTCCAGTACAGAATGTTCCATTCATTCACTGCGAATCTGGAATTCAACTGAATCTCCACTACCTGCAGATTTATCTTACACCACTTGTGAATGTCCAAGTAAAACAATGCTGGTTTTCAGAGGCCTGTTCATGTTCGCAGTCGTGCTGTTCAATTGGCTATCCACTCAACCTGTTTTGCTCCTCATTTTCCTGTGCACACAACCCAGCCTTCAGAAATCATTGTAATCTCCACTACAGGATGTTCCATTCATTCACTGGGAATCTGGAATTCATCTGAATCTGCACTCCACGCAGGCTTTCGTTACACCACTGCTGAAAGTCGAAGTAATGCAATACTGGTTTTCAGTGGTCTGTTCACATTCGAAGCCGAGGCTTTTTACAGGCTATCCACTCAACACTGGTCAGCTCTTCATTTTCGTGTCCCCACAATCCAGATTTCAGAAATCATTGCAATCTCCACTACAGAATGTTCCATTCATTCACTGCGAGTCTGGAGTTTATCTGATTCTCCACTCCCGCCTGGTTAACATTACACCACTTGTGAATGTCCAAGTAAGCCAATGCTGGTTTTCAGAGGCCTGTTCATACTCGCAGCCGTGCTGTTTAATTGACAATTCACTCCACCCTGTTCAGCTCTTCATTGTCCCACCACACTACCAGCCTTCAGAAATCTTTGTTATCTCCACTACAGAATGTTCCATTCATTCACTGCGAATCTGGAATTCATCTGACTCTCAACTCCACGCAGGTTTTCATTACACCACTGTTGAATGTCCAAGTAACCCAATGCTGGTTTTCAGCGGCCTGTTCATATTCGCAGCCCTGCTGTTTACTTGGCTATCGATTCAAGCCTGGTCAGCTCTTCATTTTCCTGTCCACACAACACAGGCTTCAGAAATCATTGGAATCTCCTCTACAGAATGTTCCATTCATTCACTGCGAATGTGGAATTCAACTGACTCTCCACTCCATGCAGGTTTTCCTTACACCACTGATGAATGTCCAAGTAACCCAATGCTGGTTTTCAGCTGCATGTTCACACTCGCAGCCATGCTATACAATTGGCTTTCCACTAAATCCTGATTAGTTCTTGATTTTCCTTCCACACGACCCAGCCTTCAGAAATCGTTGGAATCTCCACTAGAGAATGTTCCATTCATTCACTGCGAATCTGGAATTCCTCTGAACCTCCACTCCCGGCAGGTTTTCGTTACACCACTGTTGAATGTCCAAGTAACCCAATGTTTTAAGTGTTTTCTTCACAAGCGCAGTGGTGCTGTTCAATTGGCTATCCACTCAACCCTGGCCAGCTCTACATTTTCCTGTCCACACCACAGAGACTGGAGAAATCATTGTTATCTCCACTACAGAATGTTCCATTCATTCACAGCGAATCTGGAATTCATCTGAATCTCCACTCCCGGCAGGTTTTCGTGACACCACTGGTAAATATCCAAGTAAGCCAATGCTGGTTTTAAGTGGCCTGCTCATACTCTCAGCCGTGCTGTTCAATTTGCTATCCACTCAACCCTCTTCAGCTCCATTTTCCTGTCCACATAACCCAAACTTCAGAAACAATTGGTATCTCCTCCACAGAATGTTCCATTCATTGACGGCAAATCTGAAATTCATCTAATTCTCAACTCCCGTCAGGTTTTCGTTACACCACTTGTGAATGTCCAATTAAGCCAAAGCTGGTTTTCAGTGGCCTGTTCTTACTACGAGACGTGCTGTTCATTTGGCTATCCATTCCACCCTGTTCAGCTCTACATTTTCGTGTCCACAAAACCCAGCCTTCAGAAATCATTGGAATCACCACTAGAGAATGTTCCATTCATTCACTGCGAATCTGGAATTCATCTGAATCTCCACTCCCGGCAGGTTTTCATTGCACCACTGCTGAATGTTCAAGTAACGCAATGATGGTTTTCAGCGGTCTATTCACACTCGAACCCGTGCTGTTCACGGTCTAGCGACTCAACACTGGTGAGTTCTTCTTTTTCCAGTTCAGACAATACAAACCTCAGAAACCATTGCAATCTACACTACAGAATGTTTCATTCATTCAGGCGAATCTTGAATTCATCTTGTTCTCCACTCCCAGCAGGTTTTCGTTTCACCACTGGTGAATGTCCAAGCAACCCAAGGCTGGTTTCAGCTGCGTGTTAACACTCGCAGCCGTGCTGTTCAATTGGCTATCCAGTGAACGCTGGTTAGCTCTTGATTTTCCTTCCACACACCGAGCCTTCAGAAAACATTCTTATCTCCACTTCAGAGTGTTCCATTCGTTCCCTGCGAATCTGGAATTCCTCTGACTCTCCACACCAGGCAGATTTTCCTAACAACACTGGTGAATGACCAGGTAATCCAATGCTGGTTTTCAGCGGCTGTTCACACTCACAGCCTTGCTGTTCAATTGGCAATCCAGTCAAACCTAGTCAGCTCTTCATTTTCCTGTCCACACAACCCAGCGTTCAGAAATCATTGGAATCTCTACTACAGAAATTTCCATTCATTCACTGTGAATCTGGAAATACTCTGAATCTGCATTCCAGGAAGGCTTTCGTTACACCACTGATGAATGTCCAAGTAATGCAATGCTGCTTCTTAGTGGTCTGTTCACACTCGAAACCGTGCTGTTCATTGGCTATCCACTCAATATCGGTCAGCTCTTCAATATCCTGTCCAGACTATCCAGATTCCTAAATGTTGGCAATCACCACTACAGAATGTTCCATTCAATCACGCGAATCTGGAATTCATCAGAGTCTCCACTCCTGGAAGGTTTTCGTGACACCACTGGTAAATGTCCAAGGAAGACAATGCTGGTTTTAAGCCGCCTGCTAACACACTCAGCCGTGCTGTTCAATTTGCTATCCACCCAACCCTATTCAGCTCTACATTTTCCTGTCCTCATAACCCAACCTTCAGAAATAATTGGTATCTCCTCCACAGAATGTTCCGTTCATTCACTGCGAATCTTAAATTCATCTGACTCTCAACTCCCGGCGGGTTATCGTTACACCACTTGTGAATGTCCAAGTAAGCCAATGCTGGTTTTCAGTGGCCTGTTCATACTAAGAGACGTGCTGTTCATTTGGCTATCCACTCCACCCTGTTCAGCTCTACATTTTCGTGTCCACAAAACCCAGCCTTCAGAAATCATTGGAATCACCACTAGAGAATGTTCCATTCATTCACTGCGAATCTGGAATTCCTCTGAACCTCCACTCCTGGCAGGTTTTCGTTACGCCACTGGTGAATGTCCAAGTAACTCAATACTGGTTTTCAGAGGCATGTTCAACTCGCAGAAGTGCTGTTCAATGGGCTATCCACTCAATATTGGTCAGCTCTTCATTTTCCTCTCCACACAAACCAGCCTTCAGAAATCATTGGGCTCTCCACTACAGACTGTTCCATTCATTCACTGCGATTCTGCAATTCATCTGACTCTCCGCTCCAGGCAGGTTTTCATTACAGCACTGGTGAATGACCAAGTAATCCAATGCTGGTTTTCAGCCGCCTTTTCACACTCGCAGTGTGCTGTTCAATTGTCTATCCACTCAAACCTGGTCAGCCTTTCATTTTCTTTTCCACAATATCAGACTTCAGAAATCATTGGAATCGCCAGTACAGAATGTTCCATTCATTCACTGCCAATCTGGAATTCATCTGAATCTGCACTCCAGGTAGGCTTTCATTACACCACTTATGAATGTCCAAGTAACACAATGCTGGTTTTCAGCGGTCTGTTCACACTCTAAGCCCTGCTTTTTACTGGGTATCCACACAACTGTGGTCAGCTCTTCATTTTCATGTCCAAACAATCCAGACTTGAGAAATCATTGCAATCTCCAGTACAGAATGTTCCATTCATTCACTGCGAATCTGGAATTCAACTGAATCTCCACTACCTGCAGATTTATCTTACACCACTTGTGAATGTCCAAGTAAAACAATGCTGGTTTTCAGAGGCCTGTTCATGTTCGCAGTCGTGCTGTTCAATTGGCTATCCACTCAACCTGTTTTGCTCCTCATTTTCCTGTGCACACAACCCAGCCTTCAGAAATCATTGTAATCTCCACTACAGGATGTTCCATTCATTCACTGGGAATCTGGAATTCATCTGAATCTGCACTCCACGCAGGCTTTCGTTACACCACTGCTGAAAGTCGAAGTAATGCAATACTGGTTTTCAGTGGTCTGTTCACATTCGAAGCCGAGGCTTTTTACAGGCTATCCACTCAACACTGGTCAGCTCTTCATTTTCGTGTCCCCACAATCCAGATTTCAGAAATCATTGCAATCTCCACTACAGAATGTTCCATTCATTCACTGCGAGTCTGGAGTTTATCTGATTCTCCACTCCCGCCTGGTTAACATTACACCACTTGTGAATGTCCAAGTAAGCCAATGCTGGTTTTCAGAGGCCTGTTCATACTCGCAGCCGTGCTGTTTAATTGACAATTCACTCCACCCTGTTCAGCTCTTCATTGTCCCACCACACTACCAGCCTTCAGAAATCTTTGTTATCTCCACTACAGAATGTTCCATTCATTCACTGCGAATCTGGAATTCATCTGACTCTCAACTCCACGCAGGTTTTCATTACACCACTGTTGAATGTCCAAGTAACCCAATGCTGGTTTTCAGCGGCCTGTTCATATTCGCAGCCCTGCTGTTTACTTGGCTATCGATTCAAGCCTGGTCAGCTCTTCATTTTCCTGTCCACACAACACAGGCTTCAGAAATCATTGGAATCTCCTCTACAGAATGTTCCATTCATTCACTGCGAATGTGGAATTCAACTGACTCTCCACTCCATGCAGGTTTTCCTTACACCACTGATGAATGTCCAAGTAACCCAATGCTGGTTTTCAGCTGCATGTTCACACTCGCAGCCATGCTATACAATTGGCTTTCCACTAAATCCTGATTAGTTCTTGATTTTCCTTCCACACGACCCAGCCTTCAGAAATCGTTGGAATCTCCACTAGAGAATGTTCCATTCATTCACTGCGAATCTGGAATTCCTCTGAACCTCCACTCCCGGCAGGTTTTCGTTACACCACTGTTGAATGTCCAAGTAACCCAATGTTTTAAGTGTTTTCTTCACAAGCGCAGTGGTGCTGTTCAATTGGCTATCCACTCAACCCTGGCCAGCTCTACATTTTCCTGTCCACACCACAGAGACTGGAGAAATCATTGTTATCTCCACTACAGAATGTTCCATTCATTCACAGCGAATCTGGAATTCATCTGAATCTCCACTCCCGGCAGGTTTTCGTGACACCACTGGTAAATATCCAAGTAAGCCAATGCTGGTTTTAAGTGGCCTGCTCATACTCTCAGCCGTGCTGTTCAATTTGCTATCCACTCAACCCTCTTCAGCTCCATTTTCCTGTCCACATAACCCAAACTTCAGAAACAATTGGTATCTCCTCCACAGAATGTTCCATTCATTGACGGCAAATCTGAAATTCATCTAATTCTCAACTCCCGTCAGGTTTTCGTTACACCACTTGTGAATGTCCAATTAAGCCAAAGCTGGTTTTCAGTGGCCTGTTCTTACTACGAGACGTGCTGTTCATTTGGCTATCCATTCCACCCTGTTCAGCTCTACATTTTCGTGTCCACAAAACCCAGCCTTCAGAAATCATTGGAATCACCACTAGAGAATGTTCCATTCATTCACTGCGAATCTGGAATTCATCTGAATCTCCACTCCCGGCAGGTTTTCATTGCACCACTGCTGAATGTTCAAGTAACGCAATGATGGTTTTCAGCGGTCTATTCACACTCGAACCCGTGCTGTTCACGGTCTAGCGACTCAACACTGGTGAGTTCTTCTTTTTCCAGTTCAGACAATACAAACCTCAGAAACCATTGCAATCTACACTACAGAATGTTTCATTCATTCAGGCGAATCTTGAATTCATCTTGTTCTCCACTCCCAGCAGGTTTTCGTTTCACCACTGGTGAATGTCCAAGCAACCCAAGGCTGGTTTCAGCTGCGTGTTAACACTCGCAGCCGTGCTGTTCAATTGGCTATCCAGTGAACGCTGGTTAGCTCTTGATTTTCCTTCCACACACCGAGCCTTCAGAAATCATTCTTATCTCCACTTCAGAATGTTCCATTCGTTCCCTGCGAATCTGGAATTCCTCTGACTCTCCACACCAGGCAGATTTTCCTAACAACACTGGTGAATGACCAGGTAATCCAATGCTGGTTTTCAGCGGCTGTTCACACTCACAGCCTTGCTGTTCAATTGGCAATCCAGTCAAACCTAGTCAGCTCTTCATTTTCCTGTCCACACAACCCAGCGTTCAGAAATCATTGGAATCTCTACTACAGAAATTTCCATTCATTCACTGTGAATCTGGAAATACTCTGAATCTGCATTCCAGGAAGGCTTTCGTTACACCACTGATGAATGTCCAAGTAATGCAATGCTGCTTCTTAGTGGTCTGTTCACACTCGAAACCGTGCTGTTCATTGGCTATCCACTCAATATCGGTCAGCTCTTCAATATCCTGTCCAGACTATCCAGATTCCTAAATGTTGGCAATCACCACTACAGAATGTTCCATTCAATCACGCGAATCTGGAATTCATCAGAGTCTCCACTCCTGGAAGGTTTTCGTGACACCACTGGTAAATGTCCAAGGAAGACAATGCTGGTTTTAAGCCGCCTGCTAACACACTCAGCCGTGCTGTTCAATTTGCTATCCACCCAACCCTATTCAGCTCTACATTTTCCTGTCCTCATAACCCAACCTTCAGAAATAATTGGTATCTCCTCCACAGAATGTTCCGTTCATTCACTGCGAATCTTAAATTCATCTGACTCTCAACTCCCGGCGGGTTATCGTTACACCACTTGTGAATGTCCAAGTAAGCCAATGCTGGTTTTCAGTGGCCTGTTCATACTAAGAGACGTGCTGTTCATTTGGCTATCCACTCCACCCTGTTCAGCTCTACATTTTCGTGTCCACAAAACCCAGCCTTCAGAAATCATTGGAATCACCACTAGAGAATGTTCCATTCATTCACTGCGAATCTGGAATTCATCTGAACCTCCACTCCTGGCAGGTTTTCGTTACGCCACTGGTGAATGTCCAAGTCACTCAATACTGGTTTTCAGAGGCATGTTCAACTCGCAGAAGTGCTGTTCAATGGGCTATCCACTCAATATTGGTCAGCTCTTCATTTTCCTCTCCACACAAACCAGCCTTCAGAAATCATTGGGCTCTCCACTACAGACTGTTCCATTCATTCACTGCGATTCTGCAATTCATCTGACTCTCCGCTCCAGGCAGGTTTTCATTACAGCACTGGTGAATGACCAAGTAATCCAATGCTGGTTTTCAGCCGCCTTTTCACACTCGCAGTGTGCTGTTCAATTGTCTATCCACTCAAACCTGGTCAGCCTTTCATTTTCTTTTCCACAATATCAGACTTCAGAAATCATTGGAATCGCCAGTACAGAATGTTCCATTCATTCACTGCCAATCTGGAATTCATCTGAATCTGCACTCCAGGTAGGCTTTCATTACACCACTTATGAATGTCCAAGTAACACAATGCTGGTTTTCAGCGGTCTGTTCACACTCTAAGCCCTGCTTTTTACTGGGTATCCACACAACTGTGGTCAGCTCTTCATTTTCATGTCCAAACAATCCAGACTTGAGAAATCATTGCAATCTCCAGTACAGAATGTTCCATTCATTCACTGCGAATCTGGAATTCAACTGAATCTCCACTACCTGCAGATTTATCTTACACCACTTGTGAATGTCCAAGTAAAACAATGCTGGTTTTCAGAGGCCTGTTCATGTTCGCAGTCGTGCTGTTCAATTGGCTATCCACTCAACCTGTTTTGCTCCTCATTTTCCTGTGCACACAACCCAGCCTTCAGAAATCATTGTAATCTCCACTACAGGATGTTCCATTCATTCACTGGGAATCTGGAATTCATTTGAATCTGCACTCCACGCAGGCTTTCGTTACACCACTGCTGAAAGTCGAAGTAATGCAATACTGGTTTTCAGTGGTCTGTTCACATTCGAAGCCGAGGCTTTTTACAGGCTATCCACTCAACACTGGTCAGCTCTTCATTTTCGTGTCCCCACAATCCAGATTTCAGAAATCATTGCAATCTCCACTACAGAATGTTCCATTCATTCACTGCGAGTCTGGAGTTTATCTGATTCTCCACTCCCGCCTGGATAACATTACACCACTTGTGAATGTCCAAGTAAGCCAATGCTGGTTTTCAGAGGCCTGTTCATACTCGCAGCCGTGCTGTTTAATTGACAATTCACTCCACCCTGTTCAGCTCTTCATTGTCCCACCACACTACCAGCCTTCAGAAATCTTTGTTATCTCCACTACAGAATGTTCCATTCATTCACTGCGAATCTGGAATTCATCTGACTCTCAACTCCACGCAGGTTTTCATTACACCACTGTTGAATGTCCAAGTAACCCAATGCTGGTTTTCAGCGGCCTGTTCATATTCGCAGCCCTGCTGTTTACTTGGCTATCGATTCAAGCCTGGTCAGCTCTTCATTTTCCTGTCCACACAACACAGGCTTCAGAAATCATTGGAATCTCCTCTACAGAATGTTCCATTCATTCACTGCGAATGTGGAATTCAACTGACTCTCCACTCCATGCAGGTTTTCCTTACACCACTGATGAATGTCCAAGTAACCCAATGCTGGTTTTCAGCTGCATGTTCACACTCGCAGCCATGCTATACAATTGGCTTTCCACTAAATCCTGATTAGTTCTTGATTTTCCTTCCACACGACCCAGCCTTCAGAAATCGTTGGAATCTCCACTAGAGAATGTTCCATTCATTCACTGCGAATCTGGAATTCCTCTGAACCTCCACTCCCGGCAGGTTTTCGTTACACCACTGTTGAATGTCCAAGTAACCCAATGTTTTAAGTGTTTTCTTCACAAGCGCAGTGGTGCTGTTCAATTGGCTATCCACTCAACCCTGGCCAGCTCTACATTTTCCTGTCCACACCACAGAGACTGGAGAAATCATTGTTATCTCCACTACAGAATGTTCCATTCATTCACAGCGAATCTGGAATTCATCTGAATCTCCACTCCCGGCAGGTTTTCGTGACACCACTGGTAAATATCCAAGTAAGCCAATGCTGGTTTTAAGTGGCCTGCTCCTACTCTCAGCCGTTCTGTTCAATTTGCTATCCACTCAACCCTCTTCAGCTCCATTTTCCTGTCCACATAACCCAAACTTCAGAAACAATTGGTATCTCCTCCACAGAATGTTCCATTCATTGACGGCAAATCTGAAATTCATCTAATTCTCAACTCCCGTCAGGTTTTCGTTACACCACTTGTGAATGTCCAATTAAGCCAAAGCTGGTTTTCAGTGGCCTGTTCTTACTACGAGACGTGCTGTTCATTTGGCTATCCATTCCACCCTGTTCAGCTCTACATTTTCGTGTCCACAAAACCCAGCCTTCAGAAATCATTGGAATCACCACTAGAGAATGTTCCATTCATTCACTGCGAATCTGGAATTCATCTGAATCTCCACTCCCGGCAGGTTTTCATTGCACCACTGCTGAATGTTCAAGTAACGCAATGATGGTTTTCAGCGGTCTATTCACACTCGAACCCGTGCTGTTCACGGTCTAGCGACTCAACACTGGTGAGTTCTTCTTTTTCCAGTTCAGACAATACAAACCTCAGAAACCATTGCAATCTACACTACAGAATGTTTCATTCATTCAGGCGAATCTTGAATTCATCTTGTTCTCCACTCCCAGCAGGTTTTCGTTTCACCACTGGTGAATGTCCAAGCAACCCAAGGCTGGTTTCAGCTGCGTGTTAACACTCGCAGCCGTGCTGTTCAATTGGCTATCCAGTGAACGCTGGTTAGCTCTTGATTTTCCTTCCACACACCGAGCCTTCAGAAATCATTCTTATCTCCACTTCAGAATGTTCCATTCGTTCCCTGCGAATCTGGAATTCCTCTGACTCTCCACACCAGGCAGATTTTCCTAACAACACTGGTGAATGACCAGGTAATCCAATGCTGGTTTTCAGCGGCTGTTCACACTCACAGCCTTGCTGTTCAATTGGCAATCCAGTCAAACCTAGTCAGCTCTTCATTTTCCTGTCCACACAACCCAGCGTTCAGAAATCATTGGAATCTCTACTACAGAAATTTCCATTCATTCACTGTGAATCTGGAAATACTCTGAATCTGCATTCCAGGAAGGCTTTCGTTACACCACTGATGAATGTCCAAGTAATGCAATGCTGCTTCTTAGTGGTCTGTTCACACTCGAAACCGTGCTGTTCATTGGCTATCCACTCAATATCGGTCAGCTCTTCAATATCCTGTCCAGACTATCCAGATTCCTAAATGTTGGCAATCACCACTACAGAATGTTCCATTCAATCACGCGAATCTGGAATTCATCAGAGTCTCCACTCCTGGAAGGTTTTCGTGACACCACTGGTAAATGTCCAAGGAAGACAATGCTGGTTTTAAGCCGCCTGCTAACACACTCAGCCGTGCTGTTCAATTTGCTATCCACCCAACCCTATTCAGCTCTACATTTTCCTGTCCTCATAACCCAACCTTCAGAAATAATTGGTATCTCCTCCACAGAATGTTCCGTTCATTCACTGCGAATCTTAAATTCATCTGACTCTCAACTCCCGGCGGGTTATCGTTACACCACTTGTGAATGTCCAAGTAAGCCAATGCTGGTTTTCAGTGGCCTGTTCATACTAAGAGACGTGCTGTTCATTTGGCTATCCACTCCACCCTGTTCAGCTCTACATTTTCGTGTCCACAAAACCCAGCCTTCAGAAATCATTGGAATCACCACTAGAGAATGTTCCATTCATTCACTGCGAATCTGGAATTCCTCTGAACCTCCACTCCTGGCAGGTTTTCGTTACGCCACTGGTGAATGTCCAAGTAACTCAATACTGGTTTTCAGAGGCATGTTCAACTCGCAGAAGTGCTGTTCAATGGGCTATCCACTCAATATTGGTCAGCTCTTCATTTTCCTCTCCACACAAACCAGCCTTCAGAAATCATTGGGCTCTCCACTACAGACTGTTCCATTCATTCACTGCGATTCTGCAATTCATCTGACTCTCCGCTCCAGGCAGGTTTTCATTACAGCACTGGTGAATGACCAAGTAATCCAATGCTGGTTTTCAGCCGCCTTTTCACACTCGCAGTGTGCTGTTCAATTGTCTATCCACTCAAACCTGGTCAGCCTTTCATTTTCTTTTCCACAATATCAGACTTCAGAAATCATTGGAATCGCCAGTACAGAATGTTCCATTCATTCACTGCCAATCTGGAATTCATCTGAATCTGCACTCCAGGTAGGCTTTCATTACACCACTTATGAATGTCCAAGTAACACAATGCTGGTTTTCAGCGGTCTGTTCACACTCTAAGCCCTGCTTTTTACTGGGTATCCACACAACTGTGGTCAGCTCTTCATTTTCATGTCCAAACAATCCAGACTTGAGAAATCATTGCAATCTCCAGTACAGAATGTTCCATTCATTCACTGCGAATCTGGAATTCAACTGAATCTCCACTACCTGCAGATTTATCTTACACCACTTGTGAATGTCCAAGTAAAACAATGCTGGTTTTCAGAGGCCTGTTCATGTTCGCAGTCGTGCTGTTCAATTGGCTATCCACTCAACCTGTTTTGCTCCTCATTTTCCTGTGCACACAACCCAGCCTTCAGAAATCATTGTAATCTCCACTACAGGATGTTCCATTCATTCACTGGGAATCTGGAATTCATCTGAATCTGCACTCCACGCAGGCTTTCGTTACACCACTGCTGAAAGTCGAAGTAATGCAATACTGGTTTTCAGTGGTCTGTTCACATTCGAAGCCGAGGCTTTTTACAGGCTATCCACTCAACACTGGTCAGCTCTTCATTTTCGTGTCCCCACAATCCAGATTTCAGAAATCATTGCAATCTCCACTACAGAATGTTCCATTCATTCACTGCGAGTCTGGAGTTTATCTGATTCTCCACTCCCGCCTGGTTAACATTACACCACTTGTGAATGTCCAAGTAAGCCAATGCTGGTTTTCAGAGGCCTGTTCATACTCGCAGCCGTGCTGTTTAATTGACAATTCACTCCACCCTGTTCAGCTCTTCATTGTCCCACCACACTACCAGCCTTCAGAAATCTTTGTTATCTCCACTACAGAATGTTCCATTCATTCACTGCGAATCTGGAATTCATCTGACTCTCAACTCCACGCAGGTTTTCATTACACCACTGTTGAATGTCCAAGTAACCCAATGCCGGTTTTCAGCGGCCTGTTCATATTCGCAGCCCTGCTGTTTACTTGGCTATCGATTCAAGCCTGGTCAGCTCTTCATTTTCCTGTCCACACAACACAGGCTTCAGAAATCATTGGAATCTCCTCTACAGAATGTTCCATTCATTCACTGCGAATGTGGAATTCAACTGACTCTCCACTCCATGCAGGTTTTCCTTACACCACTGATGAATGTCCAAGTAACCCAATGCTGGTTTTCAGCTGCATGTTCACACTCGCAGCCATGCTATACAATTGGCTTTCCACTAAATCCTGATTAGTTCTTGATTTTCCTTCCACACGACCCAGCCTTCAGAAATCGTTGGAATCTCCACTAGAGAATGTTCCATTCATTCACTGCGAATCTGGAATTCCTCTGAACCTCCACTCCCGGCAGGTTTTCGTTACACCACTGTTGAATGTCCAAGTAACCCAATGTTTTAAGTGTTTTCTTCACAAGCGCAGTGGTGCTGTTCAATTGGCTATCCACTCAACCCTGGCCAGCTCTACATTTTCCTGTCCACACCACAGAGACTGGAGAAATCATTGTTATCTCCACTACAGAATGTTCCATTCATTCACAGCGAATCTGGAATTCATCTGAATCTCCACTCCCGGCAGGTTTTCGTGACACCACTGGTAAATATCCAAGTAAGCCAATGCTGGTTTTAAGTGGCCTGCTCATACTCTCAGCCGTGCTGTTCAATTTGCTATCCACTCAACCCTCTTCAGCTCCATTTTCCTGTCCACATAACCCAAACTTCAGAAACAATTGGTATCTCCTCCACAGAATGTTCCATTCATTGACGGCAAATCTGAAATTCATCTAATTCTCAACTCCCGTCAGGTTTTCGTTACACCACTTGTGAATGTCCAATTAAGCCAAAGCTGGTTTTCAGTGGCCTGTTCTTACTACGAGACGTGCTGTTCATTTGGCTATCCATTCCACCCTGTTCAGCTCTACATTTTCGTGTCCACAAAACCCAGCCTTCAGAAATCATTGGAATCACCACTAGAGAATGTTCCATTCATTCACTGCGAATCTGGAATTCATCTGAATCTCCACTCCCGGCAGGTTTTCATTGCACCACTGCTGAATGTTCAAGTAACGCAATGATGGTTTTCAGCGGTCTATTCACACTCGAACCCGTGCTGTTCACGGTCTAGCGACTCAACACTGGTGAGTTCTTCTTTTTCCAGTTCAGACAATACAAACCTCAGAAACCATTGCAATCTACACTACAGAATGTTTCATTCATTCAGGCGAATCTTGAATTCATCTTGTTCTCCACTCCCAGCAGGTTTTCGTTTCACCACTGGTGAATGTCCAAGCAACCCAAGGCTGGTTTCAGCTGCGTGTTAACACTCGCAGCCGTGCTGTTCAATTGGCTATCCAGTGAACGCTGGTTAGCTCTTGATTTTCCTTCCACACACCGAGCCTTCAGAAATCATTCTTATCTCCACTTCAGAATGTTCCATTCGTTCCCTGCGAATCTGGAATTCCTCTGACTCTCCACACCAGGCAGATTTTCCTAACAACACTGGTGAATGACCAGGTAATCCAATGCTGGTTTTCAGCGGCTGTTCACACTCACAGCCTTGCTGTTCAATTGGCAATACAGTCAAACCTAGTCAGCTCTTCATTTTCCTGTCCACACAACCCAGCGTTCAGAAATCATTGGAATCTCTACTACAGAAATTTCCATTCATTCACTGTGAATCTGGAAATACTCTGAATCTGCATTCCAGGAAGGCTTTCGTTACACCACTGATGAATGTCCAAGTAATGCAATGCTGCTTCTTAGTGGTCTGTTCACACTCGAAACCGTGCTGTTCATTGGCTATCCACTCAATATCGGTCAGCTCTTCAATATCCTGTCCAGACTATCCAGATTCCTAAATGTTGGCAATCACCACTACAGAATGTTCCATTCAATCACGCGAATCTGGAATTCATCAGAGTCTCCACTCCTGGAAGGTTTTCGTGACACCACTGGTAAATGTCCAAGGAAGACAATGCTGGTTTTAAGCCGCCTGCTAACACACTCAGCCGTGCTGTTCAATTTGCTATCCACCCAACCCTATTCAGCTCTACATTTTCCTGTCCTCATAACCCAACCTTCAGAAATAATTGGTATCTCCTCCACAGAATGTTCCGTTCATTCACTGCGAATCTTAAATTCATCTGACTCTCAACTCCCGGCGGGTTATCGTTACACCACTTGTGAATGTCCAAGTAAGCCAATGCTGGTTTTCAGTGGCCTGTTCATACTAAGAGACGTGCTGTTCATTTGGCTATCCACTCCACCCTGTTCAGCTCTACATTTTCGTGTCCACAAAACCCAGCCTTCAGAAATCATTGGAATCACCACTAGAGAATGTTCCATTCATTCACTGCGAATCTGGAATTCATCTGAACCTCCACTCCTGGCAGGTTTTCGTTACGCCACTGGTGAATGTCCAAGTAACTCAATACTGGTTTTCAGAGGCATGTTCAACTCGCAGAAGTGCTGTTCAATGGGCTATCCACTCAATATTGGTCAGCTCTTCATTTTCCTCTCCACACAAACCAGCCTTCAGAAATCATTGGGCTCTCCACTACAGACTGTTCCATTCATTCACTGCGATTCTGCAATTCATCTGACTCTCCGCTCCAGGCAGGTTTTCATTACAGCACTGGTGAATGACCAAGTAATCCAATGCTGGTTTTCAGCCGCCTTTTCACACTCGCAGTGTGCTGTTCAATTGTCTATCCACTCAAACCTGGTCAGCCTTTCATTTTCTTTTCCACAATATCAGACTTCAGAAATCATTGGAATCGCCAGTACAGAATGTTCCATTCATTCACTGCCAATCTGGAATTCATCTGAATCTGCACTCCAGGTAGGCTTTCATTACACCACTTATGAATGTCCAAGTAACACAATGCTGGTTTTCAGCGGTCTGTTCACACTCTAAGCCCTGCTTTTTACTGGGTATCCACACAACTGTGGTCAGCTCTTCATTTTCATGTCCAAACAATCCAGACTTGAGAAATCATTGCAATCTCCAGTACAGAATGTTCCATTCATTCACTGCGAATCTGGAATTCAACTGAATCTCCACTACCTGCAGATTTATCTTACACCACTTGTGAATGTCCAAGTAAAACAATGCTGGTTTTCAGAGGCCTGTTCATGTTCGCAGTCGTGCTGTTCAATTGGCTATCCACTCAACCTGTTTTGCTCCTCATTTTCCTGTGCACACAACCCAGCCTTCAGAAATCATTGTAATCTCCACTACAGGATGTTCCATTCATTCACTGGGAATCTGGAATTCATCTGAATCTGCACTCCACGCAGGCTTTCGTTACACCACTGCTGAAAGTCGAAGTAATGCAATACTGGTTTTCAGTGGTCTGTTCACATTCGAAGCCGAGGCTTTTTACAGGCTATCCACTCAACACTGGTCAGCTCTTCATTTTCGTGTCCCCACAATCCAGATTTCAGAAATCATTGCAATCTCCACTACAGAATGTTCCATTCATTCACTGCGAGTCTGGAGTTTATCTGATTCTCCACTCCCGCCTGGTTAACATTACACCACTTGTGAATGTCCAAGTAAGCCAATGCTGGTTTTCAGAGGCCTGTTCATACTCGCAGCCGTGCTGTTTAATTGACAATTCACTCCACCCTGTTCAGCTCTTCATTGTCCCACCACACTACCAGCCTTCAGAAATCTTTGTTATCTCCACTACAGAATGTTCCATTCATTCACTGCGAATCTGGAATTCATCTGACTCTCAACTCCACGCAGGTTTTCATTACACCACTGTTGAATGTCCAAGTAACCCAATGCTGGTTTTCAGCGGCCTGTTCATATTCGCAGCCCTGCTGTTTACTTGGCTATCGATTCAAGCCTGGTCAGCTCTTCATTTTCCTGTCCACACAACACAGGCTTCAGAAATCATTGGAATCTCCTCTACAGAATGTTCCATTCATTCACTGCGAATGTGGAATTCAACTGACTCTCCACTCCATGCAGGTTTTCCTTACACCACTGATGAATGTCCAAGTAACCCAATGCTGGTTTTCAGCTGCATGTTCACACTCGCAGCCATGCTATACAATTGGCTTTCCACTAAATCCTGATTAGTTCTTGATTTTCCTTCCACACGACCCAGCCTTCAGAAATCGTTGGAATCTCCACTAGAGAATGTTCCATTCATTCACTGCGAATCTGGAATTCCTCTGAACCTCCACTCCCGGCAGGTTTTCGTTACACCACTGTTGAATGTCCAAGTAACCCAATGTTTTAAGTGTTTTCTTCACAAGCGCAGTGGTGCTGTTCAATTGGCTATCCACTCAACCCTGGCCAGCTCTACATTTTCCTGTCCACACCACAGAGACTGGAGAAATCATTGTTATCTCCACTACAGAATGTTCCATTCATTCACAGCGAATCTGGAATTCATCTGAATCTCCACTCCCGGCAGGTTTTCGTGACACCACTGGTAAATATCCAAGTAAGCCAATGCTGGTTTTAAGTGGCCTGCTCATACTCTCAGCCGTGCTGTTCAATTTGCTATCCACTCAACCCTCTTCAGCTCCATTTTCCTGTCCACATAACCCAAACTTCAGAAACAATTGGTATCTCCTCCACAGAATGTTCCATTCATTGACGGCAAATCTGAAATTCATCTAATTCTCAACTCCCGTCAGGTTTTCGTTACACCACTTGTGAATGTCCAATTAAGCCAAAGCTGGTTTTCAGTGGCCTGTTCTTACTACGAGACGTGCTGTTCATTTGGCTATCCATTCCACCCTGTTCAGCTCTACATTTTCGTGTCCACAAAACCCAGCCTTCAGAAATCATTGGAATCACCACTAGAGAATGTTCCATTCATTCACTGCGAATCTGGAATTCATCTGAATCTCCACTCCCGGCAGGTTTTCATTGCACCACTGCTGAATGTTCAAGTAACGCAATGATGGTTTTCAGCGGTCTATTCACACTCGAACCCGTGCTGTTCACGGTCTAGCGACTCAACACTGGTGAGTTCTTCTTTTTCCAGTTCAGACAATACAAACCTCAGAAACCATTGCAATCTACACTACAGAATGTTTCATTCATTCAGGCGAATCTTGAATTCATCTTGTTCTCCACTCCCAGCAGGTTTTCGTTTCACCACTGGTGAATGTCCAAGCAACCCAAGGCTGGTTTCAGCTGCGTGTTAACACTCGCAGCCGTGCTGTTCAATTGGCTATCCAGTGAACGCTGGTTAGCTCTTGATTTTCCTTCCACACACCGAGCCTTCAGAAATCATTCTTATCTCCACTTCAGAATGTTCCATTCGTTCCCTGCGAATCTGGAATTCCTCTGACTCTCCACACCAGGCAGATTTTCCTAACAACACTGGTGAATGACCAGGTAATCCAATGCTGGTTTTCAGCGGCTGTTCACACTCACAGCCTTGCTGTTCAATTGGCAATCCAGTCAAACCTAGTCAGCTCTTCATTTTCCTGTCCACACAACCCAGCGTTCAGAAATCATTGGAATCTCTACTACAGAAATTTCCATTCATTCACTGTGAATCTGGAAATACTCTGAATCTGCATTCCAGGAAGGCTTTCGTTACACCACTGATGAATGTCCAAGTAATGCAATGCTGCTTCTTAGTGGTCTGTTCACACTCGAAACCGTGCTGTTCATTGGCTATCCACTCAATATCGGTCAGCTCTTCAATATCCTGTCCAGACTATCCAGATTCCTAAATGTTGGCAATCACCACTACAGAATGTTCCATTCAATCACGCGAATCTGGAATTCATCAGAGTCTCCACTCCTGGAAGGTTTTCGTGACACCACTGGTAAATGTCCAAGGAAGACAATGCTGGTTTTAAGCCGCCTGCTAACACACTCAGCCGTGCTGTTCAATTTGCTATCCACCCAACCCTATTCAGCTCTACATTTTCCTGTCCTCATAACCCAACCTTCAGAAATAATTGGTATCTCCTCCACAGAATGTTCCGTTCATTCACTGCGAATCTTAAATTCATCTGACTCTCAACTCCCGGCGGGTTATCGTTACACCACTTGTGAATGTCCAAGTAAGCCAATGCTGGTTTTCAGTGGCCTGTTCATACTAAGAGACGTGCTGTTCATTTGGCTATCCACTCCACCCTGTTCAGCTCTACATTTTCGTGTCCACAAAACCCAGCCTTCAGAAATCATTGGAATCACCACTAGAGAATGTTCCATTCATTCACTGCGAATCTGGAATTCCTCTGAACCTCCACTCCTGGCAGGTTTTCGTTACGCCACTGGTGAATGTCCAAGTAACTCAATACTGGTTTTCAGAGGCATGTTCAACTCGCAGAAGTGCTGTTCAATGGGCTATCCACTCAATATTGGTCAGCTCTTCATTTTCCTCTCCACACAAACCAGCCTTCAGAAATCATTGGGCTCTCCACTACAGACTGTTCCATTCATTCACTGCGATTCTGCAATTCATCTGACTCTCCGCTCCAGGCAGGTTTTCATTACAGCACTGGTGAATGACCAAGTAATCCAATGCTGGTTTTCAGCCGCCTTTTCACACTCGCAGTGTGCTGTTCAATTGTCTATCCACTCAAACCTGGTCAGCCTTTCATTTTCTTTTCCACAATATCAGACTTCAGAAATCATTGGAATCGCCAGTACAGAATGTTCCATTCATTCACTGCCAATCTGGAATTCATCTGAATCTGCACTCCAGGTAGGCTTTCATTACACCACTTATGAATGTCCAAGTAACACAATGCTGGTTTTCAGCGGTCTGTTCACACTCTAAGCCCTGCTTTTTACTGGGTATCCACACAACTGTGGTCAGCTCTTCATTTTCATGTCCAAACAATCCAGACTTGAGAAATCATTGCAATCTCCAGTACAGAATGTTCCATTCATTCACTGCGAATCTGGAATTCAACTGAATCTCCACTACCTGCAGATTTATCTTACACCACTTGTGAATGTCCAAGTAAAACAATGCTGGTTTTCAGAGGCCTGTTCATGTTCGCAGTCGTGCTGTTCAATTGGCTATCCACTCAACCTGTTTTGCTCCTCATTTTCCTGTGCACACAACCCAGCCTTCAGAAATCATTGTAATCTCCACTACAGGATGTTCCATTCATTCACTGGGAATCTGGAATTCATCTGAATCTGCACTCCACGCAGGCTTTCGTTACACCACTGCTGAAAGTCGAAGTAATGCAATACTGGTTTTCAGTGGTCTGTTCACATTCGAAGCCGAGGCTTTTTACAGGCTATCCACTCAACACTGGTCAGCTCTTCATTTTCGTGTCCCCACAATCCAGATTTCAGAAATCATTGCAATCTCCACTACAGAATGTTCCATTCATTCACTGCGAGTCTGGAGTTTATCTGATTCTCCACTCCCGCCTGGTTAACATTACACCACTTGTGAATGTCCAAGTAAGCCAATGCTGGTTTTCAGAGGCCTGTTCATACTCGCAGCCGTGCTGTTTAATTGACAATTCACTCCACCCTGTTCAGCTCTTCATTGTCCCACCACACTACCAGCCTTCAGAAATCTTTGTTATCTCCACTACAGAATGTTCCATTCATTCACTGCGAATCTGGAATTCATCTGACTCTCAACTCCACGCAGGTTTTCATTACACCACTGTTGAATGTCCAAGTAACCCAATGCCGGTTTTCAGCGGCCTGTTCATATTCGCAGCCCTGCTGTTTACTTGGCTATCGATTCAAGCCTGGTCAGCTCTTCATTTTCCTGTCCACACAACACAGGCTTCAGAAATCATTGGAATCTCCTCTACAGAATGTTCCATTCATTCACTGCGAATGTGGAATTCAACTGACTCTCCACTCCATGCAGGTTTTCCTTACACCACTGATGAATGTCCAAGTAACCCAATGCTGGTTTTCAGCTGCATGTTCACACTCGCAGCCATGCTATACAATTGGCTTTCCACTAAATCCTGATTAGTTCTTGATTTTCCTTCCACACGACCCAGCCTTCAGAAATCGTTGGAATCTCCACTAGAGAATGTTCCATTCATTCACTGCGAATCTGGAATTCCTCTGAACCTCCACTCCCGGCAGGTTTTCGTTACACCACTGTTGAATGTCCAAGTAACCCAATGTTTTAAGTGTTTTCTTCACAAGCGCAGTGGTGCTGTTCAATTGGCTATCCACTCAACCCTGGCCAGCTCTACATTTTCCTGTCCACACCACAGAGACTGGAGAAATCATTGTTATCTCCACTACAGAATGTTCCATTCATTCACAGCGAATCTGGAATTCATCTGAATCTCCACTCCCGGCAGGTTTTCGTGACACCACTGGTAAATATCCAAGTAAGCCAATGCTGGTTTTAAGTGGCCTGCTCATACTCTCAGCCGTGCTGTTCAATTTGCTATCCACTCAACCCTCTTCAGCTCCATTTTCCTGTCCACATAACCCAAACTTCAGAAACAATTGGTATCTCCTCCACAGAATGTTCCATTCATTGACGGCAAATCTGAAATTCATCTAATTCTCAACTCCCGTCAGGTTTTCGTTACACCACTTGTGAATGTCCAATTAAGCCAAAGCTGGTTTTCAGTGGCCTGTTCTTACTACGAGACGTGCTGTTCATTTGGCTATCCATTCCACCCTGTTCAGCTCTACATTTTCGTGTCCACAAAACCCAGCCTTCAGAAATCATTGGAATCACCACTAGAGAATGTTCCATTCATTCACTGCGAATCTGGAATTCATCTGAATCTCCACTCCCGGCAGGTTTTCATTGCACCACTGCTGAATGTTCAAGTAACGCAATGATGGTTTTCAGCGGTCTATTCACACTCGAACCCGTGCTGTTCACGGTCTAGCGACTCAACACTGGTGAGTTCTTCTTTTTCCAGTTCAGACAATACAAACCTCAGAAACCATTGCAATCTACACTACAGAATGTTTCATTCATTCAGGCGAATCTTGAATTCATCTTGTTCTCCACTCCCAGCAGGTTTTCGTTTCACCACTGGTGAATGTCCAAGCAACCCAAGGCTGGTTTCAGCTGCGTGTTAACACTCGCAGCCGTGCTGTTCAATTGGCTATCCAGTGAACGCTGGTTAGCTCTTGATTTTCCTTCCACACACCGAGCCTTCAGAAATCATTCTTATCTCCACTTCAGAATGTTCCATTCGTTCCCTGCGAATCTGGAATTCCTCTGACTCTCCACACCAGGCAGATTTTCCTAACAACACTGGTGAATGACCAGGTAATCCAATGCTGGTTTTCAGCGGCTGTTCACACTCACAGCCTTGCTGTTCAATTGGCAATACAGTCAAACCTAGTCAGCTCTTCATTTTCCTGTCCACACAACCCAGCGTTCAGAAATCATTGGAATCTCTACTACAGAAATTTCCATTCATTCACTGTGAATCTGGAAATACTCTGAATCTGCATTCCAGGAAGGCTTTCGTTACACCACTGATGAATGTCCAAGTAATGCAATGCTGCTTCTTAGTGGTCTGTTCACACTCGAAACCGTGCTGTTCATTGGCTATCCACTCAATATCGGTCAGCTCTTCAATATCCTGTCCAGACTATCCAGATTCCTAAATGTTGGCAATCACCACTACAGAATGTTCCATTCAATCACGCGAATCTGGAATTCATCAGAGTCTCCACTCCTGGAAGGTTTTCGTGACACCACTGGTAAATGTCCAAGGAAGACAATGCTGGTTTTAAGCCGCCTGCTAACACACTCAGCCGTGCTGTTCAATTTGCTATCCACCCAACCCTATTCAGCTCTACATTTTCCTGTCCTCATAACCCAACCTTCAGAAATAATTGGTATCTCCTCCACAGAATGTTCCGTTCATTCACTGCGAATCTTAAATTCATCTGACTCTCAACTCCCGGCGGGTTATCGTTACACCACTTGTGAATGTCCAAGTAAGCCAATGCTGGTTTTCAGTGGCCTGTTCATACTAAGAGACGTGCTGTTCATTTGGCTATCCACTCCACCCTGTTCAGCTCTACATTTTCGTGTCCACAAAACCCAGCCTTCAGAAATCATTGGAATCACCACTAGAGAATGTTCCATTCATTCACTGCGAATCTGGAATTCATCTGAACCTCCACTCCTGGCAGGTTTTCGTTACGCCACTGGTGAATGTCCAAGTAACTCAATACTGGTTTTCAGAGGCATGTTCAACTCGCAGAAGTGCTGTTCAATGGGCTATCCACTCAATATTGGTCAGCTCTTCATTTTCCTCTCCACACAAACCAGCCTTCAGAAATCATTGGGCTCTCCACTACAGACTGTTCCATTCATTCACTGCGATTCTGCAATTCATCTGACTCTCCGCTCCAGGCAGGTTTTCATTACAGCACTGGTGAATGACCAAGTAATCCAATGCTGGTTTTCAGCCGCCTTTTCACACTCGCAGTGTGCTGTTCAATTGTCTATCCACTCAAACCTGGTCAGCCTTTCATTTTCTTTTCCACAATATCAGACTTCAGAAATCATTGGAATCGCCAGTACAGAATGTTCCATTCATTCACTGCCAATCTGGAATTCATCTGAATCTGCACTCCAGGTAGGCTTTCATTACACCACTTATGAATGTCCAAGTAACACAATGCTGGTTTTCAGCGGTCTGTTCACACTCTAAGCCCTGCTTTTTACTGGGTATCCACACAACTGTGGTCAGCTCTTCATTTTCATGTCCAAACAATCCAGACTTGAGAAATCATTGCAATCTCCAGTACAGAATGTTCCATTCATTCACTGCGAATCTGGAATTCAACTGAATCTCCACTACCTGCAGATTTATCTTACACCACTTGTGAATGTCCAAGTAAAACAATGCTGGTTTTCAGAGGCCTGTTCATGTTCGCAGTCGTGCTGTTCAATTGGCTATCCACTCAACCTGTTTTGCTCCTCATTTTCCTGTGCACACAACCCAGCCTTCAGAAATCATTGTAATCTCCACTACAGGATGTTCCATTCATTCACTGGGAATCTGGAATTCATCTGAATCTGCACTCCACGCAGGCTTTCGTTACACCACTGCTGAAAGTCGAAGTAATGCAATACTGGTTTTCAGTGGTCTGTTCACATTCGAAGCCGAGGCTTTTTACAGGCTATCCACTCAACACTGGTCAGCTCTTCATTTTCGTGTCCCCACAATCCAGATTTCAGAAATCATTGCAATCTCCACTACAGAATGTTCCATTCATTCACTGCGAGTCTGGAGTTTATCTGATTCTCCACTCCCGCCTGGTTAACATTACACCACTTGTGAATGTCCAAGTAAGCCAATGCTGGTTTTCAGAGGCCTGTTCATACTCGCAGCCGTGCTGTTTAATTGACAATTCACTCCACCCTGTTCAGCTCTTCATTGTCCCACCACACTACCAGCCTTCAGAAATCTTTGTTATCTCCACTACAGAATGTTCCATTCATTCACTGCGAATCTGGAATTCATCTGACTCTCAACTCCACGCAGGTTTTCATTACACCACTGTTGAATGTCCAAGTAACCCAATGCTGGTTTTCAGCGGCCTGTTCATATTCGCAGCCCTGCTGTTTACTTGGCTATCGATTCAAGCCTGGTCAGCTCTTCATTTTCCTGTCCACACAACACAGGCTTCAGAAATCATTGGAATCTCCTCTACAGAATGTTCCATTCATTCACTGCGAATGTGGAATTCAACTGACTCTCCACTCCATGCAGGTTTTCCTTACACCACTGATGAATGTCCAAGTAACCCAATGCTGGTTTTCAGCTGCATGTTCACACTCGCAGCCATGCTATACAATTGGCTTTCCACTAAATCCTGATTAGTTCTTGATTTTCCTTCCACACGACCCAGCCTTCAGAAATCGTTGGAATCTCCACTAGAGAATGTTCCATTCATTCACTGCGAATCTGGAATTCCTCTGAACCTCCACTCCCGGCAGGTTTTCGTTACACCACTGTTGAATGTCCAAGTAACCCAATGTTTTAAGTGTTTTCTTCACAAGCGCAGTGGTGCTGTTCAATTGGCTATCCACTCAACCCTGGCCAGCTCTACATTTTCCTGTCCACACCACAGAGACTGGAGAAATCATTGTTATCTCCACTACAGAATGTTCCATTCATTCACAGCGAATCTGGAATTCATCTGAATCTCCACTCCCGGCAGGTTTTCGTGACACCACTGGTAAATATCCAAGTAAGCCAATGCTGGTTTTAAGTGGCCTGCTCATACTCTCAGCCGTGCTGTTCAATTTGCTATCCACTCAACCCTCTTCAGCTCCATTTTCCTGTCCACATAACCCAAACTTCAGAAACAATTGGTATCTCCTCCACAGAATGTTCCATTCATTGACGGCAAATCTGAAATTCATCTAATTCTCAACTCCCGTCAGGTTTTCGTTACACCACTTGTGAATGTCCAATTAAGCCAAAGCTGGTTTTCAGTGGCCTGTTCTTACTACGAGACGTGCTGTTCATTTGGCTATCCATTCCACCCTGTTCAGCTCTACATTTTCGTGTCCACAAAACCCAGCCTTCAGAAATCATTGGAATCACCACTAGAGAATGTTCCATTCATTCACTGCGAATCTGGAATTCATCTGAATCTCCACTCCCGGCAGGTTTTCATTGCACCACTGCTGAATGTTCAAGTAACGCAATGATGGTTTTCAGCGGTCTATTCACACTCGAACCCGTGCTGTTCACGGTCTAGCGACTCAACACTGGTGAGTTCTTCTTTTTCCAGTTCAGACAATACAAACCTCAGAAACCATTGCAATCTACACTACAGAATGTTTCATTCATTCAGGCGAATCTTGAATTCATCTTGTTCTCCACTCCCAGCAGGTTTTCGTTTCACCACTGGTGAATGTCCAAGCAACCCAAGGCTGGTTTCAGCTGCGTGTTAACACTCGCAGCCGTGCTGTTCAATTGGCTATCCAGTGAACGCTGGTTAGCTCTTGATTTTCCTTCCACACACCGAGCCTTCAGAAATCATTCTTATCTCCACTTCAGAATGTTCCATTCGTTCCCTGCGAATCTGGAATTCCTCTGACTCTCCACACCAGGCAGATTTTCCTAACAACACTGGTGAATGACCAGGTAATCCAATGCTGGTTTTCAGCGGCTGTTCACACTCACAGCCTTGCTGTTCAATTGGCAATCCAGTCAAACCTAGTCAGCTCTTCATTTTCCTGTCCACACAACCCAGCGTTCAGAAATCATTGGAATCTCTACTACAGAAATTTCCATTCATTCACTGTGAATCTGGAAATACTCTGAATCTGCATTCCAGGAAGGCTTTCGTTACACCACTGATGAATGTCCAAGTAATGCAATGCTGCTTCTTAGTGGTCTGTTCACACTCGAAACCGTGCTGTTCATTGGCTATCCACTCAATATCGGTCAGCTCTTCAATATCCTGTCCAGACTATCCAGATTCCTAAATGTTGGCAATCACCACTACAGAATGTTCCATTCAATCACGCGAATCTGGAATTCATCAGAGTCTCCACTCCTGGAAGGTTTTCGTGACACCACTGGTAAATGTCCAAGGAAGACAATGCTGGTTTTAAGCCGCCTGCTAACACACTCAGCCGTGCTGTTCAATTTGCTATCCACCCAACCCTATTCAGCTCTACATTTTCCTGTCCTCATAACCCAACCTTCAGAAATAATTGGTATCTCCTCCACAGAATGTTCCGTTCATTCACTGCGAATCTTAAATTCATCTGACTCTCAACTCCCGGCGGGTTATCGTTACACCACTTGTGAATGTCCAAGTAAGCCAATGCTGGTTTTCAGTGGCCTGTTCATACTAAGAGACGTGCTGTTCATTTGGCTATCCACTCCACCCTGTTCAGCTCTACATTTTCGTGTCCACAAAACCCAGCCTTCAGAAATCATTGGAATCACCACTAGAGAATGTTCCATTCATTCACTGCGAATCTGGAATTCCTCTGAACCTCCACTCCTGGCAGGTTTTCGTTACGCCACTGGTGAATGTCCAAGTAACTCAATACTGGTTTTCAGAGGCATGTTCAACTCGCAGAAGTGCTGTTCAATGGGCTATCCACTCAATATTGGTCAGCTCTTCATTTTCCTCTCCACACAAACCAGCCTTCAGAAATCATTGGGCTCTCCACTACAGACTGTTCCATTCATTCACTGCGATTCTGCAATTCATCTGACTCTCCGCTCCAGGCAGGTTTTCATTACAGCACTGGTGAATGACCAAGTAATCCAATGCTGGTTTTCAGCCGCCTTTTCACACTCGCAGTGTGCTGTTCAATTGTCTATCCACTCAAACCTGGTCAGCCTTTCATTTTCTTTTCCACAATATCAGACTTCAGAAATCATTGGAATCGCCAGTACAGAATGTTCCATTCATTCACTGCCAATCTGGAATTCATCTGAATCTGCACTCCAGGTAGGCTTTCATTACACCACTTATGAATGTCCAAGTAACACAATGCTGGTTTTCAGCGGTCTGTTCACACTCTAAGCCCTGCTTTTTACTGGGTATCCACACAACTGTGGTCAGCTCTTCATTTTCATGTCCAAACAATCCAGACTTGAGAAATCATTGCAATCTCCAGTACAGAATGTTCCATTCATTCACTGCGAATCTGGAATTCAACTGAATCTCCACTACCTGCAGATTTATCTTACACCACTTGTGAATGTCCAAGTAAAACAATGCTGGTTTTCAGAGGCCTGTTCATGTTCGCAGTCGTGCTGTTCAATTGGCTATCCACTCAACCTGTTTTGCTCCTCATTTTCCTGTGCACACAACCCAGCCTTCAGAAATCATTGTAATCTCCACTACAGGATGTTCCATTCATTCACTGGGAATCTGGAATTCATCTGAATCTGCACTCCACGCAGGCTTTCGTTACACCACTGCTGAAAGTCGAAGTAATGCAATACTGGTTTTCAGTGGTCTGTTCACATTCGAAGCCGAGGCTTTTTACAGGCTATCCACTCAACACTGGTCAGCTCTTCATTTTCGTGTCCCCACAATCCAGATTTCAGAAATCATTGCAATCTCCACTACAGAATGTTCCATTCATTCACTGCGAGTCTGGAGTTTATCTGATTCTCCACTCCCGCCTGGTTAACATTACACCACTTGTGAATGTCCAAGTAAGCCAATGCTGGTTTTCAGAGGCCTGTTCATACTCGCAGCCGTGCTGTTTAATTGACAATTCACTCCACCCTGTTCAGCTCTTCATTGTCCCACCACACTACCAGCCTTCAGAAATCTTTGTTATCTCCACTACAGAATGTTCCATTCATTCACTGCGAATCTGGAATTCATCTGACTCTCAACTCCACGCAGGTTTTCATTACACCACTGTTGAATGTCCAAGTAACCCAATGCCGGTTTTCAGCGGCCTGTTCATATTCGCAGCCCTGCTGTTTACTTGGCTATCGATTCAAGCCTGGTCAGCTCTTCATTTTCCTGTCCACACAACACAGGCTTCAGAAATCATTGGAATCTCCTCTACAGAATGTTCCATTCATTCACTGCGAATGTGGAATTCAACTGACTCTCCACTCCATGCAGGTTTTCCTTACACCACTGATGAATGTCCAAGTAACCCAATGCTGGTTTTCAGCTGCATGTTCACACTCGCAGCCATGCTATACAATTGGCTTTCCACTAAATCCTGATTAGTTCTTGATTTTCCTTCCACACGACCCAGCCTTCAGAAATCGTTGGAATCTCCACTAGAGAATGTTCCATTCATTCACTGCGAATCTGGAATTCCTCTGAACCTCCACTCCCGGCAGGTTTTCGTTACACCACTGTTGAATGTCCAAGTAACCCAATGTTTTAAGTGTTTTCTTCACAAGCGCAGTGGTGCTGTTCAATTGGCTATCCACTCAACCCTGGCCAGCTCTACATTTTCCTGTCCACACCACAGAGACTGGAGAAATCATTGTTATCTCCACTACAGAATGTTCCATTCATTCACAGCGAATCTGGAATTCATCTGAATCTCCACTCCCGGCAGGTTTTCGTGACACCACTGGTAAATATCCAAGTAAGCCAATGCTGGTTTTAAGTGGCCTGCTCATACTCTCAGCCGTGCTGTTCAATTTGCTATCCACTCAACCCTCTTCAGCTCCATTTTCCTGTCCACATAACCCAAACTTCAGAAACAATTGGTATCTCCTCCACAGAATGTTCCATTCATTGACGGCAAATCTGAAATTCATCTAATTCTCAACTCCCGTCAGGTTTTCGTTACACCACTTGTGAATGTCCAATTAAGCCAAAGCTGGTTTTCAGTGGCCTGTTCTTACTACGAGACGTGCTGTTCATTTGGCTATCCATTCCACCCTGTTCAGCTCTACATTTTCGTGTCCACAAAACCCAGCCTTCAGAAATCATTGGAATCACCACTAGAGAATGTTCCATTCATTCACTGCGAATCTGGAATTCATCTGAATCTCCACTCCCGGCAGGTTTTCATTGCACCACTGCTGAATGTTCAAGTAACGCAATGATGGTTTTCAGCGGTCTATTCACACTCGAACCCGTGCTGTTCACGGTCTAGCGACTCAACACTGGTGAGTTCTTCTTTTTCCAGTTCAGACAATACAAACCTCAGAAACCATTGCAATCTACACTACAGAATGTTTCATTCATTCAGGCGAATCTTGAATTCATCTTGTTCTCCACTCCCAGCAGGTTTTCGTTTCACCACTGGTGAATGTCCAAGCAACCCAAGGCTGGTTTCAGCTGCGTGTTAACACTCGCAGCCGTGCTGTTCAATTGGCTATCCAGTGAACGCTGGTTAGCTCTTGATTTTCCTTCCACACACCGAGCCTTCAGAAATCATTCTTATCTCCACTTCAGAATGTTCCATTCGTTCCCTGCGAATCTGGAATTCCTCTGACTCTCCACACCAGGCAGATTTTCCTAACAACACTGGTGAATGACCAGGTAATCCAATGCTGGTTTTCAGCGGCTGTTCACACTCACAGCCTTGCTGTTCAATTGGCAATACAGTCAAACCTAGTCAGCTCTTCATTTTCCTGTCCACACAACCCAGCGTTCAGAAATCATTGGAATCTCTACTACAGAAATTTCCATTCATTCACTGTGAATCTGGAAATACTCTGAATCTGCATTCCAGGAAGGCTTTCGTTACACCACTGATGAATGTCCAAGTAATGCAATGCTGCTTCTTAGTGGTCTGTTCACACTCGAAACCGTGCTGTTCATTGGCTATCCACTCAATATCGGTCAGCTCTTCAATATCCTGTCCAGACTATCCAGATTCCTAAATGTTGGCAATCACCACTACAGAATGTTCCATTCAATCACGCGAATCTGGAATTCATCAGAGTCTCCACTCCTGGAAGGTTTTCGTGACACCACTGGTAAATGTCCAAGGAAGACAATGCTGGTTTTAAGCCGCCTGCTAACACACTCAGCCGTGCTGTTCAATTTGCTATCCACCCAACCCTATTCAGCTCTACATTTTCCTGTCCTCATAACCCAACCTTCAGAAATAATTGGTATCTCCTCCACAGAATGTTCCGTTCATTCACTGCGAATCTTAAATTCATCTGACTCTCAACTCCCGGCGGGTTATCGTTACACCACTTGTGAATGTCCAAGTAAGCCAATGCTGGTTTTCAGTGGCCTGTTCATACTAAGAGACGTGCTGTTCATTTGGCTATCCACTCCACCCTGTTCAGCTCTACATTTTCGTGTCCACAAAACCCAGCCTTCAGAAATCATTGGAATCACCACTAGAGAATGTTCCATTCATTCACTGCGAATCTGGAATTCATCTGAACCTCCACTCCTGGCAGGTTTTCGTTACGCCACTGGTGAATGTCCAAGTAACTCAATACTGGTTTTCAGAGGCATGTTCAACTCGCAGAAGTGCTGTTCAATGGGCTATCCACTCAATATTGGTCAGCTCTTCATTTTCCTCTCCACACAAACCAGCCTTCAGAAATCATTGGGCTCTCCACTACAGACTGTTCCATTCATTCACTGCGATTCTGCAATTCATCTGACTCTCCGCTCCAGGCAGGTTTTCATTACAGCACTGGTGAATGACCAAGTAATCCAATGCTGGTTTTCAGCCGCCTTTTCACACTCGCAGTGTGCTGTTCAATTGTCTATCCACTCAAACCTGGTCAGCCTTTCATTTTCTTTTCCACAATATCAGACTTCAGAAATCATTGGAATCGCCAGTACAGAATGTTCCATTCATTCACTGCCAATCTGGAATTCATCTGAATCTGCACTCCAGGTAGGCTTTCATTACACCACTTATGAATGTCCAAGTAACACAATGCTGGTTTTCAGCGGTCTGTTCACACTCTAAGCCCTGCTTTTTACTGGGTATCCACACAACTGTGGTCAGCTCTTCATTTTCATGTCCAAACAATCCAGACTTGAGAAATCATTGCAATCTCCAGTACAGAATGTTCCATTCATTCACTGCGAATCTGGAATTCAACTGAATCTCCACTACCTGCAGATTTATCTTACACCACTTGTGAATGTCCAAGTAAAACAATGCTGGTTTTCAGAGGCCTGTTCATGTTCGCAGTCGTGCTGTTCAATTGGCTATCCACTCAACCTGTTTTGCTCCTCATTTTCCTGTGCACACAACCCAGCCTTCAGAAATCATTGTAATCTCCACTACAGGATGTTCCATTCATTCACTGGGAATCTGGAATTCATCTGAATCTGCACTCCACGCAGGCTTTCGTTACACCACTGCTGAAAGTCGAAGTAATGCAATACTGGTTTTCAGTGGTCTGTTCACATTCGAAGCCGAGGCTTTTTACAGGCTATCCACTCAACACTGGTCAGCTCTTCATTTTCGTGTCCCCACAATCCAGATTTCAGAAATCATTGCAATCTCCACTACAGAATGTTCCATTCATTCACTGCGAGTCTGGAGTTTATCTGATTCTCCACTCCCGCCTGGTTAACATTACACCACTTGTGAATGTCCAAGTAAGCCAATGCTGGTTTTCAGAGGCCTGTTCATACTCGCAGCCGTGCTGTTTAATTGACAATTCACTCCACCCTGTTCAGCTCTTCATTGTCCCACCACACTACCAGCCTTCAGAAATCTTTGTTATCTCCACTACAGAATGTTCCATTCATTCACTGCGAATCTGGAATTCATCTGACTCTCAACTCCACGCAGGTTTTCATTACACCACTGTTGAATGTCCAAGTAACCCAATGCTGGTTTTCAGCGGCCTGTTCATATTCGCAGCCCTGCTGTTTACTTGGCTATCGATTCAAGCCTGGTCAGCTCTTCATTTTCCTGTCCACACAACACAGGCTTCAGAAATCATTGGAATCTCCTCTACAGAATGTTCCATTCATTCACTGCGAATGTGGAATTCAACTGACTCTCCACTCCATGCAGGTTTTCCTTACACCACTGATGAATGTCCAAGTAACCCAATGCTGGTTTTCAGCTGCATGTTCACACTCGCAGCCATGCTATACAATTGGCTTTCCACTAAATCCTGATTAGTTCTTGATTTTCCTTCCACACGACCCAGCCTTCAGAAATCGTTGGAATCTCCACTAGAGAATGTTCCATTCATTCACTGCGAATCTGGAATTCCTCTGAACCTCCACTCCCGGCAGGTTTTCGTTACACCACTGTTGAATGTCCAAGTAACCCAATGTTTTAAGTGTTTTCTTCACAAGCGCAGTGGTGCTGTTCAATTGGCTATCCACTCAACCCTGGCCAGCTCTACATTTTCCTGTCCACACCACAGAGACTGGAGAAATCATTGTTATCTCCACTACAGAATGTTCCATTCATTCACAGCGAATCTGGAATTCATCTGAATCTCCACTCCCGGCAGGTTTTCGTGACACCACTGGTAAATATCCAAGTAAGCCAATGCTGGTTTTAAGTGGCCTGCTCATACTCTCAGCCGTGCTGTTCAATTTGCTATCCACTCAACCCTCTTCAGCTCCATTTTCCTGTCCACATAACCCAAACTTCAGAAACAATTGGTATCTCCTCCACAGAATGTTCCATTCATTGACGGCAAATCTGAAATTCATCTAATTCTCAACTCCCGTCAGGTTTTCGTTACACCACTTGTGAATGTCCAATTAAGCCAAAGCTGGTTTTCAGTGGCCTGTTCTTACTACGAGACGTGCTGTTCATTTGGCTATCCATTCCACCCTGTTCAGCTCTACATTTTCGTGTCCACAAAACCCAGCCTTCAGAAATCATTGGAATCACCACTAGAGAATGTTCCATTCATTCACTGCGAATCTGGAATTCATCTGAATCTCCACTCCCGGCAGGTTTTCATTGCACCACTGCTGAATGTTCAAGTAACGCAATGATGGTTTTCAGCGGTCTATTCACACTCGAACCCGTGCTGTTCACGGTCTAGCGACTCAACACTGGTGAGTTCTTCTTTTTCCAGTTCAGACAATACAAACCTCAGAAACCATTGCAATCTACACTACAGAATGTTTCATTCATTCAGGCGAATCTTGAATTCATCTTGTTCTCCACTCCCAGCAGGTTTTCGTTTCACCACTGGTGAATGTCCAAGCAACCCAAGGCTGGTTTCAGCTGCGTGTTAACACTCGCAGCCGTGCTGTTCAATTGGCTATCCAGTGAACGCTGGTTAGCTCTTGATTTTCCTTCCACACACCGAGCCTTCAGAAATCATTCTTATCTCCACTTCAGAATGTTCCATTCGTTCCCTGCGAATCTGGAATTCCTCTGACTCTCCACACCAGGCAGATTTTCCTAACAACACTGGTGAATGACCAGGTAATCCAATGCTGGTTTTCAGCGGCTGTTCACACTCACAGCCTTGCTGTTCAATTGGCAATCCAGTCAAACCTAGTCAGCTCTTCATTTTCCTGTCCACACAACCCAGCGTTCAGAAATCATTGGAATCTCTACTACAGAAATTTCCATTCATTCACTGTGAATCTGGAAATACTCTGAATCTGCATTCCAGGAAGGCTTTCGTTACACCACTGATGAATGTCCAAGTAATGCAATGCTGCTTCTTAGTGGTCTGTTCACACTCGAAACCGTGCTGTTCATTGGCTATCCACTCAATATCGGTCAGCTCTTCAATATCCTGTCCAGACTATCCAGATTCCTAAATGTTGGCAATCACCACTACAGAATGTTCCATTCAATCACGCGAATCTGGAATTCATCAGAGTCTCCACTCCTGGAAGGTTTTCGTGACACCACTGGTAAATGTCCAAGGAAGACAATGCTGGTTTTAAGCCGCCTGCTAACACACTCAGCCGTGCTGTTCAATTTGCTATCCACCCAACCCTATTCAGCTCTACATTTTCCTGTCCTCATAACCCAACCTTCAGAAATAATTGGTATCTCCTCCACAGAATGTTCCGTTCATTCACTGCGAATCTTAAATTCATCTGACTCTCAACTCCCGGCGGGTTATCGTTACACCACTTGTGAATGTCCAAGTAAGCCAATGCTGGTTTTCAGTGGCCTGTTCATACTAAGAGACGTGCTGTTCATTTGGCTATCCACTCCACCCTGTTCAGCTCTACATTTTCGTGTCCACAAAACCCAGCCTTCAGAAATCATTGGAATCACCACTAGAGAATGTTCCATTCATTCACTGCGAATCTGGAATTCCTCTGAACCTCCACTCCTGGCAGGTTTTCGTTACGCCACTGGTGAATGTCCAAGTCACTCAATCCTGGTTTTCAGAGGCATGTTCAACTCGCAGAAGTGCTGTTCAATGGGCTATCCACTCAATATTGGTCAGCTCTTCATTTTCCTCTCCACACAAACCAGCCTTCAGAAATCATTGGGCTCTCCACTACAGACTGTTCCATTCATTCACTGCGATTCTGCAATTCATCTGACTCTCCGCTCCAGGCAGGTTTTCATTACAGCACTGGTGAATGACCAAGTAATCCAATGCTGGTTTTCAGCCGCCTTTTCACACTCGCAGTGTGCTGTTCAATTGTCTATCCACTCAAACCTGGTCAGCCTTTCATTTTCTTTTCCACAATATCAGACTTCAGAAATCATTGGAATCGCCAGTACAGAATGTTCCATTCATTCACTGCCAATCTGGAATTCATCTGAATCTGCACTCCAGGTAGGCTTTCATTACACCACTTATGAATGTCCAAGTAACACAATGCTGGTTTTCAGCGGTCTGTTCACACTCTAAGCCCTGCTTTTTACTGGGTATCCACACAACTGTGGTCAGCTCTTCATTTTCATGTCCAAACAATCCAGACTTGAGAAATCATTGCAATCTCCAGTACAGAATGTTCCATTCATTCACTGCGAATCTGGAATTCAACTGAATCTCCACTACCTGCAGATTTATCTTACACCACTTGTGAATGTCCAAGTAAAACAATGCTGGTTTTCAGAGGCCTGTTCATGTTCGCAGTCGTGCTGTTCAATTGGCTATCCACTCAACCTGTTTTGCTCCTCATTTTCCTGTGCACACAACCCAGCCTTCAGAAATCATTGTAATCTCCACTACAGGATGTTCCATTCATTCACTGGGAATCTGGAATTCATCTGAATCTGCACTCCACGCAGGCTTTCGTTACACCACTGCTGAAAGTCGAAGTAATGCAATACTGGTTTTCAGTGGTCTGTTCACATTCGAAGCCGAGGCTTTTTACAGGCTATCCACTCAACACTGGTCAGCTCTTCATTTTCGTGTCCCCACAATCCAGATTTCAGAAATCATTGCAATCTCCACTACAGAATGTTCCATTCATTCACTGCGAGTCTGGAGTTTATCTGATTCTCCACTCCCGCCTGGTTAACATTACACCACTTGTGAATGTCCAAGTAAGCCAATGCTGGTTTTCAGAGGCCTGTTCATACTCGCAGCCGTGCTGTTTAATTGACAATTCACTCCACCCTGTTCAGCTCTTCATTGTCCCACCACACTACCAGCCTTCAGAAATCTTTGTTATCTCCACTACAGAATGTTCCATTCATTCACTGCGAATCTGGAATTCATCTGACTCTCAACTCCACGCAGGTTTTCATTACACCACTGTTGAATGTCCAAGTAACCCAATGCTGGTTTTCAGCGGCCTGTTCATATTCGCAGCCCTGCTGTTTACTTGGCTATCGATTCAAGCCTGGTCAGCTCTTCATTTTCCTGTCCACACAACACAGGCTTCAGAAATCATTGGAATCTCCTCTACAGAATGTTCCATTCATTCACTGCGAATGTGGAATTCAACTGACTCTCCACTCCATGCAGGTTTTCCTTACACCACTGATGAATGTCCAAGTAACCCAATGCTGGTTTTCAGCTGCATGTTCACACTCGCAGCCATGCTATACAATTGGCTTTCCACTAAATCCTGATTAGTTCTTGATTTTCCTTCCACACGACCCAGCCTTCAGAAATCGTTGGAATCTCCACTAGAGAATGTTCCATTCATTCACTGCGAATCTGGAATTCCTCTGAACCTCCACTCCCGGCAGGTTTTCGTTACACCACTGTTGAATGTCCAAGTAACCCAATGTTTTAAGTGTTTTCTTCACAAGCGCAGTGGTGCTGTTCAATTGGCTATCCACTCAACCCTGGCCAGCTCTACATTTTCCTGTCCACACCACAGAGACTGGAGAAATCATTGTTATCTCCACTACAGAATGTTCCATTCATTCACAGCGAATCTGGAATTCATCTGAATCTCCACTCCCGGCAGGTTTTCGTGACACCACTGGTAAATATCCAAGTAAGCCAATGCTGGTTTTAAGTGGCCTGCTCATACTCTCAGCCGTGCTGTTCAATTTGCTATCCACTCAACCCTCTTCAGCTCCATTTTCCTGTCCACATAACCCAAACTTCAGAAACAATTGGTATCTCCTCCACAGAATGTTCCATTCATTGATGGCAAATCTGAAATTCATCTAATTCTCAACTCCCGTCAGGTTTTCGTTACACCACTTGTGAATGTCCAATTAAGCCAAAGCTGGTTTTCAGTGGCCTGTTCTTACTACGAGACGTGCTGTTCATTTGGCTATCCATTCCACCCTGTTCAGCTCTACATTTTCGTGTCCACAAAACCCAGCCTTCAGAAATCATTGGAATCACCACTAGAGAATGTTCCATTCATTCACTGCGAATCTGGAATTCATCTGAATCTCCACTCCCGGCAGGTTTTCATTGCACCACTGCTGAATGTTCAAGTAACGCAATGATGGTTTTCAGCGGTCTATTCACACTCGAACCCGTGCTGTTCACGGTCTAGCGACTCAACACTGGTGAGTTCTTCTTTTTCCAGTTCAGACAATACAAACCTCAGAAACCATTGCAATCTACACTACAGAATGTTTCATTCATTCAGGCGAATCTTGAATTCATCTTGTTCTCCACTCCCAGCAGGTTTTCCTTTCACCACTGGTGAATGTCCAAGCAACCCAAGGCTGGTTTCAGCTGCGTGTTAACACTCGCAGCCGTGCTGTTCAATTGGCTATCCAGTGAACGCTGGTTAGCTCTTGATTTTCCTTCCACACACCGAGCCTTCAGAAATCATTCTTATCTCCACTTCAGAATGTTCCATTCGTTCCCTACGAATCTGGAATTCCTCTGACTCTCCACACCAGGCAGATTTTCCTAACAACACTGGTGAATGACCAGGTAATCCAATGCTGGTTTTCAGCGGCTGTTCACACTCACAGCCTTGCTGTTCAATTGGCAATCCAGTCAAACCTAGTCAGCTCTTCATTTTCCTGTCCACACAACCCAGCGTTCAGAAATCATTGGAATCTCTACTACAGAAATTTCCATTCATTCACTGTGAATCTGGAAATACTCTGAATCTGCATTCCAGGAAGGCTTTCGTTACACCACTAATGAATGTCCAAGTAATGCAATGCTGCTTCTTAGTGGTCTGTTCACACTCGAAACCGTGCTGTTCATTGGCTATCCACTCAATATCGGTCAGCTCTTCAATATCCTGTCCAGACTATCCAGATTCCTAAATGTTGGCAATCACCACTACAGAATGTTCCATTCAATCACGCGAATCTGGAATTCATCAGAGTCTCCACTCCTGGAAGGTTTTCGTGACACCACTGGTAAATGTCCAAGGAAGACAATGCTGGTTTTAAGCCGCCTGCTAACACACTCAGCCGTGCTGTTCAATTTGCTATCCACCCAACCCTATTCAGCTCTACATTTTCCTGTCCTCATAACCCAACCTTCAGAAATAATTGGTATCTCCTCCACAGAATGTTCCGTTCATTCACTGTGAATCTTAAATTCATCTGACTCTCAACTCCCGGCGGGTTATCGTTACACCACTTGTGAATGTCCAAGTAAGCCAATGCTGGTTTTCAGTGGCCTGTTCATACTAAGAGACGTGCTGTTCATTTGGCTATCCACTCCACCCTGTTCAGCTCTACATTTTCGTGTCCACAAAACCCAGCCTTCAGAAATCATTGGAATCACCACTAGAGAATGTTCCATTCATTCACTGCGAATCTGGAATTCCTCTGAACCTCCACTCCTGGCAGGTTTTCGTTACGCCACTGGTGAATGTCCAAGTAACTCAATCCTGGTTTTCAGAGGCATGTTCAACTCGCAGAAGTGCTGTTCAATGGGCTATCCACTCAATATTGGTCAGCTCTTCATTTTCCTCTCCACACAAACCAGCCTTCAGAAATCATTGGGCTCTCCACTACAGACTGTTCCATTCATTCACTGCGATTCTGCAATTCATCTGACTCTCCGCTCCAGGCAGGTTTTCATTACAGCACTGGTGAATGACCAAGTAATCCAATGCTGGTTTTCAGCCGCCTTTTCACACTCGCAGTGTGCTGTTCAATTGTCTATCCACTCAAACCTGGTCAGCCTTTCATTTTCTTTTCCACAATATCAGACTTCAGAAATCATTGGAATCGCCAGTACAGAATGTTCCATTCATTCACTGCCAATCTGGAATTCATCTGAATCTGCACTCCAGGTAGGCTTTCATTACACCACTTATGAATGTCCAAGTAACACAATGCTGGTTTTCAGCGGTCTGTTCACACTCTAAGCCCTGCTTTTTACTGGGTATCCACACAACTGTGGTCAGCTCTTCATTTTCATGTCCAAACAATCCAGACTTGAGAAATCATTGCAATCTCCAGTACAGAATGTTCCATTCATTCACTGCGAATCTGGAATTCAACTGAATCTCCACTACCTGCAGATTTATCTTACACCACTTGTGAATGTCCAAGTAAAACAATGCTGGTTTTCAGAGGCCTGTTCATGTTCGCAGTCGTGCTGTTCAATTGGCTATCCACTCAACCTGTTTTGCTCCTCATTTTCCTGTGCACACAACCCAGCCTTCAGAAATCATTGTAATCTCCACTACAGGATGTTCCATTCATTCACTGGGAATCTGGAATTCATCTGAATCTGCACTCCACGCAGGCTTTCGTTACACCACTGCTGAAAGTCGAAGTAATGCAATACTGGTTTTCAGTGGTCTGTTCACATTCGAAGCCGAGGCTTTTTACAGGCTATCCACTCAACACTGGTCAGCTCTTCATTTTCGTGTCCCCACAATCCAGATTTCAGAAATCATTGCCATCTCCACTACAGAATGTTCCATTCATTCACTGCGAGTCTGGAGTTTATCTGATTCTCCACTCCCGCCTGGTTAACATTACACCACTTGTGAATGTCCAAGTAAGCCAATGCTGGTTTTCAGAGGCCTGTTCATACTCGCAGCCGTGCTGTTTAATTGACAATTCACTCCACCCTGTTCAGCTCTTCATTGTCCCACCACACTACCAGCCTTCAGAAATCTTTGTTATCTCCACTACAGAATGTTCCATTCATTCACTGCGAATCTGGAATTCATCTGACTCTCAACTCCACGCAGGTTTTCATTACACCACTGTTGAATGTCCAAGTAACCCAATGCTGGTTTTCAGCGGCCTGTTCATATTCGCAGCCCTGCTGTTTACTTGGCTATCGATTCAAGCCTGGTCAGCTCTTCATTTTCCTGTCCACACAACACAGGCTTCAGAAATCATTGGAATCTCCTCTACAGAATGTTCCATTCATTCACTGCGAATGTGGAATTCAACTGACTCTCCACTCCATGCAGGTTTTCCTTACACCACTGATGAATGTCCAAGTAACCCAATGCTGGTTTTCAGCTGCATGTTCACACTCGCAGCCATGCTATACAATTGGCTTTCCACTAAATCCTGATTAGTTCTTGATTTTCCTTCCACACGACCCAGCCTTCAGAAATCGTTGGAATCTCCACTAGAGAATGTTCCATTCATTCACTGCGAATCTGGAATTCCTCTGAACCTCCACTCCCGGCAGGTTTTCGTTACACCACTGTTGAATGTCCAAGTAACCCAATGTTTTAAGTGTTTTCTTCACAAGCGCAGTGGTGCTGTTCAATTGGCTATCCACTCAACCCTGGCCAGCTCTACATTTTCCTGTCCACACCACAGAGACTGGAGAAATCATTGTTATCTCCACTACAGAATGTTCCATTCATTCACAGCGAATCTGGAATTCATCTGAATCTCCACTCCCGGCAGGTTTTCGTGACACCACTGGTAAATATCCAAGTAAGCCAATGCTGGTTTTAAGTGGCCTGCTCATACTCTCAGCCGTGCTGTTCAATTTGCTATCCACTCAACCCTCTTCAGCTCCATTTTCCTGTCCACATAACCCAAACTTCAGAAACAATTGGTATCTCCTCCACAGAATGTTCCATTCATTGACGGCAAATCTGAAATTCATCTAATTCTCAACTCCCGTCAGGTTTTCGTTACACCACTTGTGAATGTCCAATTAAGCCAAAGCTGGTTTTCAGTGGCCTGTTCTTACTACGAGACGTGCTGTTCATTTGGCTATCCATTCCACCCTGTTCAGCTCTACATTTTCGTGTCCACAAAACCCAGCCTTCAGAAATCATTGGAATCACCACTAGAGAATGTTCCATTCATTCACTGCGAATCTGGAATTCATCTGAATCTCCACTCCCGGCAGGTTTTCATTGCACCACTGCTGAATGTTCAAGTAACGCAATGATGGTTTTCAGCGGTCTATTCACACTCGAACCCGTGCTGTTCACGGTCTAGCGACTCAACACTGGTGAGTTCTTCTTTTTCCAGTTCAGACAATACAAACCTCAGAAACCATTGCAATCTACACTACAGAATGTTTCATTCATTCAGGCGAATCTTGAATTCATCTTGTTCTCCACTCCCAGCAGGTTTTCGTTTCACCACTGGTGAATGTCCAAGCAACCCAAGGCTGGTTTCAGCTGCGTGTTAACACTCGCAGCCGTGCTGTTCAATTGGCTATCCAGTGAACGCTGGTTAGCTCTTGATTTTCCTTCCACACACCGAGCCTTCAGAAATCATTCTTATCTCCACTTCAGAATGTTCCATTCGTTCCCTGCGAATCTGGAATTCCTCTGACTCTCCACACCAGGCAGATTTTCCTAACAACACTGGTGAATGACCAGGTAATCCAATGCTGGTTTTCAGCGGCTGTTCACACTCACAGCCTTGCTGTTCAATTGGCAATCCAGTCAAACCTAGTCAGCTCTTCATTTTCCTGTCCACACAACCCAGCGTTCAGAAATCATTGGAATCTCTACTACAGAAATTTCCATTCATTCACTGTGAATCTGGAAATACTCTGAATCTGCATTCCAGGAAGGCTTTCGTTACACCACTGATGAATGTCCAAGTAATGCAATGCTGCTTCTTAGTGGTCTGTTCACACTCGAAACCGTGCTGTTCATTGGCTATCCACTCAATATCGGTCAGCTCTTCAATATCCTGTCCAGACTATCCAGATTCCTAAATGTTGGCAATCACCACTACAGAATGTTCCATTCAATCACGCGAATCTGGAATTCATCAGAGTCTCCACTCCTGGAAGGTTTTCGTGACACCACTGGTAAATGTCCAAGGAAGACAATGCTGGTTTTAAGCCGCCTGCTAACACACTCAGCCGTGCTGTTCAATTTGCTATCCACCCAACCCTATTCAGCTCTACATTTTCCTGTCCTCATAACCCAACCTTCAGAAATAATTGGTATCTCCTCCACAGAATGTTCCGTTCATTCACTGCGAATCTTAAATTCATCTGACTCTCAACTCCCGGCGGGTTATCGTTACACCACTTGTGAATGTCCAAGTAAGCCAATGCTGGTTTTCAGTGGCCTGTTCATACTAAGAGACGTGCTGTTCATTTGGCTATCCACTCCACCCTGTTCAGCTCTACATTTTCGTGTCCACAAAACCCAGCCTTCAGAAATCATTGGAATCACCACTAGAGAATGTTCCATTCATTCACTGCGAATCTGGAATTCCTCTGAACCTCCACTCCTGGCAGGTTTTCGTTACGCCACTGGTGAATGTCCAAGTAACTCAATCCTGGTTTTCAGAGGCATGTTCAACTCGCAGAAGTGCTGTTCAATGGGCTATCCACTCAATATTGGTCAGCTCTTCATTTTCCTCTCCACACAAACCAGCCTTCAGAAATCATTGGGCTCTCCACTACAGACTGTTCCATTCATTCACTGCGATTCTGCAATTCATCTGACTCTCCGCTCCAGGCAGGTTTTCATTACAGCACTGGTGAATGACCAAGTAATCCAATGCTGGTTTTCAGCCGCCTTTTCACACTCGCAGTGTGCTGTTCAATTGTCTATCCACTCAAACCTGGTCAGCCTTTCATTTTCTTTTCCACAATATCAGACTTCAGAAATCATTGGAATCGCCAGTACAGAATGTTCCATTCATTCACTGCCAATCTGGAATTCATCTGAATCTGCACTCCAGGTAGGCTTTCATTACACCACTTATGAATGTCCAAGTAACACAATGCTGGTTTTCAGCGGTCTGTTCACACTCTAAGCCCTGCTTTTTACTGGGTATCCACACAACTGTGGTCAGCTCTTCATTTTCATGTCCAAACAATCCAGACTTGAGAAATCATTGCAATCTCCAGTACAGAATGTTCCATTCATTCACTGCGAATCTGGAATTCAACTGAATCTCCACTACCTGCAGATTTATCTTACACCACTTGTGAATGTCCAAGTAAAACAATGCTGGTTTTCAGAGGCCTGTTCATGTTCGCAGTCGTGCTGTTCAATTGGCTATCCACTCAACCTGTTTTGCTCCTCATTTTCCTGTGCACACAACCCAGCCTTCAGAAATCATTGTAATCTCCACTACAGGATGTTCCATTCATTCACTGGGAATCTGGAATTCATCTGAATCTGCACTCCACGCAGGCTTTCGTTACACCACTGCTGAAAGTCGAAGTAATGCAATACTGGTTTTCAGTGGTCTGTTCACATTCGAAGCCGAGGCTTTTTACAGGCTATCCACTCAACACTGGTCAGCTCTTCATTTTCGTGTCCCCACAATCCAGATTTCAGAAATCATTGCAATCTCCACTACAGAATGTTCCATTCATTCACTGCGAGTCTGGAGTTTATCTGATTCTCCACTCCCGCCTGGTTAACATTACACCACTTGTGAATGTCCAAGTAAGCCAATGCTGGTTTTCAGAGGCCTGTTCATACTCGCAGCCGTGCTGTTTAATTGACAATTCACTCCACCCTGTTCAGCTCTTCATTGTCCCACCACACTACCAGCCTTCAGAAATCTTTGTTATCTCCACTACAGAATGTTCCATTCATTCACTGCGAATCTGGAATTCATCTGACTCTCAACTCCACGCAGGTTTTCATTACACCACTGTTGAATGTCCAAGTAACACAATGCCGGTTTTCAGCGGCCTGTTCATATTCGCAGCCCTGCTGTTTACTTGGCTATCGATTCAAGCCTGGTCAGCTCTTCATTTTCCTGTCCACACAACACAGGCTTCAGAAATCATTGGAATCTCCTCTACAGAATGTTCCATTCATTCACTGCGAATGTGGAATTCAACTGACTCTCCACTCCATGCAGGTTTTCCTTACACCACTGATGAATGTCCAAGTAACCCAATGCTGGTTTTCAGCTGCATGTTCACACTCGCAGCCATGCTATACAATTGGCTTTCCACTAAATCCTGATTAGTTCTTGATTTTCCTTCCACACGACCCAGCCTTCAGAAATCGTTGGAATCTCCACTAGAGAATGTTCCATTCATTCACTGCGAATCTGGAATTCCTCTGAACCTCCACTCCCGGCAGGTTTTCGTTACACCACTGTTGAATGTCCAAGTAACCCAATGTTTTAAGTGTTTTCTTCACAAGCGCAGTGGTGCTGTTCAATTGGCTATCCACTCAACCCTGGCCAGCTCTACATTTTCCTGTCCACACCACAGAGACTGGAGAAATCATTGTTATCTCCACTACAGAATGTTCCATTCATTCACAGCGAATCTGGAATTCATCTGAATCTCCACTCCCGGCAGGTTTTCGTGACACCACTGGTAAATATCCAAGTAAGCCAATGCTGGTTTTAAGTGGCCTGCTCATACTCTCAGCCGTGCTGTTCAATTTGCTATCCACTCAACCCTCTTCAGCTCCATTTTCCTGTCCACATAACCCAAATTTCAGAAACAATTGGTATCTCCTCCACAGAATGTTCCATTCATTGACGGCAAATCTGAAATTCATCTAATTCTCAACTCCCGTCAGGTTTTCGTTACACCACTTGTGAATGTCCAATTAAGCCAAAGCTGGTTTTCAGTGGCCTGTTCTTACTACGAGACGTGCTGTTCATTTGGCTATCCATTCCACCCTGTTCAGCTCTACATTTTCGTGTCCACAAAACCCAGCCTTCAGAAATCATTGGAATCACCACTAGAGAATGTTCCATTCATTCACTGCGAATCTGGAATTCATCTGAATCTCCACTCCCGGCAGGTTTTCATTGCACCACTGCTGAATGTTCAAGTAACGCAATGATGGTTTTCAGCGGTCTATTCACACTCGAACCCGTGCTGTTCACGGTCTAGCGACTCAACACTGGTGAGTTCTTCTTTTTCCAGTTCAGACAATACAAACCTCAGAAACCATTGCAATCTACACTACAGAATGTTTCATTCATTCAGGCGAATCTTGAATTCATCTTGTTCTCCACTCCCAGCAGGTTTTCGTTTCACCACTGGTGAATGTCCAAGCAACCCAAGGCTGGTTTCAGCTGCGTGTTAACACTCGCAGCCGTGCTGTTCAATTGGCTATCCAGTGAACGCTGGTTAGCTCTTGATTTTCCTTCCACACACCGAGCCTTCAGAAATCATTCTTATCTCCACTTCAGAATGTTCCATTCGTTCCCTGCGAATCTGGAATTCCTCTGACTCTCCACACCAGGCAGATTTTCCTAACAACACTGGTGAATGACCAGGTAATCCAATGCTGGTTTTCAGCGGCTGTTCACACTCACAGCCTTGCTGTTCAATTGGCAATCCAGTCAAACCTAGTCAGCTCTTCATTTTCCTGTCCACACAACCCAGCGTTCAGAAATCATTGGAATCTCTACTACAGAAATTTCCATTCATTCACTGTGAATCTGGAAATACTCTGAATCTGCATTCCAGGAAGGCTTTCGTTACACCACTGATGAATGTCCAAGTAATGCAATGCTGCTTCTTAGTGGTCTGTTCACACTCGAAACCGTGCTGTTCATTGGCTATCCACTCAATATCGGTCAGCTCTTCAATATCCTGTCCAGACTATCCAGATTCCTAAATGTTGGCAATCACCACTACAGAATGTTCCATTCAATCACGCGAATCTGGAATTCATCAGAGTCTCCACTCCTGGAAGGTTTTCGTGACACCACTGGTAAATGTCCAAGGAAGACAATGCTGGTTTTAAGCCGCCTGCTAACACACTCAGCCGTGCTGTTCAATTTGCTATCCACCCAACCCTATTCAGCTCTACATTTTCCTGTCCTCATAACCCAACCTTCAGAAATAATTGGTATCTCCTCCACAGAATGTTCCGTTCATTCACTGCGAATCTTAAATTCATCTGACTCTCAACTCCCGGCGGGTTATCGTTACACCACTTGTGAATGTCCAAGTAAGCCAATGCTGGTTTTCAGTGGCCTGTTCATACTAAGAGACGTGCTGTTCATTTGGCTATCCACTCCACCCTGTTCAGCTCTACATTTTCGTGTCCACAAAACCCAGCCTTCAGAAATCATTGGAATCACCACTAGAGAATGTTCCATTCATTCACTGCGAATCTGGAATTCATCTGAACCTCCACTCCTGGCAGGTTTTCGTTACGCCACTGGTGAATGTCCAAGTAACTCAATCCTGGTTTTCAGAGGCATGTTCAACTCGCAGAAGTGCTGTTCAATGGGCTATCCACTCAATATTGGTCAGCTCTTCATTTTCCTCTCCACACAAACCAGCCTTCAGAAATCATTGGGCTCTCCACTACAGACTGTTCCATTCATTCACTGCGATTCTGCAATTCATCTGACTCTCCGCTCCAGGCAGGTTTTCATTACAGCACTGGTGAATGACCAAGTAATCCAATGCTGGTTTTCAGCCGCCTTTTCACACTCGCAGTGTGCTGTTCAATTGTCTATCCACTCAAACCTGGTCAGCCTTTCATTTTCTTTTCCACAATATCAGACTTCAGAAATCATTGGAATCGCCAGTACAGAATGTTCCATTCATTCACTGCCAATCTGGAATTCATCTGAATCTGCACTCCAGGTAGGCTTTCATTACACCACTTATGAATGTCCAAGTAACACAATGCTGGTTTTCAGCGGTCTGTTCACACTCTAAGCCCTGCTTTTTACTGGGTATCCACACAACTGTGGTCAGCTCTTCATTTTCATGTCCAAACAATCCAGACTTGAGAAATCATTGCAATCTCCAGTACAGAATGTTCCATTCATTCACTGCGAATCGGGAATTCAACTGAATCTCCACTACCTGCAGATTTATCTTACACCACTTGTGAATGTCCAAGTAAAACAATGCTGGTTTTCAGAGGCCTGTTCATGTTCGCAGTCGTGCTGTTCAATTGGCTATCCACTCAACCTGTTTTGCTCCTCATTTTCCTGTGCACACAACCCAGCCTTCAGAAATCATTGTAATCTCCACTACAGGATGTTCCATTCATTCACTGGGAATCTGGAATTCATCTGAATCTGCACTCCACGCAGGCTTTCGTTACACCACTGCTGAAAGTCGAAGTAATGCAATACTGGTTTTCAGTGGTCTGTTCACATTCGAAGCCGAGGCTTTTTACAGGCTATCCACTCAACACTGGTCAGCTCTTCATTTTCGTGTCCCCACAATCCAGATTTCAGAAATCATTGCCATCTCCACTACAGAATGTTCCATTCATTCACTGCGAGTCTGGAGTTTATCTGATTCTCCACTCCCGCCTGGTTAACATTACACCACTTGTGAATGTCCAAGTAAGCCAATGCTGGTTTTCAGAGGCCTGTTCATACTCGCAGCCGTGCTGTTTAATTGACAATTCACTCCACCCTGTTCAGCTCTTCATTGTCCCACCACACTACCAGCCTTCAGAAATCTTTGTTATCTCCACTACAGAATGTTCCATTCATTCACTGCGAATCTGGAATTCATCTGACTCTCAACTCCACGCAGGTTTTCATTACACCACTGTTGAATGTCCAAGTAACCCAATGTTGGTTTTCAGCGGCCTGTTCATATTCGCAGCCCTGCTGTTTACTTGGCTATCGATTCAAGCCTGGTCAGCTCTTCATTTTCCTGTCCACACAACACAGGCTTCAGAAATCATTGGAATCTCCTCTACAGAATGTTCCATTCATTCACTGCGAATGTGGAATTCAACTGACTCTCCACTCCATGCAGGTTTTCCTTACACCACTGATGAATGTCCAAGTAACCCAATGCTGGTTTTCAGCTGCATGTTCACACTCGCAGCCATGCTATACAATTGGCTTTCCACTAAATCCTGATTAGTTCTTGATTTTCCTTCCACACGACCCAGCCTTCAGAAATCGTTGGAATCTCCACTAGAGAATGTTCCATTCATTCACTGCGAATCTGGAATTCCTCTGAACCTCCACTCCCGGCAGGTTTTCGTTACACCACTGTTGAATGTCCAAGTAACCCAATGTTTTAAGTGTTTTCTTCACAAGCGCAGTGGTGCTGTTCAATTGGCTATCCACTCAACCCTGGCCAGCTCTACATTTTCCTGTCCACACCACAGAGACTGGAGAAATCATTGTTATCTCCACTACAGAATGTTCCATTCATTCACAGCGAATCTGGAATTCATCTGAATCTCCACTCCCGGCAGGTTTTCGTGACACCACTGGTAAATATCCAAGTAAGCCAATGCTGGTTTTAAGTGGCCTGCTCATACTCTCAGCCGTGCTGTTCAATTTGCTATCCACTCAACCCTCTTCAGCTCCATTTTCCTGTCCACATAACCCAAACTTCAGAAACAATTGGTATCTCCTCCACAGAATGTTCCATTCATTGACGGCAAATCTGAAATTCATCTAATTCTCAACTCCCGTCAGGTTTTCGTTACACCACTTGTGAATGTCCAATTAAGCCAAAGCTGGTTTTCAGTGGCCTGTTCTTACTACGAGACGTGCTGTTCATTTGGCTATCCATTCCACCCTGTTCAGCTCTACATTTTCGTGTCCACAAAACCCAGCCTTCAGAAATCATTGGAATCACCACTAGAGAATGTTCCATTCATTCACTGCGAATCTGGAATTCATCTGAATCTCCACTCCCGGCAGGTTTTCATTGCACCACTGCTGAATGTTCAAGTAACGCAATGATGGTTTTCAGCGGTCTATTCACACTCGAACCCGTGCTGTTCACGGTCTAGCGACTCAACACTGGTGAGTTCTTCTTTTTCCAGTTCAGACAATACAAACCTCAGAAACCATTGCAATCTACACTACAGAATGTTTCATTCATTCAGGCGAATCTTGAATTCATCTTGTTCTCCACTCCCAGCAGGTTTTCGTTTCACCACTGGTGAATGTCCAAGCAACCCAAGGCTGGTTTCAGCTGCGTGTTAACACTCGCAGCCGTGCTGTTCAATTGGCTATCCAGTGAACGCTGGTTAGCTCTTGATTTTCCTTCCACACACCGAGCCTTCAGAAATCATTCTTATCTCCACTTCAGAATGTTCCATTCGTTCCCTGCGAATCTGGAATTCCTCTGACTCTCCACACCAGGCAGATTTTCCTAACAACACTGGTGAATGACCAGGTAATCCAATGCTGGTTTTCAGCGGCTGTTCACACTCACAGCCTTGCTGTTCAATTGGCAATCCAGTCAAACCTAGTCAGCTCTTCATTTTCCTGTCCACACAACCCAGCGTTCAGAAATCATTGGAATCTCTACTACAGAAATTTCCATTCATTCACTGTGAATCTGGAAATACTCTGAATCTGCATTCCAGGAAGGCTTTCGTTACACCACTGATGAATGTCCAAGTAATGCAATGCTGCTTCTTAGTGGTCTGTTCACACTCGAAACCGTGCTGTTCATTGGCTATCCACTCAATATCGGTCAGCTCTTCAATATCCTGTCCAGACTATCCAGATTCCTAAATGTTGGCAATCACCACTACAGAATGTTCCATTCAATCACGCGAATCTGGAATTCATCAGAGTCTCCACTCCTGGAAGGTTTTCGTGACACCACTGGTAAATGTCCAAGGAAGACAATGCTGGTTTTAAGCCGCCTGCTAACACACTCAGCCGTGCTGTTCAATTTGCTATCCACCCAACCCTATTCAGCTCTACATTTTCCTGTCCTCATAACCCAACCTTCAGAAATAATTGGTATCTCCTCCACAGAATGTTCCGTTCATTCACTGCGAATCTTAAATTCATCTGACTCTCAACTCCCGGCGGGTTATCGTTACACCACTTGTGAATGTCCAAGTAAGCCAATGCTGGTTTTCAGTGGCCTGTTCATACTAAGAGACGTGCTGTTCATTTGGCTATCCACTCCACCCTGTTCAGCTCTACATTTTCGTGTCCACAAAACCCAGCCTTCAGAAATCATTGGAATCACCACTAGAGAATGTTCCATTCATTCACTGCGAATCTGGAATTCATCTGAACCTCCACTCCTGGCAGGTTTTCGTTACGCCACTGGTGAATGTCCAAGTAACTCAATCCTGGTTTTCAGAGGCATGTTCAACTCGCAGAAGTGCTGTTCAATGGGCTATCCACTCAATATTGGTCAGCTCTTCATTTTCCTCTCCACACAAACCAGCCTTCAGAAATCATTGGGCTCTCCACTACAGACTGTTCCATTCATTCACTGCGATTCTGCAATTCATCTGACTCTCCGCTCCAGGCAGGTTTTCATTACAGCACTGGTGAATGACCAAGTAATCCAATGCTGGTTTTCAGCCGCCTTTTCACACTCGCAGTGTGCTGTTCAATTGTCTATCCACTCAAACCTGGTCAGCCTTTCATTTTCTTTTCCACAATATCAGACTTCAGAAATCATTGGAATCGCCAGTACAGAATGTTCCATTCATTCACTGCCAATCTGGAATTCATCTGAATCTGCACTCCAGGTAGGCTTTCATTACACCACTTATGAATGTCCAAGTAACACAATGCTGGTTTTCAGCGGTCTGTTCACACTCTAAGCCCTGCTTTTTACTGGGTATCCACACAACTGTGGTCAGCTCTTCATTTTCATGTCCAAACAATCCAGACTTGAGAAATCATTGCAATCTCCAGTACAGAATGTTCCATTCATTCACTGCGAATCGGGAATTCAACTGAATCTCCACTACCTGCAGATTTATCTTACACCACTTGTGAATGTCCAAGTAAAACAATGCTGGTTTTCAGAGGCCTGTTCATGTTCGCAGTCGTGCTGTTCAATTGGCTATCCACTCAACCTGTTTTGCTCCTCATTTTCCTGTGCACACAACCCAGCCTTCAGAAATCATTGTAATCTCCACTACAGGATGTTCCATTCATTCACTGGGAATCTGGAATTCATCTGAATCTGCACTCCACGCAGGCTTTCGTTACACCACTGCTGAAAGTCGAAGTAATGCAATACTGGTTTTCAGTGGTCTGTTCACATTCGAAGCCGAGGCTTTTTACAGGCTATCCACTCAACACTGGTCAGCTCTTCATTTTCGTGTCCCCACAATCCAGATTTCAGAAATCATTGCCATCTCCACTACAGAATGTTCCATTCATTCACTGCGAGTCTGGAGTTTATCTGATTCTCCACTCCCGCCTGGTTAACATTACACCACTTGTGAATGTCCAAGTAAGCCAATGCTGGTTTTCAGAGGCCTGTTCATACTCGCAGCCGTGCTGTTTAATTGACAATTCACTCCACCCTGTTCAGCTCTTCATTGTCCCACCACACTACCAGCCTTCAGAAATCTTTGTTATCTCCACTACAGAATGTTCCATTCATTCACTGCGAATCTGGAATTCATCTCTCAACTCCACGCAGGTTTTCATTACACCACTGTTGAATGTCCAAGTAACCCAATGCTGGTTTTCAGCGGCCTGTTCATATTCGCAGCCCTGCTGTTTACTTGGCTATCGATTCAAGCCTGGTCAGCTCTTCATTTTCCTGTCCACACAACACAGGCTTCAGAAATCATTGGAATCTCCTCTACAGAATGTTCCATTCATTCACTGCGAATGTGGAATTCAACTGACTCTCCACTCCATGCAGGTTTTCCTTACACCACTGATGAATGTCCAAGTAACCCAATGCTGGTTTTCAGCTGCATGTTCACACTCGCAGCCATGCTATACAATTGGCTTTCCACTAAATCCTGATTAGTTCTTGATTTTCCTTCCACACGACCCAGCCTTCAGAAATAGTTGGAATCTCCACTAGAGAATGTTCCATTCATTCACTGCGAATCTGGAATTCCTCTGAACCTCCACTCCCGGCAGGTTTTCGTTACACCACTGTTGAATGTCCAAGTAACCCAATGTTTTAAGTGTTTTCTTCACAAGCGCAGTGGTGCTGTTCAATTGGCTATCCACTCAACCCTGGCCAGCTCTACATTTTCCTGTCCACACCACAGAGACTGGAGAAATCATTGTTATCTCCACTACAGAATGTTCCATTCATTCACAGCGAATCTGGAATTCATCTGAATCTCCACTCCCGGCAGGTTTTCGTGACACCACTGGTAAATATCCAAGTAAGCCAATGCTGGTTTTAAGTGGCCTGCTCATACTCTCAGCCGTGCTGTTCAATTTGCTATCCACTCAACCCTCTTCAGCTCCATTTTCCTGTCCACATAACCCAAACTTCAGAAACAATTGGTATCTCCTCCACAGAATGTTCCATTCATTGATGGCAAATCTGAAATTCATCTAATTCTCAACTCCCGTCAGGTTTTCGTTACACCACTTGTGAATGTCCAATTAAGCCAAAGCTGGTTTTCAGTGGCCTGTTCTTACTACGAGACGTGCTGTTCATTTGGCTATCCATTCCACCCTGTTCAGCTCTACATTTTCGTGTCCACAAAACCCAGCCTTCAGAAATCATTGGAATCACCACTAGAGAATGTTCCATTCATTCACTGCGAATCTGGAATTCATCTGAATCTCCACTCCCGGCAGGTTTTCATTGCACCACTGCTGAATGTTCAAGTAACGCAATGATGGTTTTCAGCGGTCTATTCACACTCGAACCCGTGCTGTTCACGGTCTAGCGACTCAACACTGGTGAGTTCTTCTTTTTCCAGTTCAGACAATACAAACCTCAGAAACCATTGCAATCTACACTACAGAATGTTTCATTCATTCAGGCGAATCTTGAATTCATCTTGTTCTCCACTCCCAGCAGGTTTTCGTTTCACCACTGGTGAATGTCCAAGCAACCCAAGGCTGGTTTCAGCTGCGTGTTAACACTCGCAGCCGTGCTGTTCAATTGGCTATCCAGTGAACGCTGGTTAGCTCTTGATTTTCCTTCCACACACCGAGCCTTCAGAAATCATTCTTATCTCCACTTCAGAATGTTCCATTCGTTCCCTGCGAATCTGGAATTCCTCTGACTCTCCACACCAGGCAGATTTTCCTAACAACACTGGTGAATGACCAGGTAATCCAATGCTGGTTTTCAGCGGCTGTTCACACTCACAGCCTTGCTGTTCAATTGGCAATCCAGTCAAACCTAGTCAGCTCTTCATTTTCCTGTCCACACAACCCAGCGTTCAGAAATCATTGGAATCTCTACTACAGAAATTTCCATTCATTCACTGTGAATCTGGAAATACTCTGAATCTGCATTCCAGGAAGGCTTTCGTTACACCACTGATGAATGTCCAAGTAATGCAATGCTGCTTCTTAGTGGTCTGTTCACACTCGAAACCGTGCTGTTCATTGGCTATCCACTCAATATCGGTCAGCTCTTCAATATCCTGTCCAGACTATCCAGATTCCTAAATGTTGGCAATCACCACTACAGAATGTTCCATTCAATCACGCGAATCTGGAATTCATCAGAGTCTCCACTCCTGGAAGGTTTTCGTGACACCACTGGTAAATGTCCAAGGAAGACAATGCTGGTTTTAAGCCGCCTGCTAACACACTCAGCCGTGCTGTTCAATTTGCTATCCACCCAACCCTATTCAGCTCTACATTTTCCTGTCCTCATAACCCAACCTTCAGAAATAATTGGTATCTCCTCCACAGAATGTTCCGTTCATTCACTGCGAATCTTAAATTCATCTGACTCTCAACTCCCGGCGGGTTATCGTTACACCACTTGTGAATGTCCAAGTAAGCCAATGCTGGTTTTCAGTGGCCTGTTCATACTAAGAGACGTGCTGTTCATTTGGCTATCCACTCCACCCTGTTCAGCTCTACATTTTCGTGTCCACAAAACCCAGCCTTCAGAAATCATTGGAATCACCACTAGAGAATGTTCCATTCATTCACTGCGAATCTGGAATTCATCTGAACCTCCACTCCTGGCAGGTTTTCGTTACGCCACTGGTGAATGTCCAAGTCACTCAATCCTGGTTTTCAGAGGCATGTTCAACTCGCAGAAGTGCTGTTCAATGGGCTATCCACTCAATATTGGTCAGCTCTTCATTTTCCTCTCCACACAAACCAGCCTTCAGAAATCATTGGGCTCTCCACTACAGACTGTTCCATTCATTCACTGCGATTCTGCAATTCATCTGACTCTCCGCTCCAGGCAGGTTTTCATTACAGCACTGGTGAATGACCAAGTAATCCAATGCTGGTTTTCAGCCGCCTTTTCACACTCGCAGTGTGCTGTTCAATTGTCTATCCACTCAAACCTGGTCAGCCTTTCATTTTCTTTTCCACAATATCAGACTTCAGAAATCATTGGAATCGCCAGTACAGAATGTTCCATTCATTCACTGCCAATCTGGAATTCATCTGAATCTGCACTCCAGGTAGGCTTTCATTACACCACTTATGAATGTCCAAGTAACACAATGCTGGTTTTCAGCGGTCTGTTCACACTCTAAGCCCTGCTTTTTACTGGGTATCCACACAACTGTGGTCAGCTCTTCATTTTCATGTCCAAACAATCCAGACTTGAGAAATCATTGCAATCTCCAGTACAGAATGTTCCATTCATTCACTGCGAATCTGGAATTCAACTGAATCTCCACTACCTGCAGATTTATCTTACACCACTTGTGAATGTCCAAGTAAAACAATGCTGGTTTTCAGAGGCCTGTTCATGTTCGCAGTCGTGCTGTTCAATTGGCTATCCACTCAACCTGTTTTGCTCCTCATTTTCCTGTGCACACAACCCAGCCTTCAGAAATCATTGTAATCTCCACTACAGGATGTTCCATTCATTCACTGGGAATCTGGAATTCATCTGAATCTGCACTCCACGCAGGCTTTCGTTACACCACTGCTGAAAGTCGAAGTAATGCAATACTGGTTTTCAGTGGTCTGTTCACATTCGAAGCCGAGGCTTTTTACAGGCTATCCACTCAACACTGGTCAGCTCTTCATTTTCGTGTCCCCACAATCCAGATTTCAGAAATCATTGCAATCTCCACTACAGAATGTTCCATTCATTCACTGCGAGTCTGGAGTTTATCTGATTCTCCACTCCCGCCTGGTTAACATTACACCACTTGTGAATGTCCAAGTAAGCCAATGCTGGTTTTCAGAGGCCTGTTCATACTCGCAGCCGTGCTGTTTAATTGACAATTCACTCCACCCTGTTCAGCTCTTCATTGTCCCACCACACTACCAGCCTTCAGAAATCTTTGTTATCTCCACTACAGAATGTTCCATTCATTCACTGCGAATCTGGAATTCATCTGACTCTCAACTCCACGCAGGTTTTCATTACACCACTGTTGAATGTCCAAGTAACCCAATGCTGGTTTTCAGCGGCCTGTTCATATTCGCAGCCCTGCTGTTTACTTGGCTATCGATTCAAGCCTGGTCAGCTCTTCATTTTCCTGTCCACACAACACAGGCTTCAGAAATCATTGGAATCTCCTCTACAGAATGTTCCATTCATTCACTGCGAATGTGGAATTCAACTGACTCTCCACTCCATGCAGGTTTTCCTTACACCACTGATGAATGTCCAAGTAACCCAATGCTGGTTTTCAGCTGCATGTTCACACTCGCAGCCATGCTATACAATTGGCTTTCCACTAAATCCTGATTAGTTCTTGATTTTCCTTCCACACGACCCAGCCTTCAGAAATCGTTGGAATCTCCACTAGAGAATGTTCCATTCATTCACTGCGAATCTGGAATTCCTCTGAACCTCCACTCCCGGCAGGTTTTCGTTACACCACTGTTGAATGTCCAAGTAACCCAATGTTTTAAGTGTTTTCTTCACAAGCGCAGTGGTGCTGTTCAATTGGCTATCCACTCAACCCTGGCCAGCTCTACATTTTCCTGTCCACACCACAGAGACTGGAGAAATCATTGTTATCTCCACTACAGAATGTTCCATTCATTCACAGCGAATCTGGAATTCATCTGAATCTCCACTCCCGGCAGGTTTTCGTGACACCACTGGTAAATATCCAAGTAAGCCAATGCTGGTTTTAAGTGGCCTGCTCATACTCTCAGCCGTGCTGTTCAATTTGCTATCCACTCAACCCTCTTCAGCTCCATTTTCCTGTCCACATAACCCAAACTTCAGAAACAATTGGTATCTCCTCCACAGAATGTTCCATTCATTGACGGCAAATCTGAAATTCATCTAATTCTCAACTCCCGTCAGGTTTTCGTTACACCACTTGTGAATGTCCAATTAAGCCAAAGCTGGTTTTCAGTGGCCTGTTCTTACTACGAGACGTGCTGTTCATTTGGCTATCCATTCCACCCTGTTCAGCTCTACATTTTCGTGTCCACAAAACCCAGCCTTCAGAAATCATTGGAATCACCACTAGAGAATGTTCCATTCATTCACTGCGAATCTGGAATTCATCTGAATCTCCACTCCCGGCAGGTTTTCATTGCACCACTGCTGAATGTTCAAGTAACGCAATGATGGTTTTCAGCGGTCTATTCACACTCGAACCCGTGCTGTTCACGGTCTAGCGACTCAACACTGGTGAGTTCTTCTTTTTCCAGTTCAGACAATACAAACCTCAGAAACCATTGCAATCTACACTACAGAATGTTTCATTCATTCAGGCGAATCTTGAATTCATCTTGTTCTCCACTCCCAGCAGGTTTTCGTTTCACCACTGGTGAATGTCCAAGCAACCCAAGGCTGGTTTCAGCTGCGTGTTAACACTCGCAGCCGTGCTGTTCAATTGGCTATCCAGTGAACGCTGGTTAGCTCTTGATTTTCCTTCCACACACCGAGCCTTCAGAAATCATTCCTATCTCCACTTCAGAATGTTCCATTCGTTCCCTGCGAATCTGGAATTCCTCTGACTCTCCACACCAGGCAGATTTTCCTAACAACACTGGTGAATGACCAGGTAATCCAATGCTGGTTTTCAGCGGCTGTTCACACTCACAGCCTTGCTGTTCAATTGGCAATCCAGTCAAACCTAGTCAGCTCTTCATTTTCCTGTCCACACAACCCAGCGTTCAGAAATCATTGGAATCTCTACTACAGAAATTTCCATTCATTCACTGTGAATTTGGAAATACTCTGAATCTGCATTCCAGGAAGGCTTTCGTTACACCACTGATGAATGTCCAAGTAATGCAATGCTGCTTCTTAGTGGTCTGTTCACACTCGAAACCGTGCTGTTCATTGGCTATCCACTCAATATCGGTCAGCTCTTCAATATCCTGTCCAGACTATCCAGATTCCTAAATGTTGGCAATCACCACTACAGAATGTTCCATTCAATCACGCGAATCTGGAATTCATCAGAGTCTCCACTCCTGGAAGGTTTTCGTGACACCACTGGTAAATGTCCAAGGAAGACAATGCTGGTTTTAAGCCGCCTGCTAACACACTCAGCCGTGCTGTTCAATTTGCTATCCACCCAACCCTATTCAGCTCTACATTTTCCTGTCCTCATAACCCAACCTTCAGAAATAATTGGTATCTCCTCCACAGAATGTTCCGTTCATTCACTGCGAATCTTAAATTCATCTGACTCTCAACTCCCGGCGGGTTATCGTTACACCACTTGTGAATGTCCAAGTAAGCCAATGCTGGTTTTCAGTGGCCTGTTCATACTAAGAGACGTGCTGTTCATTTGGCTATCCACTCCACCCTGTTCAGCTCTACATTTTCGTGTCCACAAAACCCAGCCTTCAGAAATCATTGGAATCACCACTAGAGAATGTTCCATTCATTCACTGCGAATCTGGAATTCATCTGAACCTCCACTCCTGGCAGGTTTTCGTTACGCCACTGGTGAATGTCCAAGTAACTCAATCCTGGTTTTCAGAGGCATGTTCAACTCGCAGAAGTGCTGTTCAATGGGCTATCCACTCAATATTGGTCAGCTCTTCATTTTCCTCTCCACACAAACCAGCCTTCAGAAATCATTGGGCTCTCCACTACAGACTGTTCCATTCATTCACTGCGATTCTGCAATTCATCTGACTCTCCGCTCCAGGCAGGTTTTCATTACAGCACTGGTGAATGACCAAGTAATCCAATGCTGGTTTTCAGCCGCCTTTTCACACTCGCAGTGTGCCGTTCAATTGTCTATCCACTCAAACCTGGTCAGCCTTTCATTTTCTTTTCCACAATATCAGACTTCAGAAATCATTGGAATCGCCAGTACAGAATGTTCCATTCATTCACTGCCAATCTGGAATTCATCTGAATCTGCACTCCAGGTAGGCTTTCATTACACCACTTATGAATGTCCAAGTAACACAATGCTGGTTTTCAGCGGTCTGTTCACACTCTAAGCCCTGCTTTTTACTGGGTATCCACACAACTGTGGTCAGCTCTTCATTTTCATGTCCAAACAATCCAGACTTGAGAAATCATTGCAATCTCCAGTACAGAATGTTCCATTCATTCACTGCGAATCTGGAATTCAACTGAATCTCCACTACCTGCAGATTTATCTTACACCACTTGTGAATGTCCAAGTAAAACAATGCTGGTTTTCAGAGGCCTGTTCATGTTCGCAGTCGTGCTGTTCAATTGGCTATCCACTCAACCTGTTTTGCTCCTCATTTTCCTGTGCACACAACCCAGCCTTCAGAAATCATTGTAATCTCCACTACAGGATGTTCCATTCATTCACTGGGAATCTGGAATTCATCTGAATCTGCACTCCACGCAGGCTTTCGTTACACCACTGCTGAAAGTCGAAGTAATGCAATACTGGTTTTCAGTGGTCTGTTCACATTCGAAGCCGAGGCTTTTTACAGGCTATCCACTCAACACTGGTCAGCTCTTCATTTTCGTGTCCCCACAATCCAGATTTCAGAAATCATTGCCATCTCCACTACAGAATGTTCCATTCATTCACTGCGAGTCTGGAGTTTATCTGATTCTCCACTCCCGCCTGGTTAACATTACACCACTTGTGAATGTCCAAGTAAGCCAATGCTGGTTTTCAGAGGCCTGTTCATACTCGCAGCCGTGCTGTTTAATTGACAATTCACTCCACCCTGTTCAGCTCTTCATTGTCCCACCACACTACCAGCCTTCAGAAATCTTTGTTATCTCCACTACAGAATGTTCCATTCATTCACTGCGAATCTGGAATTCATCTGACTCTCAACTCCACGCAGGTTTTCATTACACCACTGTTGAATGTCCAAGTAACCCAATGCTGGTTTTTAGCGGCCTGTTCATATTCGCAGCCCTGCTGTTTACTTGGCTATCGATTCAAGCCTGGTCAGCTCTTCATTTTCCTGTCCACACAACACAGGCTTCAGAAATCATTGGAATCTCCTCTACAGAATGTTCCATTCATTCACTGCGAATGTGGAATTCAACTGACTCTCCACTCCATGCAGGTTTTCCTTACACCACTGATGAATGTCCAAGTAACCCAATGCTGGTTTTCAGCTGCATGTTCACACTCGCAGCCATGCTATACAATTGGCTTTCCACTAAATCCTGATTAGTTCTTGATTTTCCTTCCACACGACCCAGCCTTCAGAAATCGTTGGAATCTCCACTAGAGAATGTTCCATTCATTCACTGCGAATCTGGAATTCCTCTGAACCTCCACTCCCGGCAGGTTTTCGTTACACCACTGTTGAATGTCCAAGTAACCCAATGTTTTAAGTGTTTTCTTCACAAGCGCAGTGGTGCTGTTCAATTGGCTATCCACTCAACCCTGGCCAGCTCTACATTTTCCTGTCCACACCACAGAGACTGGAGAAATCATTGTTATCTCCACTACAGAATGTTCCATTCATTCACAGCGAATCTGGAATTCATCTGAATCTCCACTCCCGGCAGGTTTTCGTGACACCACTGGTAAATATCCAAGTAAGCCAATGCTGGTTTTAAGTGGCCTGCTCATACTCTCAGCCGTGCTGTTCAATTTGCTATCCACTCAACCCTCTTCAGCTCCATTTTCCTGTCCACATAACCCAAACTTCAGAAACAATTGGTATCTCCTCCACAGAATGTTCCATTCATTGACGGCAAATCTGAAATTCATCTAATTCTCAACTCCCGTCAGGTTTTCGTTACACCACTTGTGAATGTCCAATTAAGCCAAAGCTGGTTTTCAGTGGCCTGTTCTTACTACGAGACGTGCTGTTCATTTGGCTATCCATTCCACCCTGTTCAGCTCTACATTTTCGTGTCCACAAAACCCAGCCTTCAGAAATCATTGGAATCACCACTAGAGAATGTTCCATTCATTCACTGCGAATCTGGAATTCATCTGAATCTCCACTCCCGGCAGGTTTTCATTGCACCACTGCTGAATGTTCAAGTAACGCAATGATGGTTTTCAGCGGTCTATTCACACTCGAACCCGTGCTGTTCACGGTCTAGCGACTCAACACTGGTGAGTTCTTCTTTTTCCAGTTCAGACAATACAAACCTCAGAAACCATTGCAATCTACACTACAGAATGTTTCATTCATTCAGGCGAATCTTGAATTCATCTTGTTCTCCACTCCCAGCAGGTTTTCGTTTCACCACTGGTGAATGTCCAAGCAACCCAAGGCTGGTTTCAGCTGCGTGTTAACACTCGCAGCCGTGCTGTTCAATTGGCTATCCAGTGAACGCTGGTTAGCTCTTGATTTTCCTTCCACACACCGAGCCTTCAGAAATCATTCTTATCTCCACTTCAGAATGTTCCATTCGTTCCCTGCGAATCTGGAATTCCTCTGACTCTCCACACCAGGCAGATTTTCCTAACAACACTGGTGAATGACCAGGTAATCCAATGCTGGTTTTCAGCGGCTGTTCACACTCACAGCCTTGCTGTTCAATTGGCAATCCAGTCAAACCTAGTCAGCTCTTCATTTTCCTGTCCACACAACCCAGCGTTCAGAAATCATTGGAATCTCTACTACAGAAATTTCCATTCATTCACTGTGAATCTGGAAATACTCTGAATCTGCATTCCAGGAAGGCTTTCGTTACACCACTGATGAATGTCCAAGTAATGCAATGCTGCTTCTTAGTGGTCTGTTCACACTCGAAACCGTGCTGTTCATTGGCTATCCACTCAATATCGGTCAGCTCTTCAATATCCTGTCCAGACTATCCAGATTCCTAAATGTTGGCAATCACCACTACAGAATGTTCCATTCAATCACGCGAATCTGGAATTCATCAGAGTCTCCACTCCTGGAAGGTTTTCGTGACACCACTGGTAAATGTCCAAGGAAGACAATGCTGGTTTTAAGCCGCCTGCTAACACACTCAGCCGTGCTGTTCAATTTGCTATCCACCCAACCCTATTCAGCTCTACATTTTCCTGTCCTCATAACCCAACCTTCAGAAATAATTGGTATCTCCTCCACAGAATGTTCCGTTCATTCACTGCGAATCTTAAATTCATCTGACTCTCAACTCCCGGCGGGTTATCGTTACACCACTTGTGAATGTCCAAGTAAGCCAATGCTGGTTTTCAGTGGCCTGTTCATACTAAGAGACGTGCTGTTCATTTGGCTATCCACTCCACCCTGTTCAGCTCTACATTTTCGTGTCCACAAAACCCAGCCTTCAGAAATCATTGGAATCACCACTAGAGAATGTTCCATTCATTCACTGCGAATCTGGAATTCATCTGAACCTCCACTCCTGGCAGGTTTTCGTTACGCCACTGGTGAATGTCCAAGTAACTCAATCCTGGTTTTCAGAGGCATGTTCAACTCGCAGAAGTGCTGTTCAATGGGCTATCCACTCAATATTGGTCAGCTCTTCATTTTCCTCTCCACACAAACCAGCCTTCAGAAATCATTGGGCTCTCCACTACAGACTGTTCCATTCATTCACTGCGATTCTGCAATTCATCTGACTCTCCGCTCCAGGCAGGTTTTCATTACAGCACTGGTGAATGACCAAGTAATCCAATGCTGGTTTTCAGCCGCCTTTTCACACTCGCAGTGTGCTGTTCAATTGTCTATCCACTCAAACCTGGTCAGCCTTTCATTTTCTTTTCCACAATATCAGACTTCAGAAATCATTGGAATCGCCAGTACAGAATGTTCCATTCATTCACTGCCAATCTGGAATTCATCTGAATCTGCACTCCAGGTAGGCTTTCATTACACCACTTATGAATGTCCAAGTAACACAATGCTGGTTTTCAGCGGTCTGTTCACACTCTAAGCCCTGCTTTTTACTGGGTATCCACACAACTGTGGTCAGCTCTTCATTTTCATGTCCAAACAATCCAGACTTGAGAAATCATTGCAATCTCCAGTACAGAATGTTCCATTCATTCACTGCGAATCGGGAATTCAACTGAATCTCCACTACCTGCAGATTTATCTTACACCACTTGTGAATGTCCAAGTAAAACAATGCTGGTTTTCAGAGGCCTGTTCATGTTCGCAGTCGTGCTGTTCAATTGGCTATCCACTCAACCTGTTTTGCTCCTCATTTTCCTGTGCACACAACCCAGCCTTCAGAAATCATTGTAATCTCCACTACAGGATGTTCCATTCATTCACTGGGAATCTGGAATTCATCTGAATCTGCACTCCACGCAGGCTTTCGTTACACCACTGCTGAAAGTCGAAGTAATGCAATACTGGTTTTCAGTGGTCTGTTCACATTCGAAGCCGAGGCTTTTTACAGGCTATCCACTCAACACTGGTCAGCTCTTCATTTTCGTGTCCCCACAATCCAGATTTCAGAAATCATTGCCATCTCCACTACAGAATGTTCCATTCATTCACTGCGAGTCTGGAGTTTATCTGATTCTCCACTCCCGCCTGGTTAACATTACACCACTTGTGAATGTCCAAGTAAGCCAATGCTGGTTTTCAGAGGCCTGTTCATACTCGCAGCCGTGCTGTTTAATTGACAATTCACTCCACCCTGTTCAGCTCTTCATTGTCCCACCACACTACCAGCCTTCAGAAATCTTTGTTATCTCCACTACAGAATGTTCCATTCATTCACTGCGAATCTGGAATTCATCTGACTCTCAACTCCACGCAGGTTTTCATTACACCACTGTTGAATGTCCAAGTAACCCAATGCTGGTTTTCAGCGGCCTGTTCATATTCGCAGCCCTGCTGTTTACTTGGCTATCGATTCAAGCCTGGTCAGCTCTTCATTTTCCTGTCCACACAACACAGGCTTCAGAAATCATTGGAATCTCCTCTACAGAATGTTCCATTCATTCACTGCGAATGTGGAATTCAACTGACTCTCCACTCCATGCAGGTTTTCCTTACACCACTGATGAATGTCCAAGTAACCCAATGCTGGTTTTCAGCTGCATGTTCACACTCGCAGCCATGCTATACAATTGGCTTTCCACTAAATCCTGATTAGTTCTTGATTTTCCTTCCACACGACCCAGCCTTCAGAAATCGTTGGAATCTCCACTAGAGAATGTTCCATTCATTCACTGCGAATCTGGAATTCCTCTGAACCTCCACTCCCGGCAGGTTTTCGTTACACCACTGTTGAATGTCCAAGTAACCCAATGTTTTAAGTGTTTTCTTCACAAGCGCAGTGGTGCTGTTCAATTGGCTATCCACTCAACCCTGGCCAGCTCTACATTTTCCTGTCCACACCACAGAGACTGGAGAAATCATTGTTATCTCCACTACAGAATGTTCCATTCATTCACAGCGAATCTGGAATTCATCTGAATCTCCACTCCCGGCAGGTTTTCGTGACACCACTGGTAAATATCCAAGTAAGCCAATGCTGGTTTTAAGTGGCCTGCTCATACTCTCAGCCGTGCTGTTCAATTTGCTATCCACTCAACCCTCTTCAGCTCCATTTTCCTGTCCACATAACCCAAACTTCAGAAACAATTGGTATCTCCTCCACAGAATGTTCCATTCATTGACGGCAAATCTGAAATTCATCTAATTCTCAACTCCCGTCAGGTTTTCGTTACACCACTTGTGAATGTCCAATTAAGCCAAAGCTGGTTTTCAGTGGCCTGTTCTTACTACGAGACGTGCTGTTCATTTGGCTATCCATTCCACCCTGTTCAGCTCTACATTTTCGTGTCCACAAAACCCAGCCTTCAGAAATCATTGGAATCACCACTAGAGAATGTTCCATTCATTCACTGCGAATCTGGAATTCATCTGAATCTCCACTCCCGGCAGGTTTTCATTGCACCACTGCTGAATGTTCAAGTAACGCAATGATGGTTTTCAGCGGTCTATTCACACTCGAACCCGTGCTGTTCACGGTCTAGCAACTCAACACTGGTGAGTTCTTCTTTTTCCAGTTCAGACAATACAAACCTCAGAAACCATTGCAATCTACACTACAGAATGTTTCATTCATTCAGGCGAATCTTGAATTCATCTTGTTCTCCACTCCCAGCAGGTTTTCGTTTCACCACTGGTGAATGTCCAAGCAACCCAAGGCTGGTTTCAGCTGCGTGTTAACACTCGCAGCCGTGCTGTTCAATTGGCTATCCAGTGAACGCTGGTTAGCTCTTGATTTTCCTTCCACACACCGAGCCTTCAGAAATCATTCTTATCTCCACTTCAGAATGTTCCATTCGTTCCCTGCGAATCTGGAATTCCTCTGACTCTCCACACCAGGCAGATTTTCCTAACAACACTGGTGAATGACCAGGTAATCCAATGCTGGTTTTCAGCGGCTGTTCACACTCACAGCCTTGCTGTTCAATTGGCAATCCAGTCAAACCTAGTCAGCTCTTCATTTTCCTGTCCACACAACCCAGCGTTCAGAAATCATTGGAATCTCTACTACAGAAATTTCCATTCATTCACTGTGAATCTGGAAATACTCTGAATCTGCATTCCAGGAAGGCTTTCGTTACACCACTGATGAATGTCCAAGTAATGCAATGCTGCTTCTTAGTGGTCTGTTCACACTCGAAACCGTGCTGTTCATTGGCTATCCACTCAATATCGGTCAGCTCTTCAATATCCTGTCCAGACTATCCAGATTCCTAAATGTTGGCAATCACCACTACAGAATGTTCCATTCAATCACGCGAATCTGGAATTCATCAGAGTCTCCACTCCTGGAAGGTTTTCGTGACACCACTGGTAAATGTCCAAGGAAGACAATGCTGGTTTTAAGCCGCCTGCTAACACACTCAGCCGTGCTGTTCAATTTGCTATCCACCCAACCCTATTCAGCTCTACATTTTCCTGTCCTCATAACCCAACCTTCAGAAATAATTGGTATCTCCTCCACAGAATGTTCCGTTCATTCACTGCGAATCTTAAATTCATCTGACTCTCAACTCCCGGCGGGTTATCGTTACACCACTTGTGAATGTCCAAGTAAGCCAATGCTGGTTTTCAGTGGCCTGTTCATACTAAGAGACGTGCTGTTCATTTGGCTATCCACTCCACCCTGTTCAGCTCTACATTTTCGTGTCCACAAAACCCAGCCTTCAGAAATCATTGGAATCACCACTAGAGAATGTTCCATTCATTCACTGCGAATCTGGAATTCCTCTGAACCTCCACTCCTGGCAGGTTTTCGTTACGCCACTGGTGAATGTCCAAGTAACTCAATCCTGGTTTTCAGAGGCATGTTCAACTCGCAGAAGTGCTGTTCAATGGGCTATCCACTCAATATTGGTCAGCTCTTCATTTTCCTCTCCACACAAACCAGCCTTCAGAAATCATTGGGCTCTCCACTACAGACTGTTCCATTCATTCACTGCGATTCTGCAATTCATCTGACTCTCCGCTCCAGGCAGGTTTTCATTACAGCACTGGTGAATGACCAAGTAATCCAATGCTGGTTTTCAGCCGCCTTTTCACACTCGCAGTGTGCTGTTCAATTGTCTATCCACTCAAACCTGGTCAGCCTTTCATTTTCTTTTCCACAATATCAGACTTCAGAAATCATTGGAATCGCCAGTACAGAATGTTCCATTCATTCACTGCCAATCTGGAATTCATCTGAATCTGCACTCCAGGTAGGCTTTCATTACACCACTTATGAATGTCCAAGTAACACAATGCTGGTTTTCAGCGGTCTGTTCACACTCTAAGCCCTGCTTTTTACTGGGTATCCACACAACTGTGGTCAGCTCTTCATTTTCATGTCCAAACAATCCAGACTTGAGAAATCATTGCAATCTCCAGTACAGAATGTTCCATTCATTCACTGCGAATCTGGAATTCAACTGAATCTCCACTACCTGCAGATTTATCTTACACCACTTGTGAATGTCCAAGTAAAACAATGCTGGTTTTCAGAGGCCTGTTCATGTTCGCAGTCGTGCTGTTCAATTGGCTATCCACTCAACCTGTTTTGCTCCTCATTTTCCTGTGCACACAACCCAGCCTTCAGAAATCATTGTAATCTCCACTACAGGATGTTCCATTCATTCACTGGGAATCTGGAATTCATCTGAATCTGCACTCCACGCAGGCTTTCGTTACACCACTGCTGAAAGTCGAAGTAATGCAATACTGGTTTTCAGTGGTCTGTTCACATTCGAAGCCGAGGCTTTTTACAGGCTATCCACTCAACACTGGTCAGCTCTTCATTTTCGTGTCCCCACAATCCAGATTTCAGAAATCATTGCCATCTCCACTACAGAATGTTCCATTCATTCACTGCGAGTCTGGAGTTTATCTGATTCTCCACTCCCGCCTGGTTAACATTACACCACTTGTGAATGTCCAAGTAAGCCAATGCTGGTTTTCAGAGGCCTGTTCATACTCGCAGCCGTGCTGTTTAATTGACAATTCACTCCACCCTGTTCAGCTCTTCATTGTCCCACCACACTACCAGCCTTCAGAAATCTTTGTTATCTCCACTACAGAATGTTCCATTCATTCACTGCGAATCTGGAATTCATCTGACTCTCAACTCCACGCAGGTTTTCATTACACCACTGTTGAATGTCCAAGTAACCCAATGCTGGTTTTCAGCGGCCTGTTCATATTCGCAGCCCTGCTGTTTACTTGGCTATCGATTCAAGCCTGGTCAGCTCTTCATTTTCCTGTCCACACAACACAGGCTTCAGAAATCATTGGAATCTCCTCTACAGAATGTTCCATTCATTCACTGCGAATGTGGAATTCAACTGACTCTCCACTCCATGCAGGTTTTCCTTACACCACTGATGAATGTCCAAGTAACCCAATGCTGGTTTTCAGCTGCATGTTCACACTCGCAGCCATGCTATACAATTGGCTTTCCACTAAATCCTGATTAGTTCTTGATTTTCCTTCCACACGACCTAGCCTTCAGAAATCGTTGGAATCTCCACTAGAGAATGTTCCATTCATTCACTGCGAATCTGGAATTCCTCTGAACCTCCACTCCCGGCAGGTTTTCGTTACACCACTGTTGAATGTCCAAGTAACCCAATGTTTTAAGTGTTTTCTTCACAAGCGCAGTGGTGCTGTTCAATTGGCTATCCACTCAACCCTGGCCAGCTCTACATTTTCCTGTCCACACCACAGAGACTGGAGAAATCATTGTTATCTCCACTACAGAATGTTCCATTCATTCACAGCGAATCTGGAATTCATCTGAATCTCCACTCCCGGCAGGTTTTCGTGACACCACTGGTAAATATCCAAGTAAGCCAATGCTGGTTTTAAGTGGCCTGCTCATACTCTCAGCCGTGCTGTTCAATTTGCTATCCACTCAACCCTCTTCAGCTCCATTTTCCTGTCCACATAACCCAAACTTCAGAAACAATTGGTATCTCCTCCACAGAATGTTCCATTCATTGACGGCAAATCTGAAATTCATCGAATTCTCAACTCCCGTCAGGTTTTCGTTACACCACTTGTGAATGTCCAATTAAGCCAAAGCTGGTTTTCAGTGGCCTGTTCTTACTACGAGACGTGCTGTTCATTTGGCTATCCATTCCACCCTGTTCAGCTCTACATTTTCGTGTCCACAAAACCCAGCCTTCAGAAATCATTGGAATCACCACTAGAGAATGTTCCATTCATTCACTGCGAATCTGGAATTCATCTGAATCTCCACTCCCGGCAGGTTTTCATTGCACCACTGCTGAATGTTCAAGTAACGCAATGATGGTTTTCAGCGGTCTATTCACACTCGAACCCGTGCTGTTCACGGTCTAGCGACTCAACACTGGTGAGTTCTTCTTTTTCCAGTTCAGACAATACAAACCTCAGAAACCATTGCAATCTACACTACAGAATGTTTCATTCATTCAGGCGAATCTTGAATTCATCTTGTTCTCCACTCCCAGCAGGTTTTCGTTTCACCACTGGTGAATGTCCAAGCAACCCAAGGCTGGTTTCAGCTGCGTGTTAACACTCGCAGCCGTGCTGTTCAATTGGCTATCCAGTGAACGCTGGTTAGCTCTTGATTTTCCTTCCACACACCGAGCCTTCAGAAATCATTCTTATCTCCACTTCAGAATGTTCCATTCGTTCCCTGCGAATCTGGAATTCCTCTGACTCTCCACACCAGGCAGATTTTCCTAACAACACTGGTGAATGACCAGGTAATCCAATGCTGGTTTTCAGCGGCTGTTCACACTCACAGCCTTGCTGTTCAATTGGCAATCCAGTCAAACCTAGTCAGCTCTTCATTTTCCTGTCCACACAACCCAGCGTTCAGAAATCATTGGAATCTCTACTACAGAAATTTCCATTCATTCACTGTGAATCTGGAAATACTCTGAATCTGCATTCCAGGAAGGCTTTCGTTACACCACTGATGAATGTCCAAGTAATGCAATGCTGCTTCTTAGTGGTCTGTTCACACTCGAAACCGTGCTGTTCATTGGCTATCCACTCAATATCGGTCAGCTCTTCAATATCCTGTCCAGACTATCCAGATTCCTAAATGTTGGCAATCACCACTACAGAATGTTCCATTCAATCACGCGAATCTGGAATTCATCAGAGTCTCCACTCCTGGAAGGTTTTCGTGACACCACTGGTAAATGTCCAAGGAAGACAATGCTGGTTTTAAGCCGCCTGCTAACACACTCAGCCGTGCTGTTCAATTTGCTATCCACCCAACCCTATTCAGCTCTACATTTTCCTGTCCTCATAACCCAACCTTCAGAAATAATTGGTATCTCCTCCACAGAATGTTCCGTTCATTCACTGCGAATCTTAAATTCATCTGACTCTCAACTCCCGGCGGGTTATCGTTACACCACTTGTGAATGTCCAAGTAAGCCAATGCTGGTTTTCAGTGGCCTGTTCATACTAAGAGACGTGCTGTTCATTTGGCTATCCACTCCACCCTGTTCAGCTCTACATTTTCGTGTCCACAAAACCCAGCCTTCAGAAATCATTGGAATCACCACTAGAGAATGTTCCATTCATTCACTGCGAATCTGGAATTCATCTGAACCTCCACTCCTGGCAGGTTTTCGTTACGCCACTGGTGAATGTCCAAGTAACTCAATCCTGGTTTTCAGAGGCATGTTCAACTCGCAGAAGTGCTGTTCAATGGGCTATCCACTCAATATTGGTCAGCTCTTCATTTTCCTCTCCACACAAACCAGCCTTCAGAAATCATTGGGCTCTCCACTACAGACTGTTCCATTCATTCACTGCGATTCTGCAATTCATCTGACTCTCCGCTCCAGGCAGGTTTTCATTACAGCACTGGTGAATGACCAAGTAATCCAATGCTGGTTTTCAGCCGCCTTTTCACACTCGCAGTGTGCTGTTCAATTGTCTATCCACTCAAACCTGGTCAGCCTTTCATTTTCTTTTCCACAATATCAGACTTCAGAAATCATTGGAATCGCCAGTACAGAATGTTCCATTCATTCACTGCCAATCTGGAATTCATCTGAATCTGCACTCCAGGTAGGCTTTCATTACACCACTTATGAATGTCCAAGTAACACAATGCTGGTTTTCAGCGGTCTGTTCACACTCTAAGCCCTGCTTTTTACTGGGTATCCACACAACTGTGGTCAGCTCTTCATTTTCATGTCCAAACAATCCAGACTTGAGAAATCATTGCAATCTCCAGTACAGAATGTTCCATTCATTCACTGCGAATCGGGAATTCAACTGAATCTCCACTACCTGCAGATTTATCTTACACCACTTGTGAATGTCCAAGTAAAACAATGCTGGTTTTCAGAGGCCTGTTCATGTTCGCAGTCGTGCTGTTCAATTGGCTATCCACTCAACCTGTTTTGCTCCTCATTTTCCTGTGCACACAACCCAGCCTTCAGAAATCATTGTAATCTCCACTACAGGATGTTCCATTCATTCACTGGGAATCTGGAATTCATCTGAATCTGCACTCCACGCAGGCTTTCGTTACACCACTGCTGAAAGTCGAAGTAATGCAATACTGGTTTTCAGTGGTCTGTTCACATTCGAAGCCGAGGCTTTTTACAGGCTATCCACTCAACACTGGTCAGCTCTTCATTTTCGTGTCCCCACAATCCAGATTTCAGAAATCATTGCCATCTCCACTACAGAATGTTCCATTCATTCACTGCGAGTCTGGAGTTTATCTGATTCTCCACTCCCGCCTGGTTAACATTACACCACTTGTGAATGTCCAAGTAAGCCAATGCTGGTTTTCAGAGGCCTGTTCATACTCGCAGCCGTGCTGTTTAATTGACAATTCACTCCACCCTGTTCAGCTCTTCATTGTCCCACCACACTACCAGCCTTCAGAAATCTTTGTTATCTCCACTACAGAATGTTCCATTCATTCACTGCGAATCTGGAATTCATCTGACTCTCAACTCCACGCAGGTTTTCATTACACCACTGTTGAATGTCCAAGTAACCCAATGCTGGTTTTCAGCGGCCTGTTCATATTCGCAGCCCTGCTGTTTACTTGGCTATCGATTCAAGCCTGGTCAGCTCTTCATTTTCCTGTCCACACAACACAGGCTTCAGAAATCATTGGAATCTCCTCTACAGAATGTTCCATTCATTCACTGCGAATGTGGAATTCAACTGACTCTCCACTCCATGCAGGTTTTCCTTACACCACTGATGAATGTCCAAGTAACCCAATGCTGGTTTTCAGCTGCATGTTCACACTCGCAGCCATGCTATACAATTGGCTTTCCACTAAATCCTGATTAGTTCTTGATTTTCCTTCCACACGACCCAGCCTTCAGAAATCATTGGAATCTCCACTAGAGAATGTTCCATTCATTCACTGCGAGTCTGGAATTCCTCTGAACCTCCACTCCCGGCAGGTTTTCGTTACACCACTGTTGAATGTCCAAGTAACCCAATGTTTTAAGTGTTTTCTTCACAAGCGCAGTGGTGCTGTTCAATTGGCTATCCACTCAACCCTGGCCAGCTCTACATTTTCCTGTCCACACCACAGAGACTGGAGAAATCATTGTTATCTCCACTACAGAATGTTCCATTCATTCACAGCGAATCTGGAATTCATCTGAATCTCCACTCCCGGCAGGTTTTCGTGACACCACTGGTAAATATCCAAGTAAGCCAATGCTGGTTTTAAGTGGCCTGCTCATACTCTCAGCCGTGCTGTTCAATTTGCTATCCACTCAACCCTCTTCAGCTCCATTTTCCTGTCCACATAACCCAAACTTCAGAAACAATTGGTATCTCCTCCACAGAATGTTCCATTCATTGACGGCAAATCTGAAATTCATCTAATTCTCAACTCCCGTCAGGTTTTCGTTACACCACTTGTGAATGTCCAATTAAGCCAAAGCTGGTTTTCAGTGGCCTGTTCTTACTACGAGACGTGCTGTTCATTTGGCTATCCATTCCACCCTGTTCAGCTCTACATTTTCGTGTCCACAAAACCCAGCCTTCAGAAATCATTGGAATCACCACTAGAGAATGTTCCATTCATTCACTGCGAATCTGGAATTCATCTGAATCTCCACTCCCGGCAGGTTTTCATTGCACCACTGCTGAATGTTCAAGTAACGCAATGATGGTTTTCAGCGGTCTATTCACACTCGAACCCGTGCTGTTCACGGTCTAGCGACTCAACACTGGTGAGTTCTTCTTTTTCCAGTTCAGACAATACAAACCTCAGAAACCATTGCAATCTACACTACAGAATGTTTCATTCATTCAGGCGAATCTTGAATTCATCTTGTTCTCCACTCCCAGCAGGTTTTCGTTTCACCACTGGTGAATGTCCAAGCAACCCAAGGCTGGTTTCAGCTGCGTGTTAACACTCGCAGCCGTGCTGTTCAATTGGCTATCCAGTGAACGCTGGTTAGCTCTTGATTTTCCTTCCACACACCGAGCCTTCAGAAATCATTCTTATCTCCACTTCAGAATGTTCCATTCGTTCCCTGCGAATCTGGAATTCCTCTGACTCTCCACACCAGGCAGATTTTCCTAACAACACTGGTGAATGACCAGGTAATCCAATGCTGGTTTTCAGCGGCTGTTCACACTCACAGCCTTGCTGTTCAATTGGCAATCCAGTCAAACCTAGTCAGCTCTTCATTTTCCTGTCCACACAACCCAGCGTTCAGAAATCATTGGAATCTCTACTACAGAAATTTCCATTCATTCACTGTGAATCTGGAAATACTCTGAATCTGCATTCCAGGAAGGCTTTCGTTACACCACTGATGAATGTCCAAGTAATGCAATGCTGCTTCTTAGTGGTCTGTTCACACTCGAAACCGTGCTGTTCATTGGCTATCCACTCAATATCGGTCAGCTCTTCAATATCCTGTCCAGACTATCCAGATTCCTAAATGTTGGCAATCACCACTACAGAATGTTCCATTCAATCACGCGAATCTGGAATTCATCAGAGTCTCCACTCCTGGAAGGTTTTCGTGACACCACTGGTAAATGTCCAAGGAAGACAATGCTGGTTTTAAGCCGCCTGCTAACACACTCAGCCGTGCTGTTCAATTTGCTATCCACCCAACCCTATTCAGCTCTACATTTTCCTGTCCTCATAACCCAACCTTCAGAAATAATTGGTATCTCCTCCACAGAATGTTCCGTTCATTCACTGCGAATCTTAAATTCATCTGACTCTCAACTCCCGGCGGGTTATCGTTACACCACTTGTGAATGTCCAAGTAAGCCAATGCTGGTTTTCAGTGGCCTGTTCATACTAAGAGACGTGCTGTTCATTTGGCTATCCACTCCACCCTGTTCAGCTCTACATTTTCGTGTCCACAAAACCCAGCCTTCAGAAATCATTGGAATCACCACTAGAGAATGTTCCATTCATTCACTGCGAATCTGGAATTCCTCTGAACCTCCACTCCTGGCAGGTTTTCGTTACGCCACTGGTGAATGTCCAAGTAACTCAATCCTGGTTTTCAGAGGCATGTTCAACTCGCAGAAGTGCTGTTCAATGGGCTATCCACTCAATATTGGTCAGCTCTTCATTTTCCTCTCCACACAAACCAGCCTTCAGAAATCATTGGGCTCTCCACTACAGACTGTTCCATTCATTCACTGCGATTCTGCAATTCATCTGACTCTCCGCTCCAGGCAGGTTTTCATTACAGCACTGGTGAATGACCAAGTAATCCAATGCTGGTTTTCAGCCGCCTTTTCACACTCGCAGTGTGCTGTTCAATTGTCTATCCACTCAAACCTGGTCAGCCTTTCATTTTCTTTTCCACAATATCAGACTTCAGAAATCATTGGAATCGCCAGTACAGAATGTTCCATTCATTCACTGCCAATCTGGAATTCATCTGAATCTGCACTCCAGGTAGGCTTTCATTACACCACTTATGAATGTCCAAGTAACACAATGCTGGTTTTCAGCGGTCTGTTCACACTCTAAGCCCTGCTTTTTACTGGGTATCCACACAACTGTGGTCAGCTCTTCATTTTCATGTCCAAACAATCCAGACTTGAGAAATCATTGCAATCTCCAGTACAGAATGTTCCATTCATTCACTGCGAATCTGGAATTCAACTGAATCTCCACTACCTGCAGATTTATCTTACACCACTTGTGAATGTCCAAGTAAAACAATGCTGGTTTTCAGAGGCCTGTTCATGTTCGCAGTCGTGCTGTTCAATTGGCTATCCACTCAACCTGTTTTGCTCCTCATTTTCCTGTGCACACAACCCAGCCTTCAGAAATCATTGTAATCTCCACTACAGGATGTTCCATTCATTCACTGGGAATCTGGAATTCATCTGAATCTGCACTCCACGCAGGCTTTCGTTACACCACTGCTGAAAGTCGAAGTAATGCAATACTGGTTTTCAGTGGTCTGTTCACATTCGAAGCCGAGGCTTTTTACAGGCTATCCACTCAACACTGGTCAGCTCTTCATTTTCGTGTCCCCACAATCCAGATTTCAGAAATCATTGCCATCTCCACTACAGAATGTTCCATTCATTCACTGCGAGTCTGGAGTTTATCTGATTCTCCACTCCCGCCTGGTTAACATTACACCACTTGTGAATGTCCAAGTAAGCCAATGCTGGTTTTCAGAGGCCTGTTCATACTCGCAGCCGTGCTGTTTAATTGACAATTCACTCCACCCTGTTCAGCTCTTCATTGTCCCACCACACTACCAGCCTTCAGAAATCTTTGTTATCTCCACTACAGAATGTTCCATTCATTCACTGCGAATCTGGAATTCATCTGACTCTCAACTCCACGCAGGTTTTCATTACACCACTGTTGAATGTCCAAGTAACCCAATGCTGGTTTTCAGCGGCCTGTTCATATTCGCAGCCCTGCTGTTTACTTGGCTATCGATTCAAGCCTGGTCAGCTCTTCATTTTCCTGTCCACACAACACAGGCTTCAGAAATCATTGGAATCTCCTCTACAGAATGTTCCATTCATTCACTGCGAATGTGGAATTCAACTGACTCTCCACTCCATGCAGGTTTTCCTTACACCACTGATGAATGTCCAAGTAACCCAATGCTGGTTTTCAGCTGCATGTTCACACTCGCAGCCATGCTATACAATTGGCTTTCCACTAAATCCTGATTAGTTCTTGATTTTCCTTCCACACGACCCAGCCTTCAGAAATCGTTGGAATCTCCACTAGAGAATGTTCCATTCATTCACTGCGAATCTGGAATTCCTCTGAACCTCCACTCCCGGCAGGTTTTCGTTACACCACTGTTGAATGTCCAAGTAACCCAATGTTTTAAGTGTTTTCTTCACAAGCGCAGTGGTGCTGTTCAATTGGCTATCCACTCAACCCTGGCCAGCTCTACATTTTCCTGTCCACACCACAGAGACTGGAGAAATCATTGTTATCTCCACTACAGAATGTTCCATTCATTCACAGCGAATCTGGAATTCATCTGAATCTCCACTCCCGGCAGGTTTTCGTGACACCACTGGTAAATATCCAAGTAAGCCAATGCTGGTTTTAAGTGGCCTGCTCATACTCTCAGCCGTGCTGTTCAATTTGCTATCCACTCAACCCTCTTCAGCTCCATTTTCCTGTCCACATAACCCAAACTTCAGAAACAATTGGTATCTCCTCCACAGAATGTTCCATTCATTGACGGCAAATCTGAAATTCATCTAATTCTCAACTCCCGTCAGGTTTTCGTTACACCACTTGTGAATGTCCAATTAAGCCAAAGCTGGTTTTCAGTGGCCTGTTCTTACTACGAGACGTGCTGTTCATTTGGCTATCCATTCCACCCTGTTCAGCTCTACATTTTCGTGTCCACAAAACCCAGCCTTCAGAAATCATTGGAATCACCACTAGAGAATGTTCCATTCATTCACTGCGAATCTGGAATTCATCTGAATCTCCACTCCCGGCAGGTTTTCATTGCACCACTGCTGAATGTTCAAGTAACGCAATGATGGTTTTCAGCGGTCTATTCACACTCGAACCCGTGCTGTTCACGGTCTAGCGACTCAACACTGGTGAGTTCTTCTTTTTCCAGTTCAGACAATACAAACCTCAGAAACCATTGCAATCTACACTACAGAATGTTTCATTCATTCAGGCGAATCTTGAATTCATCTTGTTCTCCACTCCCAGCAGGTTTTCGTTTCACCACTGGTGAATGTCCAAGCAACCCAAGGCTGGTTTCAGCTGCGTGTTAACACTCGCAGCCGTGCTGTTCAATTGGCTATCCAGTGAACGCTGGTTAGCTCTTGATTTTCCTTCCACACACCGAGCCTTCAGAAATCATTCTTATCTCCACTTCAGAATGTTCCATTCGTTCCCTGCGAATCTGGAATTCCTCTGACTCTCCACACCAGGCAGATTTTCCTAACAACACTGGTGAATGACCAGGTAATCCAATGCTGGTTTTCAGCGGCTGTTCACACTCACAGCCTTGCTGTTCAATTGGCAATCCAGTCAAACCTAGTCAGCTCTTCATTTTCCTGTCCACACAACCCAGCGTTCAGAAATCATTGGAATCTCTACTACAGAAATTTCCATTCATTCACTGTGAATCTGGAAATACTCTGAATCTGCATTCCAGGAAGGCTTTCGTTACACCACTGATGAATGTCCAAGTAATGCAATGCTGCTTCTTAGTGGTCTGTTCACACTCGAAACCGTGCTGTTCATTGGCTATCCACTCAATATCGGTCAGCTCTTCAATATCCTGTCCAGACTATCCAGATTCCTAAATGTTGGCAATCACCACTACAGAATGTTCCATTCAATCACGCGAATCTGGAATTCATCAGAGTCTCCACTCCTGGAAGGTTTTCGTGACACCACTGGTAAATGTCCAAGGAAGACAATGCTGGTTTTAAGCCGCCTGCTAACACACTCAGCCGTGCTGTTCAATTTGCTATCCACCCAACCCTATTCAGCTCTACATTTTCCTGTCCTCATAACCCAACCTTCAGAAATAATTGGTATCTCCTCCACAGAATGTTCCGTTCATTCACTGCGAATCTTAAATTCATCTGACTCTCAACTCCCGGCGGGTTATCGTTACACCACTTGTGAATGTCCAAGTAAGCCAATGCTGGTTTTCAGTGGCCTGTTCATACTAAGAGACGTGCTGTTCATTTGGCTATCCACTCCACCCTGTTCAGCTCTACATTTTCGTGTCCACAAAACCCAGCCTTCAGAAATCATTGGAATCACCACTAGAGAATGTTCCATTCATTCACTGCGAATCTGGAATTCATCTGAACCTCCACTCCTGGCAGGTTTTCGTTACGCCACTGGTGAATGTCCAAGTAACTCAATCCTGGTTTTCAGAGGCATGTTCAACTCGCAGAAGTGCTGTTCAATGGGCTATCCACTCAATATTGGTCAGCTCTTCATTTTCCTCTCCACACAAACCAGCCTTCAGAAATCATTGGGCTCTCCACTACAGACTGTTCCATTCATTCACTGCGATTCTGCAATTCATCTGACTCTCCGCTCCAGGCAGGTTTTCATTACAGCACTGGTGAATGACCAAGTAATCCAATGCTGGTTTTCAGCCGCCTTTTCACACTCGCAGTGTGCTGTTCAATTGTCTATCCACTCAAACCTGGTCAGCCTTTCATTTTCTTTTCCACAATATCAGACTTCAGAAATCATTGGAATCGCCAGTACAGAATGTTCCATTCATTCACTGCCAATCTGGAATTCATCTGAATCTGCACTCCAGGTAGGCTTTCATTACACCACTTATGAATGTCCAAGTAACACAATGCTGGTTTTCAGCGGTCTGTTCACACTCTAAGCCCTGCTTTTTACTGGGTATCCACACAACTGTGGTCAGCTCTTCATTTTCATGTCCAAACAATCCAGACTTGAGAAATCATTGCAATCTCCAGTACAGAATGTTCCATTCATTCACTGCGAATCGGGAATTCAACTGAATCTCCACTACCTGCAGATTTATCTTACACCACTTGTGAATGTCCAAGTAAAACAATGCTGGTTTTCAGAGGCCTGTTCATGTTCGCAGTCGTGCTGTTCAATTGGCTATCCACTCAACCTGTTTTGCTCCTCATTTTCCTGTGCACACAACCCAGCCTTCAGAAATCATTGTAATCTCCACTACAGGATGTTCCATTCATTCACTGGGAATCTGGAATTCATCTGAATCTGCACTCCACGCAGGCTTTCGTTACACCACTGCTGAAAGTCGAAGTAATGCAATACTGGTTTTCAGTGGTCTGTTCACATTCGAAGCCGAGGCTTTTTACAGGCTATCCACTCAACACTGGTCAGCTCTTCATTTTCGTGTCCCCACAATCCAGATTTCAGAAATCATTGCCATCTCCACTACAGAATGTTCCATTCATTCACTGCGAGTCTGGAGTTTATCTGATTCTCCACTCCCGCCTGGTTAACATTACACCACTTGTGAATGTCCAAGTAAGCCAATGCTGGTTTTCAGAGGCCTGTTCATACTCGCAGCCGTGCTGTTTAATTGACAATTCACTCCACCCTGTTCAGCTCTTCATTGTCCCACCACACTACCAGCCTTCAGAAATCTTTGTTATCTCCACTACAGAATGTTCCATTCATTCACTGCGAATCTGGAATTCATCTGACTCTCAACTCCACGCAGGTTTTCATTACACCACTGTTGAATGTCCAAGTAACCCAATGCTGGTTTTCAGCGGCCTGTTCATATTCGCAGCCCTGCTGTTTACTTGGCTATCGATTCAAGCCTGGTCAGCTCTTCATTTTCCTGTCCACACAACACAGGCTTCAGAAATCATTGGAATCTCCTCTACAGAATGTTCCATTCATTCACTGCGAATGTGGAATTCAACTGACTCTCCACTCCATGCAGGTTTTCCTTACACCACTGATGAATGTCCAAGTAACCCAATGCTGGTTTTCAGCTGCATGTTCACACTCGCAGCCATGCTATACAATTGGCTTTCCACTAAATCCTGATTAGTTCTTGATTTTCCTTCCACACGACCCAGCCTTCAGAAATCGTTGGAATCTCCACTAGAGAATGTTCCATTCATTCACTGCGAATCTGGAATTCCTCTGAACCTCCACTCCCGGCAGGTTTTCGTTACACCACTGTTGAATGTCCAAGTAACCCAATGTTTTAAGTGTTTTCTTCACAAGCGCAGTGGTGCTGTTCAATTGGCTATCCACTCAACCCTGGCCAGCTCTACATTTTCCTGTCCACACCACAGAGACTGGAGAAATCATTGTTATCTCCACTACAGAATGTTCCATTCATTCACAGCGAATCTGGAATTCATCTGAATCTCCACTCCCGGCAGGTTTTCGTGACACCACTGGTAAATATCCAAGTAAGCCAATGCTGGTTTTAAGTGGCCTGCTCATACTCTCAGCCGTGCTGTTCAATTTGCTATCCACTCAACCCTCTTCAGCTCCATTTTCCTGTCCACATAACCCAAACTTCAGAAACAATTGGTATCTCCTCCACAGAATGTTCCATTCATTGACGGCAAATCTGAAATTCATCTAATTCTCAACTCCCGTCAGGTTTTCGTTACACCACTTGTGAATGTCCAATTAAGCCAAAGCTGGTTTTCAGTGGCCTGTTCTTACTACGAGACGTGCTGTTCATTTGGCTATCCATTCCACCCTGTTCAGCTCTACATTTTCGTGTCCACAAAACCCAGCCTTCAGAAATCATTGGAATCACCACTAGAGAATGTTCCATTCATTCACTGCGAATCTGGAATTCATCTGAATCTCCACTCCCGGCAGGTTTTCATTGCACCACTGCTGAATGTTCAAGTAACGCAATGATGGTTTTCAGCGGTCTATTCACACTCGAACCCGTGCTGTTCACGGTCTAGCAACTCAACACTGGTGAGTTCTTCTTTTTCCAGTTCAGACAATACAAACCTCAGAAACCATTGCAATCTACACTACAGAATGTTTCATTCATTCAGGCGAATCTTGAATTCATCTTGTTCTCCACTCCCAGCAGGTTTTCGTTTCACCACTGGTGAATGTCCAAGCAACCCAAGGCTGGTTTCAGCTGCGTGTTAACACTCGCAGCCGTGCTGTTCAATTGGCTATCCAGTGAACGCTGGTTAGCTCTTGATTTTCCTTCCACACACCGAGCCTTCAGAAATCATTCTTATCTCCACTTCAGAATGTTCCATTCGTTCCCTGCGAATCTGGAATTCCTCTGACTCTCCACACCAGGCAGATTTTCCTAACAACACTGGTGAATGACCAGGTAATCCAATGCTGGTTTTCAGCGGCTGTTCACACTCACAGCCTTGCTGTTCAATTGGCAATCCAGTCAAACCTAGTCAGCTCTTCATTTTCCTGTCCACACAACACAGCGTTCAGAAATCATTGGAATCTCTACTACAGAAATTTCCATTCATTCACTGTGAATCTGGAAATACTCTGAATCTGCATTCCAGGAAGGCTTTCGTTACACCACTGATGAATGTCCAAGTAATGCAATGCTGCTTCTTAGTGGTCTGTTCACACTCGAAACCGTGCTGTTCATTGGCTATCCACTCAATATCGGTCAGCTCTTCAATATCCTGTCCAGACTATCCAGATTCCTAAATGTTGGCAATCACCACTACAGAATGTTCCATTCAATCACGCGAATCTGGAATTCATCAGAGTCTCCACTCCTGGAAGGTTTTCGTGACACCACTGGTAAATGTCCAAGGAAGACAATGCTGGTTTTAAGCCGCCTGCTAACACACTCAGCCGTGCTGTTCAATTTGCTATCCACCCAACCCTATTCAGCTCTACATTTTCCTGTCCTCATAACCCAACCTTCAGAAATAATTGGTATCTCCTCCACAGAATGTTCCGTTCATTCACTGCGAATCTTAAATTCATCTGACTCTCAACTCCCGGCGGGTTATCGTTACACCACTTGTGAATGTCCAAGTAAGCCAATGCTGGTTTTCAGTGGCCTGTTCATACTAAGAGACGTGCTGTTCATTTGGCTATCCACTCCACCCTGTTCAGCTCTACATTTTCGTGTCCACAAAACCCAGCCTTCAGAAATCATTGGAATCACCACTAGAGAATGTTCCATTCATTCACTGCGAATCTGGAATTCCTCTGAACCTCCACTCCTGGCAGGTTTTCGTTACGCCACTGGTGAATGTCCAAGTAACTCAATCCTGGTTTTCAGAGGCATGTTCAACTCGCAGAAGTGCTGTTCAATGGGCTATCCACTCAATATTGGTCAGCTCTTCATTTTCCTCTCCACACAAACCAGCCTTCAGAAATCATTGGGCTCTCCACTACAGACTGTTCCATTCATTCACTGCGATTCTGCAATTCATCTGACTCTCCGCTCCAGGCAGGTTTTCATTACAGCACTGGTGAATGACCAAGTAATCCAATGCTGGTTTTCAGCCGCCTTTTCACACTCGCAGTGTGCTGTTCAATTGTCTATCCACTCAAACCTGGTCAGCCTTTCATTTTCTTTTCCACAATATCAGACTTCAGAAATCATTGGAATCGCCAGTACAGAATATTCCATTCATTCACTGCCAATCTGGAATTCATCTGAATCTGCACTCCAGGTAGGCTTTCATTACACCACTTATGAATGTCCAAGTAACACAATGCTGGTTTTCAGCGGTCTGTTCACACTCTAAGCCCTGCTTTTTACTGGGTATCCACACAACTGTGGTCAGCTCTTCATTTTCATGTCCAAACAATCCAGACTTGAGAAATCATTGCAATCTCCAGTACAGAATGTTCCATTCATTCACTGCGAATCTGGAATTCAACTGAATCTCCACTACCTGCAGATTTATCTTACACCACTTGTGAATGTCCAAGTAAAACAATGCTGGTTTTCAGAGGCCTGTTCATGTTCGCAGTCGTGCTGTTCAATTGGCTATCCACTCAACCTGTTTTGCTCCTCATTTTCCTGTGCACAGAACCCAGCCTTCAGAAATCATTGTAATCTCCACTACAGGATGTTCCATTCATTCACTGGGAATCTGGAATTCATCTGAATCTGCACTCCACGCAGGCTTTCGTTACACCACTGCTGAAAGTCGAAGTAATGCAATACTGGTTTTCAGTGGTCTGTTCACATTCGAAGCCGAGGCTTTTTACAGGCTATCCACTCAACACTGGTCAGCTCTTCATTTTCGTGTCCCCACAATCCAGATTTCAGAAATCATTGCAATCTCCACTACAGAATGTTCCATTCATTCACTGCGAGTCTGGAGTTTATCTGATTCTCCACTCCCGCCTGGTTAACATTACACCACTTGTGAATGTCCAAGTAAGCCAATGCTGGTTTTCAGAGGCCTGTTCATACTCGCAGCCGTGCTGTTTAATTGACAATTCACTCCACCCTGTTCAGCTCTTCATTGTCCCACCACACTACCAGCCTTCAGAAATCTTTGTTATCTCCACTACAGAATGTTCCATTCATTCACTGCGAATCTGGAATTCATCTGACTCTCAACTCCACGCAGGTTTTCATTACACCACTGTTGAATGTCCAAGTAACCCAATGCTGGTTTTCAGCGGCCTGTTCATATTCGCAGCCCTGCTGTTTACTTGGCTATCGATTCAAGCCTGGTCAGCTCTTCATTTTCCTGTCCACACAACACAGGCTTCAGAAATCATTGGAATCTCCTCTACAGAATGTTCCATTCATTCACTGCGAATGTGGAATTCAACTGACTCTCCACTCCATGCAGGTTTTCCTTACACCACTGATGAATGTCCAAGTAACCCAATGCTGGTTTTCAGCTGCATGTTCACACTCGCAGCCATGCTATACAATTGGCTTTCCACTAAATCCTGATTAGTTCTTGATTTTCCTTCCACACGACCCAGCCTTCAGAAATCGTTGGAATCTCCACTAGAGAATGTTCCATTCATTCACTGCGAATCTGGAATTCCTCTGAACCTCCACTCCCGGCAGGTTTTCGTTACACCACTGTTGAATGTCCAAGTAACCCAATGTTTTAAGTGTTTTCTTCACAAGCGCAGTGGTGCTGTTCAATTGGCTATCCACTCAACCCTGGCCAGCTCTACATTTTCCTGTCCACACCACAGAGACTGGAGAAATCATTGTTATCTCCACTACAGAATGTTCCATTCATTCACAGCGAATCTGGAATTCATCTGAAACTGCACTCCACGCAGGCTTTCGTTACACCACTGCTGAAAGTCGAAGTAATGCAATACTGGTTTTCAGTGGTCTGTTCACATTCGAAGCCGAGGCTTTTTACAGGCTATCCACTCAACACTGGTCAGCTCTTCATTTTCGTGTCCCCACAATCCAGATTTCAGAAATCATTGCAATCTCCACTACAGAATGTTCCATTCATTCACTGCGAGTCTGGAGTTTATCTGATTCTCCACTCCCGCCTGGTTAACATTACACCACTTGTGAATGTCCAAGTAAGCCAATGCTGGTTTTCAGAGGCCTGTTCATACTCGCAGCCGTGCTGTTCAATTGACAATTCACTCCACCCTGTTCAGCTCTTCATTGTCCCACCACACTACCAGCCTTCAGAAATCTTTGTTATCTCCACTACAGAATGTTCCATTCATTCACTGCGAATCTGGAATTCATCTGACTCTCAACTCCACGCAGGTTTTCATTACACCACTGTTGAATGTCCAAGTAACCCAATGCTGGTTTTCAGCGGCCTGTTCATATTCGCAGCCCTGCTGTTTACTTGGCTATCGATTCAAGCCTGGTCAGCTCTTCATTTTCCTGTCCACACAACACAGGCTTCAGAAATCATTGGAATCTCCTCTACAGAATGTTCCATTCATTCACTGCGAATGTGGAATTCAACTGACTCTCCACTCCATGCAGGTTTTCGTTTCACCACTGATGAATGTCCAAGTAACCCAATGCTGGTTTTCAGCTGCATGTTCACACTCGCAGCCATGCTATACAATTGGCTTTCCACTAAATCCTGATTAGTTCTTGATTTTCCTTCCACACGACCCAGCCTTCAGAAATCGTTGGAATCTCCACTAGAGAATGTTCCATTCATTCACTGCGAATCTGGAATTCCTCTGAACCTCCACTCCCGGCAGGTTTTCGTTACACCACTGTTGAATGTCCAAGTAACCCAATGTTTTAAGTGTTTTCTTCACAAGCGCAGTGGTGCTGTTCAATTGGCTATCCACTCAACCCTGGCCAGCTCTACATTTTCCTGTCCACACCACAGAGACTGGAGAAATCATTGTTATCTCCACTACAGAATGTTCCATTCATTCACAGCGAATCTGGAATTCATCTGAATCTCCACTCCCGGCAGGTTTTCGTGACACCACTGGTAAATATCCAAGTAAGCCAATGCTGGTTTTAAGTGGCCTGCTCATACTCTCAGCCGTGCTGTTCAATTTGCTATCCACTCAACCCTCTTCAGCTCCATTTTCCTGTCCACATAACCCAAACTTCAGAAACAATTGGTATCTCCTCCACAGAATGTTCCATTCATTGACGGCAAATCTGAAATTCATCTAATTCTCAACTCCCGTCAGGTTTTCGTTACACCACTCGTGAATGTCCAATTAAGCCAAAGCTGGTTTTCAGTGGCCTGTTCTTACTACGAGACGTGCTGTTCATTTGGCTATCCATTCCACCCTGTTCAGCTCTACATTTTCGTGTCCACAAAACCCAGCCTTCAGAAATCATTGGAATCACCACTAGAGAATGTTCCATTCATTCACTGCGAATCTGGAATTCATCTGAATCTCCACTCCCGGCAGGTTTTCATTGCACCACTGCTGAATGTTCAAGTAACGCAATGATGGTTTTCAGCGGTCTATTCACACTCGAACCCGTGCTGTTCACGGTCTAGCGACTCAACACTGGTGAGTTCTTCTTTTTCCAGTTCAGACAATACAAACCTCAGAAACCATTGCAATCTACACTACAGAATGTTTCATTCATTCACGCGAATCTTGAATTCATCTTGTTCTCCACTCCCAGCAGGTTTTCGTTTCACCACTGGTGAATGTCCAAGCAACCCAAGGCTGGTTTCAGCTGCGTGTTAACACTCGCAGCCGTGCTGTTCAATTGGCTATCCAGTGAACGCTGGTTAGCTCTTGATTTTCCTTCCACACACCGAGCCTTCAGAAATCATTCTTATCTCCACTTCAGAGTGTTCCATTCGTTCCCTGCGAATCTGGAATTCCTCTGACTCTCCACACCAGGCAGATTTTCCTAACAACACTGGTGAATGACCAGGTAATCCAATGCTGGTTTTCAGCGGCTGTTCACACTCACAGCCTTGCTGTTCAATTGGCAATCCAGTCAAACCTAGTCAGCTCTTCATTTTCCTGTCCACACAACCCAGCGTTCAGAAATCATTGGAATCTCTACTACAGAAATTTCCATTCATTCACTGTGAATCTGGAAATACTCTGAATCTGCATTCCAGGAAGGCTTTCGTTACACCACTGATGAATGTCCAAGTAATGCAATGCTGCTTCTTAGTGGTCTGTTCACACTCGAAACCGTGCTGTTCATTGGCTATCCACTCAATATCGGTCAGCTCTTCAATATCCTGTCCAGACTATCCAGATTCCTAAATGTTGGCAATCACCACTACAGAATGTTCCATTCAATCACGCGAATCTGGAATTCATCAGGGTCTCCACTCCTGGAAGGTTTTCGTGACACCACTGGTAAATGTCCAAGGAAGACAATGCTGGTTTTAAGCCGCCTGCTAACACACTCAGCCGTGCTGTTCAATTTGCTATCCACCCAACCCTATTCAGCTCTACATTTTCCTGTCCTCATAACCCAACCTTCAGAAATAATTGGTATCTCCTCCACAGAATGTTCCGTTCATTCACTGCGAATCTTAAATTCATCTGACTCTCAACTCCCGGCGGGTTATCGTTACACCACTTGTGAATGTCCAAGTAAGCCAATGCTGGTTTTCAGTGGCCTGTTCATACTAAGAGACGTGCTGTTCATTTGGCTATCCACTCCACCCTGTTCAGCTCTACATTTTCGTGTCCACAAAACCCAGCCTTCAGAAATCATTGGAATCACCACTAGAGAATGTTCCATTCATTCACTGCGAATCTGGAATTCATCTGAACCTCCACTCCTGGCAGGTTTTCGTTACGCCACTGGTGAATGTCCAAGTAACTCAATCCTGGTTTTCAGAGGCATGTTCAACTCACAGAAGTGCTGTTCAATGGGCTATCCACTCAATATTGGTCAGCTCTTCATTTTCCTCTCCACACAAACCAGCCTTCAGAAATCATTGGGCTCTCCACTACAGACTGTTCCATTCATTCACTGCGATTATGCAATTCATCTGACTCTCCGCTCCAGGCAGGTTTTCATTACAGCACTGGTGAATGACCAAGTAATCCAATGCTGGTTTTCAGCCGCCTTTTCACACTCGCAGTGTGCTGTTCAATTGTCTATCCACTCAAACCTGGTCAGCCTTTCATTTTCTTTTCCACAATATCAGACTTCAGAAATCATTGGAATCGCCAGTACAGAATGTTCCATTCATTCACTGCCAATCTGGAATTCATCTGAATCTGCACTCCAGGTAGGCTTTCATTACACCACTTATGAATGTCCAAGTAACACAATGCTGGTTTTCAGCGGTCTGTTCACACTCTAAGCACTGCTTTTTACTGGGTATCCACACAACTGTGGTCAGCTCTTCATTTTCATGTCCAAACAATCCAGACTTGAGAAATCATTGCAATCTCCAGTACAGAATGTTCCATTCATTCACTGCGAATCTGGAATTCAACTGAATCTCCACTACCTGCAGATTTATCTTACACCACTTGTGAATGTCCAAGTAAAACAATGCTGGTTTTCAGAGGCCTGTTCATGTTCGCAGTCGTGCTGTTCAATTGGCTATCCACTCAACCTGTTTTGCTCCTCATTTTCCTGTGCACACAACCCAGCCTTCAGAAATCATTGTAATCTCCACTACAGGATGTTCCATTCATTCACTGGGAATCTGGAATTCATCTGAATCTGCACTCCACGCAGGCTTTCGTTACACCACTGCTGAAAGTCGAAGTAATGCAATACTGGTTTTCAGTGGTCTGTTCACATTCGAAGCCGAGGCTTTTTACAGGCTATCCACTCAACACTGGTCAGCTCTTCATTTTCGTGTCCCCACAATCCAGATTTCAGAAATCATTGCCATCTCCACTACAGAATGTTCCATTCATTCACTGCGAGTCTGGAGTTTATCTGATTCTCCACTCCCGCCTGGTTAACATTACACCACTTGTGAATGTCCAAGTAAGCCAATGCTGGTTTTCAGAGGCCTGTTCATACTCGCAGCCGTGCTGTTTAATTGACAATTCACTCCACCCTGTTCAGCTCTTCATTGTCCCACCACACTACCAGCCTTCAGAAATCTTTGTTATCTCCACTACAGAATGTTCCATTCATTCACTGCGAATCTGGAATTCATCTGACTCTCAACTCCACGCAGGTTTTCATTACACCACTGTTGAATGTCCAAGTAACCCAATGCTGGTTTTCAGCGGCCTGTTCATATTCGCAGCCCTGCTGTTTACTTGGCTATCGATTCAAGCCTGGTCAGCTCTTCATTTTCCTGTCCACACAACACAGGCTTCAGAAATCATTGGAATCTCCTCTACAGAATGTTCCATTCATTCACTGCGAATGTGGAATTCAACTGACTCTCCACTCCATGCAGGTTTTCCTTACACCACTGATGAATGTCCAAGTAACCCAATGCTGGTTTTCAGCTGCATGTTCACACTCGCAGCCATGCTATACAATTGGCTTTCCACTAAATCCTGATTAGTTCTTGATTTTCCTTCCACACGACCCAGCCTTCAGAAATCGTTGGAATCTCCACTAGAGAATGTTCCATTCATTCACTGCGAATCTGGAATTCCTCTGAACCTCCACTCCCGGCAGGTTTTCGTTACACCACTGTTGAATGTCCAAGTAACCCAATGTTTTAAGTGTTTTCTTCACAAGCGCAGTGGTGCTGTTCAATTGGCTATCCACTCAACCCTGGCCAGCTCTACATTTTCCTGTCCACACCACAGAGACTGGAGAAATCATTGTTATCTCCACTACAGAATGTTCCATTCATTCACAGCGAATCTGGAATTCATCTGAATCTCCACTCCCGGCAGGTTTTCGTGACACCACTGGTAAATATCCAAGTAAGCCAATGCTGGTTTTAAGTGGCCTGCTCATACTCTCAGCCGTGCTGTTCAATTTGCTATCCACTCAACCCTCTTCAGCTCCATTTTCCTGTCCACATAACCCAAACTTCAGAAACAATTGGTATCTCCTCCACAGAATGTTCCATTCATTGACGGCAAATCTGAAATTCATCTAATTCTCAACTCCCGTCAGGTTTTCGTTACACCACTCGTGAATGTCCAATTAAGCCAAAGCTGGTTTTCAGTGGCCTGTTCTTACTACGAGACGTGCTGTTCATTTGGCTATCCATTCCACCCTGTTCAGCTCTACATTTTCGTGTCCACAAAACCCAGCCTTCAGAAATCATTGGAATCACCACTAGAGAATGTTCCATTCATTCACTGCGAATCTGGAATTCATCTGAATCTCCACTCCCGGCAGGTTTTCATTGCACCACTGCTGAATGTTCAAGTAACGCAATGATGGTTTTCAGCGGTCTATTCACACTCGAACCCGTGCTGTTCACGGTCTAGCGACTCAACACTGGTGAGTTCTTCTTTTTCCAGTTCAGACAATACAAACCTCAGAAACCATTGCAATCTACACTACAGAATGTTTCATTCATTCAGGCGAATCTTGAATTCATCTTGTTCTCCACTCCCAGCAGGTTTTCGTTTCACCACTGGTGAATGTCCAAGCAACCCAAGGCTGGTTTCAGCTGCGTGTTAACACTCGCAGCCGTGCTGTTCAATTGGCTATCCAGTGAACGCTGGTTAGCTCTTGATTTTCCTTCCACACACCGAGCCTTCAGAAATCATTCTTATCTCCACTTCAGAATGTTCCATTCGTTCCCTGCGAATCTGGAATTCCTCTGACTCTCCACACCAGGCAGATTTTCCTAACAACACTGGTGAATGACCAGGTAATCCAATGCTGGTTTTCAGCGGCTGTTCACACTCACAGCCTTGCTGTTCAATTGGCAATCCAGTCAAACCTAGTCAGCTCTTCATTTTCCTGTCCACACAACCCAGCGTTCAGAAATCATTGGAATCTCTACTACAGAAATTTCCATTCATTCACTGTGAATCTGGAAATACTCTGAATCTGCATTCCAGGAAGGCTTTCGTTACACCACTGATGAATGTCCAAGTAATGCAATGCTGCTTCTTAGTGGTCTGTTCACACTCGAAACCGTGCTGTTCATTGGCTATCCACTCAATATCGGTCAGCTCTTCAATATCCTGTCCAGACTATCCAGATTCCTAAATGTTGGCAATCACCACTACAGAATGTTCCATTCAATCACGCGAATCTGGAATTCATCAGGGTCTCCACTCCTGGAAGGTTTTCGTGACACCACTGGTAAATGTCCAAGGAAGACAATGCTGGTTTTAAGCCGCCTGCTAACACACTCAGCCGTGCTGTTCAATTTGCTATCCACCCAACCCTATTCAGCTCTACATTTTCCTGTCCTCATAACCCAACCTTCAGAAATAATTGGTATCTCCTCCACAGAATGTTCCGTTCATTCACTGCGAATCTTAAATTCATCTGACTCTCAACTCCCGGCGGGTTATCGTTACACCACTTGTGAATGTCCAAGTAAGCCAATGCTGGTTTTCAGTGGCCTGTTCATACTAAGAGACGTGCTGTTCATTTGGCTATCCACTCCACCCTGTTCAGCTCTACATTTTCGTGTCCACAAAACCCAGCCTTCAGAAATCAATGGAATCACCACTAGAGAATGTTCCATTCATTCACTGCGAATCTGGAATTCATCTGAACCTCCACTCCTGGCAGGTTTTCGTTACGCCACTGGTGAATGTCCAAGTAACTCAATACTGGTTTTCAGAGGCATGTTCAACTCGCAGAAGTGCTGTTCAATGGGCTATCCACTCAATATTGGTCAGCTCTTCATTTTCCTCTCCACACAAACCAGCCTTCAGAAATCATTGGGCTCTCCACTACAGACTGTTCCATTCATTCACTGCGATTCTGCAATTCATCTGACTCTCCGCTCCAGGCAGGTTTTCATTACAGCACTGGTGAATGACCAAGTAATCCAATGCTGGTTTTCAGCCGCCTTTTCACACTCGCAGTGTGCTGTTCAATTGTCTATCCACTCAAACCTGGTCAGCCTTTCATTTTCTTTTCCACAATATCAGACTTCAGAAATCATTGGAATCGCCAGTACAGAATGTTCCATTCATTCACTGCCAATCTGGAATTCATCTGAATCTGCACTCCAGGTAGGCTTTCATTACACCACTTATGAATGTCCAAGTAACACAATGCTGGTTTTCAGCGGTCTGTTCACACTCTAAGCCCTGCTTTTTACTGGGTATCCACACAACTGTGGTCAGCTCTTCATTTTCATGTCCAAACAATCCAGACTTGAGAAATCATTGCAATCTCCAGTACAGAATGTTCCATTCATTCACTGCGAATCTGGAATTCAACTGAATCTCCACTACCTGCAGATTTATCTTACACCACTTGTGAATGTCCAAGTAAAACAATGCTGGTTTTCAGAGGCCTGTTCATGTTCGCAGTCGTGCTGTTCAATTGGCTATCCACTCAACCTGTTTTGCTCCTCATTTTCCTGTGCACACAACCCAGCCTTCAGAAATCATTGTAATCTCCACTACAGGATGTTCCATTCATTCACTGGGAATCTGGAATTCATCTGAATCTGCACTCCACGCAGGCTTTCGTTACACCACTGCTGAAAGTCGAAGTAATGCAATACTGGTTTTCAGTGGTCTGTTCACATTCGAAGCCGAGGCTTTTTACAGGCTATCCACTCAACACTGGTCAGCTCTTCATTTTCGTGTCCCCACAATCCAGATTTCAGAAATCATTGCAATCTCCACTACAGAATGTTCCATTCATTCACTGCGAGTCTGGAGTTTATCTGATTCTCCACTCCCGCCTGGTTAACATTACACCACTTGTGAATGTCCAAGTAAGCCAATGCTGGTTTTCAGAGGCCTGTTCATACTCGCAGCCGTGCTGTTTAATTGACAATTCACTCCACCCTGTTCAGCTCTTCATTGTCCCACCACACTACCAGCCTTCAGAAATCTTTGTTATCTCCACTACAGAATGTTCCATTCATTCACTGCGAATCTGGAATTCATCTGACTCTCAACTCCACGCAGGTTTTCATTACACCACTGTTGAATGTCCAAGTAACCCAATGCTGGTTTTCAGCGGCCTGTTCATATTCGCAGCCCTGCTGTTTACTTGGCTATCGATTCAAGCCTGGTCAGCTCTTCATTTTCCTGTCCACACAACACAGGCTTCAGAAATCATTGGAATCTCCTCTACAGAATGTTCCATTCATTCACTGCGAATGTGGAATTCAACTGACTCTCCACTCCATGCAGGTTTTCCTTACACCACTGATGAATGTCCAAGTAACCCAATGCTGGTTTTCAGCTGCATGTTCACACTCGCAGCCATGCTATACAATTGGCTTTCCACTAAATCCTGATTAGTTCTTGATTTTCCTTCCACACGACCCAGCCTTCAGAAATCGTTGGAATCTCCACTAGAGAATGTTCCATTCATTCACTGCGAATCTGGAATTCCTCTGAACCTCCACTCCCGGCAGGTTTTCGTTACACCACTGTTGAATGTCCAAGTAACCCAATGTTTTAAGTGTTTTCTTCACAAGCGCAGTGGTGCTGTTCAATTGGCTATCCACTCAACCCTGGCCAGCTCTACATTTTCCTGTCCACACCACAGAGACTGGAGAAATCATTGTTATCTCCACTACAGAATGTTCCATTCATTCACAGCGAATCTGGAATTCATCTGAATCTCCACTCCCGGCAGGTTTTCGTGACACCACTGGTAAATATCCAAGTAAGCCAATGCTGGTTTTAAGTGGCCTGCTCATACTCTCAGCCGTGCTGTTCAATTTGCTATCCACTCAACCCTCTTCAGCTCCATTTTCCTGTCCACATAACCCAAACTTCAGAAACAATTGGTATCTCCTCCACAGAATGTTCCATTCATTGACGGCAAATCTGAAATTCATCTAATTCTCAACTCCCGTCAGGTTTTCGTTACACCACTTGTGAATGTCCAATTAAGCCAAAGCTGGTTTTCAGTGGCCTGTTCTTACTACGAGACGTGCTGTTCATTTGGCTATCCATTCCACCCTGTTCAGCTCTACATTTTCGTGTCCACAAAACCCAGCCTTCAGAAATCATTGGAATCACCACTAGAGAATGTTCCATTCATTCACTGCGAATCTGGAATTCATCTGAATCTCCACTCCCGGCAGGTTTTCATTGCACCACTGCTGAATGTTCAAGTAACGCAATGATGGTTTTCAGCGGTCTATTCACACTCGAACCCGTGCTGTTCACGGTCTAGCGACTCAACACTGGTGAGTTCTTCTTTTTCCAGTTCAGACAATACAAACCTCAGAAACCATTGCAATCTACACTACAGAATGTTTCATTCATTCAGGCGAATCTTGAATTCATCTTGTTCTCCACTCCCAGCAGGTTTTCGTTTCACCACTGGTGAATGTCCAAGCAACCCAAGGCTGGTTTCAGCTGCGTGTTAACACTCGCAGCCGTGCTGTTCAATTGGCTATCCAGTGAACGCTGGTTAGCTCTTGATTTTCCTTCCACACACCGAGCCTTCAGAAATCATTCTTATCTCCACTTCAGAATGTTCCATTCGTTCCCTGCGAATCTGGAATTCCTCTGACTCTCCACACCAGGCAGATTTTCCTAACAACACTGGTGAATGACCAGGTAATCCAATGCTGGTTTTCAGCGGCTGTTCACACTCACAGCCTTGCTGTTCAATTGGCAATCCAGTCAAACCTAGTCAGCTCTTCATTTTCCTGTCCACACAACCCAGCGTTCAGAAATCATTGGAATCTCTACTACAGAAATTTCCATTCATTCACTGTGAATCTGGAAATACTCTGAATCTGCATTCCAGGAAGGCTTTCGTTACACCACTGATGAATGTCCAAGTAATGCAATGCTGCTTCTTAGTGGTCTGTTCACACTCGAAACCGTGCTGTTCATTGGCTATCCACTGAATATCGGTCAGCTCTTCAATATCCTGTCCAGACTATCCAGATTCCTAAATGTTGGCAATCACCACTACAGAATGTTCCATTCAATCACGCGAATCTGGAATTCATCAGAGTCTCCACTCCTGGAAGGTTTTCGTGACACCACTGGTAAATGTCCAAGGAAGACAATGCTGGTTTTAAGCCGCCTGCTAACACACTCAGCCGTGCTGTTCAATTTGCTATCCACCCAACCCTATTCAGCTCTACATTTTCCTGTCCTCATAACCCAACCTTCAGAAATAATTGGTATCTCCTCCACAGAATGTTCCGTTCATTCACTGCGAATCTTAAATTCATCTGACTCTCAACTCCCGGCGGGTTATCGTTACACCACTTGTGAATGTCCAAGTAAGCCAATGCTGGTTTTCAGTGGCCTGTTCATACTAAGAGACGTGCTGTTCATTTGGCTATCCACTCCACCCTGTTCAGCTCTACATTTTCGTGTCCACAAAACCCAGCCTTCAGAAATCATTGGAATCACCACTAGAGAATGTTCCTTTCATTCACTGCGAATCTGGAATTCATCTGAACCTCCACTCCTGGCAGGTTTTCGTTACGCCACTGGTGAATGTCCAAGTAACTCAATCCTGGTTTTCAGAGGCATGTTCAACTCGCAGAAGTGCTGTTCAATGGGCTATCCACTCAATATTGGTCAGCTCTTCATTTTCCTCTCCACACAAACCAGCCTTCAGAAATCATTGGGCTCTCCACTACAGACTGTTCCATTCATTCACTGCGATTCTGCAATTCATCTGACTCTCCGCTCCAGGCAGGTTTTCATTACAGCACTGGTGAATGACCAAGTAATCCAATGCTGGTTTTCAGCCGCCTTTTCACACTCGCAGTGTGCTGTTCAATTGTCTATCCACTCAAACCTGGTCAGCCTTTCATTTTCTTTTCCACAATATCAGACTTCAGAAATCATTGGAATCGCCAGTACAGAATGTTCCATTCATTCACTGCCAATCTGGAATTCATCTGAATCTGCACTCCAGGTAGGCTTTCATTACACCACTTATGAATGTCCAAGTAACACAATGCTGGTTTTCAGCGGTCTGTTCACACTCTAAGCCCTGCTTTTTACTGGGTATCCACACAACTGTGGTCAGCTCTTCATTTTCATGTCCAAACAATCCAGACTTGAGAAATCATTGCAATCTCCAGTACAGAATGTTCCATTCATTCACTGCGAATCTGGAATTCAACTGAATCTCCACTACCTGCAGATTTATCTTACACCACTTGTGAATGTCCAAGTAAAACAATGCTGGTTTTCAGAGGCCTGTTCATGTTCGCAGTCGTGCTGTTCAATTGGCTATCCACTCAACCTGTTTTGCTCCTCATTTTCCTGTGCACACAACCCAGCCTTCAGAAATCATTGTAATCTCCACTACAGGATGTTCCATTCATTCGCTGGGAATCTGGAATTCATCTGAATCTGCACTCCACGCAGGCTTTCGTTACACCACTGCTGAAAGTCGAAGTAATGCAATACTGGTTTTCAGTGGTCTGTTCACATTCGAAGCCGAGGCTTTTTACAGGCTATCCACTCAACACTGGTCAGCTCTTCATTTTCGTGTCCCCACAATCCAGATTTCAGAAATCATTGCAATCTCCACTACAGAATGTTCCATTCATTCACTGCGAGTCTGGAGTTTATCTGATTCTCCACTCCCGCCTGGTTAACATTACACCACTTGTGAATGTCCAAGTAAGCCAATGCTGGTTTTCAGAGGCCTGTTCATACTCGCAGCCGTGCTGTTTAATTGACAATTCACTCCACCCTGTTCAGCTCTTCATTGTCCCACCACACTACCAGCCTTCAGAAATCTTTGTTATCTCCACTACAGAATGTTCCATTCATTCACTGCGAATCTGGAATTCATCTGACTCTCAACTCCACGCAGGTTTTCATTACACCACTGTTGAATGTCCAAGTAACCCAATGCTGGTTTTCAGCGGCCTGTTCATATTCGCAGCCCTGCTGTTTACTTGGCTATCGATTCAAGCCTGGTCAGCTCTTCATTTTCCTGTCCACACAACACAGGCTTCAGAAATCATTGGAATCTCCTCTACAGAATGTTCCATTCATTCACTGCGAATGTGGAATTCAACTGACTCTCCACTCCATGCAGGTTTTCCTTACACCACTGATGAATGTCCAAGTAACCCAATGCTGGTTTTCAGCTGCATGTTCACACTCGCAGCCATGCTATACAATTGGCTTTCCACTAAATCCTGATTAGTTCTTGATTTTCCTTCCACACGACCCAGCCTTCAGAAATCGTTGGAATCTCCACTAGAGAATGTTCCATTCATTCACTGCGAATCTGGAATTCCTCTGAACCTCCACTCCCGGCAGGTTTTCGTTACACCACTGTTGAATGTCCAAGTAACCCAATGTTTTAAGTGTTTTCTTCACAAGCGCAGTGGTGCTGTTCAATTGGCTATCCACTCAACCCTGGCCAGCTCTACATTTTCCTGTCCACACCACAGAGACTGGAGAAATCATTGTTATCTCCACTACAGAATGTTCCATTCATTCACAGCGAATCTGGAATTCATCTGAATCTCCACTCCCGGCAGGTTTTCGTGACACCACTGGTAAATATCCAAGTAAGCCAATGCTGGTTTTAAGTGGCCTGCTCATACTCTCAGCCGTGCTGTTCAATTTGCTATCCACTCAACCCTCTTCAGCTCCATTTTCCTGTCCACATAACCCAAACTTCAGAAACAATTGGTATCTCCTCCACAGAATGTTCCATTCATTGACGGCAAATCTGAAATTCATCTAATTCTCAACTCCCGTCAGGTTTTCGTTACACCACTTGTGAATGTCCAATTAAGCCAAAGCTGGTTTTCAGTGGCCTGTTCTTACTACGAGACGTGCTGTTCATTTGGCTATCCATTCCACCCTGTTCAGCTCTACATTTTCGTGTCCACAAAACCCAGCCTTCAGAAATCATTGGAATCACCACTAGAGAATGTTCCATTCATTCACTGCGAATCTGGAATTCATCTGAATCTCCACTCCCGGCAGGTTTTCATTGCACCACTGCTGAATGTTCAAGTAACGCAATGATGGTTTTCAGCGGTCTATTCACACTCGAACCCGTGCTGTTCACGGTCTAGCGACTCAACACTGGTGAGTTCTTCTTTTTCCAGTTCAGACAATACAAACCTCAGAAACCATTGCAATCTACACTACAGAATGTTTCATTCATTCAGGCGAATCTTGAATTCATCTTGTTCTCCACTCCCAGCAGGTTTTCGTTTCACCACTGGTGAATGTCCAAGCAACCCAAGGCTGGTTTCAGCTGCGTGTTAACACTCGCAGCCGTGCTGTTCAATTGGCTATCCAGTGAACGCTGGTTAGCTCTTGATTTTCCTTCCACACACCGAGCCTTCAGAAATCATTCTTATCTCCACTTCAGAATGTTCCATTCGTTCCCTGCGAATCTGGAATTCCTCTGACTCTCCACACCAGGCAGATTTTCCTAACAACACTGGTGAATGACCAGGTAATCCAATGCTGGTTTTCAGCGGCTGTTCACACTCACAGCCTTGCTGTTCAATTGGCAATCCAGTCAAACCTAGTCAGCTCTTCATTTTCCTGTCCACACAACCCAGCGTTCAGAAATCATTGGAATCTCTACTACAGAAATTTCCATTCATTCACTGTGAATCTGGAAATACTCTGAATCTGCATTCCAGGAAGGCTTTCGTTACACCACTGATGAATGTCCAAGTAATGCAATGCTGCTTCTTAGTGGTCTGTTCACACTCGAAACCGTGCTGTTCATTGGCTATCCACTCAATATCGGTCAGCTCTTCAATATCCTGTCCAGACTATCCAGATTCCTAAATGTTGGCAATCACCACTACAGAATGTTCCATTCAATCACGCGAATCTGGAATTCATCAGAGTCTCCACTCCTGGAAGGTTTTCGTGACACCACTGGTAAATGTCCAAGGAAGACAATGCTGGTTTTAAGCCGCCTGCTAACACACTCAGCCGTGCTGTTCAATTTGCTATCCACCCAACCCTATTCAGCTCTACATTTTCCTGTCCTCATAACCCAACCTTCAGAAATAATTGGTATCTCCTCCACAGAATGTTCCGTTCATTCACTGCGAATCTTAAATTCATCTGACTCTCAACTCCCGGCGGGTTATCGTTACACCACTTGTGAATGTCCAAGTAAGCCAATGCTGGTTTTCAGTGGCCTGTTCATACTAAGAGACGTGCTGTTCATTTGGCTATCCACTCCACCCTGTTCAGCTCTACATTTTCGTGTCCACAAAACCCAGCCTTCAGAAATCATTGGAATCACCACTAGAGAATGTTCCTTTCATTCACTGCGAATCTGGAATTCATCTGAACCTCCACTCCTGGCAGGTTTTCGTTACGCCACTGGTGAATGTCCAAGTAACTCAATCCTGGTTTTCAGAGGCATGTTCAACTCGCAGAAGTGCTGTTCAATGGGCTATCCACTCAATATTGGTCAGCTCTTCATTTTCCTCTCCACACAAACCAGCCTTCAGAAATCATTGGGCTCTCCACTACAGACTGTTCCATTCATTCACTGCGATTCTGCAATTCATCTGACTCTCCGCTCCAGGCAGGTTTTCATTACAGCACTGGTGAATGACCAAGTAATCCAATGCTGGTTTTCAGCCGCCTTTTCACACTCGCAGTGTGCTGTTCAATTGTCTATCCACTCAAACCTGGTCAGCCTTTCATTTTCTTTTCCACAATATCAGACTTCAGAAATCATTGGAATCGCCAGTACAGAATGTTCCATTCATTCACTGCCAATCTGGAATTCATCTGAATCTGCACTCCAGGTAGGCTTTCATTACACCACTTATGAATGTCCAAGTAACACAATGCTGGTTTTCAGCGGTCTGTTCACACTCTAAGCCCTGCTTTTTACTGGGTATCCACACAACTGTGGTCAGCTCTTCATTTTCATGTCCAAACAATCCAGACTTGAGAAATCATTGCAATCTCCAGTACAGAATGTTCCATTCATTCACTGCGAATCTGGAATTCAACTGAATCTCCACTACCTGCAGATTTATCTTACACCACTTGTGAATGTCCAAGTAAAACAATGCTGGTTTTCAGAGGCCTGTTCATGTTCGCAGTCGTGCTGTTCAATTGGCTATCCACTCAACCTGTTTTGCTCCTCATTTTCCTGTGCACACAACCCAGCCTTCAGAAATCATTGTAATCTCCACTACAGGATGTTCCATTCATTCGCTGGGAATCTGGAATTCATCTGAATCTGCACTCCACGCAGGCTTTCGTTACACCACTGCTGAAAGTCGAAGTAATGCAATACTGGTTTTCAGTGGTCTGTTCACATTCGAAGCCGAGGCTTTTTACAGGCTATCCACTCAACACTGGTCAGCTCTTCATTTTCGTGTCCCCACAATCCAGATTTCAGAAATCATTGCAATCTCCACTACAGAATGTTCCATTCATTCACTGCGAGTCTGGAGTTTATCTGATTCTCCACTCCCGCCTGGTTAACATTACACCACTTGTGAATGTCCAAGTAAGCCAATGCTGGTTTTCAGAGGCCTGTTCATACTCGCAGCCGTGCTGTTTAATTGACAATTCACTCCACCCTGTTCAGCTCTTCATTGTCCCACCACACTACCAGCCTTCAGAAATCTTTGTTATCTCCACTACAGAATGTTCCATTCATTCACTGCGAATCTGGAATTCATCTGACTCTCAACTCCACGCAGGTTTTCATTACACCACTGTTGAATGTCCAAGTAACCCAATGCTGGTTTTCAGCGGCCTGTTCATATTCGCAGCCCTGCTGTTTACTTGGCTATCGATTCAAGCCTGGTCAGCTCTTCATTTTCCTGTCCACACAACACAGGCTTCAGAAATCATTGGAATCTCCTCTACAGAATGTTCCATTCATTCACTGCGAATGTGGAATTCAACTGACTCTCCACTCCATGCAGGTTTTCCTTACACCACTGATGAATGTCCAAGTAACCCAATGCTGGTTTTCAGCTGCATGTTCACACTCGCAGCCATGCTATACAATTGGCTTTCCACTAAATCCTGATTAGTTCTTGATTTTCCTTCCACACGACCCAGCCTTCAGAAATCGTTGGAATCTCCACTAGAGAATGTTCCATTCATTCACTGCGAATCTGGAATTCCTCTGAACCTCCACTCCCGGCAGGTTTTCGTTACACCACTGTTGAATGTCCAAGTAACCCAATGTTTTAAGTGTTTTCTTCACAAGCGCAGTGGTGCTGTTCAATTGGCTATCCACTCAACCCTGGCCAGCTCTACATTTTCCTGTCCACACCACAGAGACTGGAGAAATCATTGTTATCTCCACTACAGAATGTTCCATTCATTCACAGCGAATCTGGAATTCATCTGAATCTCCACTCCCGGCAGGTTTTCGTGACACCACTGGTAAATATCCAAGTAAGCCAATGCTGGTTTTAAGTGGCCTGCTCATACTCTCAGCCGTGCTGTTCAATTTGCTATCCACTCAACCCTCTTCAGCTCCATTTTCCTGTCCACATAACCCAAACTTCAGAAACAATTGGTATCTCCTCCACAGAATGTTCCATTCATTGACGGCAAATCTGAAATTCATCTAATTCTCAACTCCCGTCAGGTTTTCGTTACACCACTTGTGAATGTCCAATTAAGCCAAAGCTGGTTTTCAGTGGCCTGTTCTTACTACGAGACGTGCTGTTCATTTGGCTATCCATTCCACCCTGTTCAGCTCTACATTTTCGTGTCCACAAAACCCAGCCTTCAGAAATCATTGGAATCACCACTAGAGAATGTTCCATTCATTCACTGCGAATCTGGAATTCATCTGAATCTCCACTCCCGGCAGGTTTTCATTGCACCACTGCTGAATGTTCAAGTAACGCAATGATGGTTTTCAGCGGTCTATTCACACTCGAACCCGTGCTGTTCACGGTCTAGCGACTCAACACTGGTGAGTTCTTCTTTTTCCAGTTCAGACAATACAAACCTCAGAAACCATTGCAATCTACACTACAGAATGTTTCATTCATTCAGGCGAATCTTGAATTCATCTTGTTCTCCACTCCCAGCAGGTTTTCGTTTCACCACTGGTGAATGTCCAAGCAACCCAAGGCTGGTTTCAGCTGCGTGTTAACACTCGCAGCCGTGCTGTTCAATTGGCTATCCAGTGAACGCTGGTTAGCTCTTGATTTTCCTTCCACACACCGAGCCTTCAGAAATCATTCTTATCTCCACTTCAGAATGTTCCATTCGTTCCCTGCGAATCTGGAATTCCTCTGACTCTCCACACCAGGCAGATTTTCCTAACAACACTGGTGAATGACCAGGTAATCCAATGCTGGTTTTCAGCGGCTGTTCACACTCACAGCCTTGCTGTTCAATTGGCAATCCAGTCAAACCTAGTCAGCTCTTCATTTTCCTGTCCACACAACCCAGCGTTCAGAAATCATTGGAATCTCTACTACAGAAATTTCCATTCATTCACTGTGAATCTGGAAATACTCTGAATCTGCATTCCAGGAAGGCTTTCGTTACACCACTGATGAATGTCCAAGTAATGCAATGCTGCTTCTTAGTGGTCTGTTCACACTCGAAACCGTGCTGTTCATTGGCTATCCACTCAATATCGGTCAGCTCTTCAATATCCTGTCCAGACTATCCAGATTCCTAAATGTTGGCAATCACCACTACAGAATGTTCCATTCAATCACGCGAATCTGGAATTCATCAGAGTCTCCACTCCGGGAAGGTTTTCGTGACACCACTGGTAAATGTCCAAGGAAGACAATGCTGGTTTTAAGCCGCCTGCTAACACACTCAGCCGTGCTGTTCAATTTGCTATCCACCCAACCCTATTCAGCTCTACATTTTCCTGTCCTCATAACCCAACCTTCAGAAATAATTGGTATCTCCTCCACAGAATGTTCCGTTCATTCACTGCGAATCTTAAATTCATCTGACTCTCAACTCCCGGCGGGTTATCGTTACACCACTTGTGAATGTCCAAGTAAGCCAATGCTGGTTTTCAGTGGCCTGTTCATACTAAGAGACGTGCTGTTCATTTGGCTATCCACTCCACCCTGTTCAGCTCTACATTCTCGTGTCCACAAAACCCAGCCTTCAGAAATCATTGGAATCACCACTAGAGAATGTTCCATTCATTCACTGCGAATCTGGAATTCATCTGAACCTCCACTCCTGGCAGGTTTTCGTTACGCCACTGGTGAATGTCCAAGTAACTCAATACTGGTTTTCAGAGGCATGTTCAACTCGCAGAAGTGCTGTTCAATGGGCTATCCACTCAATATTGGTCAGCTCTTCATTTTCCTCTCCACACAAACCAGCTTTCAGAAATCATTGGGCTCTCCACTACAGAGTGTTCCATTCATTCACTGCGATTCTGCAATTCATCTGACTCTCCGCTCCAGGCAGGTTTTCATTACAGCACTGGTGAATGACCAAGTAATCCAATGCTGGTTTTCAGCCGCCTTTTCACACTCGCAGTGTGCTGTTCAATTGTCTATCCACTCAAACCTGATCAGCCTTTCATTTTCTTTTCCACAATATCAGACTTCAGAAATCATTGGAATCGCCAGTACAGAATGTTCCATTCATTCACTGCCAATCTGGAATTCATCTGAATCTGCACTCCAGGTAGGCTTTCATTACACCACTTATGAATGTCCAAGTAACACAATGCTGGTTTTCAGCGGTCTGTTCACACTCTAAGCCCTGCTTTTTACTGGGTATCCACACAACTGTGGTCAGCTCTTCATTTTCATGTCCAAACAATCCAGACTTGAGAAATCATTGCAATCTCCAGTACAGAATGTTCCATTCATTCACTGCGAATCTGGAATTCAACTGAATCTCCACTACCTGCAGATTTATCTTACACCACTTGTGAATGTCCAAGTAAAACAATGCTGGTTTTCAGAGGCCTGTTCATGTTCGCAGTCGTGCTGTTCAATTGGCTATCCACTCAACCTGTTTTGCTCCTCATTTTCCTGTGCACACAACCCAGCCTTCAGAAATCATTGTAATCTCCACTACAGGATGTTCCATTCATTCACTGGGAATCTGGAATTCATCTGAATCTGCACTCCACGCAGGCTTTCGTTACACCACTGCTGAAAGTCGAAGTAATGCAATACTGGTTTTCAGTGGTCTGTTCACATTCGAAGCCGAGGCTTTTTACAGGCTATCCACTCAACACTGGTCAGCTCTTCATTTTCGTGTCCCCACAATCCAGATTTCAGAAATCATTGCAATCTCCACTACAGAATGTTCCATTCATTCACTGCGAGTCTGGAGTTTATCTGATTCTCCACTCCCGCCTGGTTAACATTACACCACTTGTGAATGTCCAAGTAAGCCAATGCTGGTTTTCAGAGGCCTGTTCATACTCGCAGCCGTGCTGTTTAATTGACAATTCACTCCACCCTGTTCAGCTCTTCATTGTCCCACCACACTACCAGCCTTCAGAAATCTTTGTTATCTCCACTACAGAATGTTCCATTCATTCACTGCGAATCTGGAATTCATCTGACTCTCAACTCCACGCAGGTTTTCATTACACCACTGTTGAATGTCCAAGTAACCCAATGCTGGTTTTCAGCGGCCTGTTCATATTCGCAGCCCTGCTGTTTACTTGGCTATCGATTCAAGCCTGGTCAGCTCTTCATTTTCCTGTCCACACAACACAGGCTTCAGAAATCATTGGAATCTCCTCTACAGAATGTTCCATTCATTCACTGCGAATGTGGAATTCAACTGACTCTCCACTCCATGCAGGTTTTCCTTACACCACTGATGAATGTCCAAGTAACCCAATGCTGGTTTTCAGCTGCATGTTCACACTCGCAGCCATGCTATACAATTGGCTTTCCACTAAATCCTGATTAGTTCTTGATTTTCCTTCCACACGACCCAGCCTTCAGAAATCGTTGGAATCTCCACTAGAGAATGTTCCATTCATTCACTGCGAATCTGGAATTCCTCTGAACCTCCACTCCCGGCAGGTTTTCGTTACACCACTGTTGAATGTCCAAGTAACCCAATGTTTTAAGTGTTTTCTTCACAAGCGCAGTGGTGCTGTTCAATTGGCTATCCACTCAACCCTGGCCAGCTCTACATTTTCCTGTCCACACCACAGAGACTGGAGAAATCATTGTTATCTCCACTACAGAATGTTCCATTCATTCACAGCGAATCTGGAATTCATCTGAATCTCCACTCCCGGCAGGTTTTCGTGACACCACTGGTAAATATCCAAGTAAGCCAATGCTGGTTTTAAGTGGCCTGCTCATACTCTCAGCCGTGCTGTTCAATTTGCTATCCACTCAACCCTCTTCAGCTCCATTTTCCTGTCCACATAACCCAAACTTCAGAAACAATTGGTATCTCCTCCACAGAATGTTCCATTCATTGACGGCAAATCTGAAATTCATCTAATTCTCAACTCCCGTCAGGTTTTCGTTACACCACTTGTGAATGTCCAATTAAGCCAAAGCTGGTTTTCAGTGGCCTGTTCTTACTACGAGACGTGCTGTTCATTTGGCTATCCATTCCACCCTGTTCAGCTCTACATTTTCGTGTCCACAAAACCCAGCCTTCAGAAATCATTGGAATCACCACTAGAGAATGTTCCATTCATTCACTGCGAATCTGGAATTCATCTGAATCTCCACTCCCGGCAGGTTTTCATTGCACCACTGCTGAATGTTCAAGTAACGCAATGATGGTTTTCAGCGGTCTATTCACACTCGAACCCGTGCTGTTCACGGTCTAGCGACTCAACACTGGTGAGTTCTTCTTTTTCCAGTTCAGACAATACAAACCTCAGAAACCATTGCAATCTACACTACAGAATGTTTCATTCATTCAGGCGAATCTTGAATTCATCTTGTTCTCCACTCCCAGCAGGTTTTCGTTTCACCACTGGTGAATGTCCAAGCAACCCAAGGCTGGTTTCAGCTGCGTGTTAACACTCGCAGCCGTGCTGTTCAATTGGCTATCCAGTGAACGCTGGTTAGCTCTTGATTTTCCTTCCACACACCGAGCCTTCAGAAATCATTCTTATCTCCACTTCAGAATGTTCCATTCGTTCCCTGCGAATCTGGAATTCCTCTGACTCTCCACACCAGGCAGATTTTCCTAACAACACTGGTGAATGACCAGGTAATCCAATGCTGGTTTTCAGCGGCTGTTCACACTCACAGCCTTGCTGTTCAATTGGCAATCCAGTCAAACCTAGTCAGCTCTTCATTTTCCTGTCCACACAACCCAGCGTTCAGAAATCATTGGAATCTCTACTACAGAAATTTCCATTCATTCACTGTGAATCTGGAAATACTCTGAATCTGCATTCCAGGAAGGCTTTCGTTACACCACTGATGAATGTCCAAGTAATGCAATGCTGCTTCTTAGTGGTCTGTTCACACTCGAAACCGTGCTGTTCATTGGCTATCCACTCAATATCGGTCAGCTCTTCAATATCCTGTCCAGACTATCCAGATTCCTAAATGTTGGCAATCACCACTACAGAATGTTCCATTCAATCACGCGAATCTGGAATTCATCAGAGTCTCCACTCCTGGAAGGTTTTCGTGACACCACTGGTAAATGTCCAAGGAAGACAATGCTGGTTTTAAGCCGCCTGCTAACACACTCAGCCGTGCTGTTCAATTTGCTATCCACCCAACCCTATTCAGCTCTACATTTTCCTGTCCTCATAACCCAACCTTCAGAAATAATTGGTATCTCCTCCACAGAATGTTCCGTTCATTCACTGCGAATCTTAAATTCATCTGACTCTCAACTCCCGGCGGGTTATCGTTACACCACTTGTGAATGTCCAAGTAAGCCAATGCTGGTTTTCAGTGGCCTGTTCATACTAAGAGACGTGCTGTTCATTTGGCTATCCACTCCACCCTGTTCAGCTCTACATTTTCGTGTCCACAAAACCCAGCCTTCAGAAATCATTGGAATCACCACTAGAGAATGTTCCATTCATTCACTGCGAATCTGGAATTCATCTGAACCTCCACTCCTGGCAGGTTTTCGTTACGCCACTGGTGAATGTCCAAGTAACTCAATCCTGGTTTTCAGAGGCATGTTCAACTCGCAGAAGTGCTGTTCAATGGGCTATCCACTCAATATTGGTCAGCTCTTCATTTTCCTCTCCACACAAACCAGCCTTCAGAAATCATTGGGCTCTCCACTACAGACTGTTCCATTCATTCACTGCGATTCTGCAATTCATCTGACTCTCCGCTCCAGGCAGGTTTTCATTACAGCACTGGTGAATGACCAAGTAATCCAATGCTGGTTTTCAGCCGCCTTTTCACACTCGCAGTGTGCTGTTCAATTGTCTATCCACTCAAACCTGGTCAGCCTTTCATTTTCTTTTCCACAATATCAGACTTCAGAAATCATTGGAATCGCCAGTACAGAATGTTCCATTCATTCACTGCCAATCTGGAATTCATCTGAATCTGCACTCCAGGTAGGCTTTCATTACACCACTTATGAATGTCCAAGTAACACAATGCTGGTTTTCAGCGGTCTGTTCACACTCTAAGCCCTGCTTTTTACTGGGTATCCACACAACTGTGGTCAGCTCTTCATTTTCATGTCCAAACAATCCAGACTTGAGAAATCATTGCAATCTCCAGTACAGAATGTTCCATTCATTCACTGCGAATCTGGAATTCAACTGAATCTCCACTACCTGCAGATTTATCTTACACCACTTGTGAATGTCCAAGTAAAACAATGCTGGTTTTCAGAGGCCTGTTCATGTTCGCAGTCGTGCTGTTCAATTGGCTATCCACTCAACCTGTTTTGCTCCTCATTTTCCTGTGCACACAACCCAGCCTTCAGAAATCATTGTAATCTCCACTACAGGATGTTCCATTCATTCACTGGGAATCTGGAATTCATCTGAATCTGCACTCCACGCAGGCTTTCGTTACACCACTGCTGAAAGTCGAAGTAATGCAATACTGGTTTTCAGTGGTCTGTTCACATTCGAAGCCGAGGCTTTTTACAGGCTATCCACTCAACACTGGTCAGCTCTTCATTTTCGTGTCCCCACAATCCAGATTTCAGAAATCATTGCCATCTCCACTACAGAATGTTCCATTCATTCACTGCGAGTCTGGAGTTTATCTGATTCTCCACTCCCGCCTGGTTAACATTACACCACTTGTGAATGTCCAAGTAAGCCAATGCTGGTTTTCAGAGGCCTGTTCATACTCGCAGCCGTGCTGTTTAATTGACAATTCACTCCACCCTGTTCAGCTCTTCATTGTCCCACCACACTACCAGCCTTCAGAAATCTTTGTTATCTCCACTACAGAATGTTCCATTCATTCACTGCGAATCTGGAATTCATCTGACTCTCAACTCCACGCAGGTTTTCATTACACCACTGTTGAATGTCCAAGTAACCCAATGCTGGTTTTCAGCGGCCTGTTCATATTCGCAGCCCTGCTGTTTACTTGGCTATCGATTCAAGCCTGGTCAGCTCTTCATTTTCCTGTCCACACAACACAGGCTTCAGAAATCATTGGAATCTCCTCTACAGAATGTTCCATTCATTCACTGCGAATGTGGAATTCAACTGACTCTCCACTCCATGCAGGTTTTCCTTACACCACTGATGAATGTCCAAGTAACCCAATGCTGGTTTTCAGCTGCATGTTCACACTCGCAGCCATGCTATACAATTGGCTTTCCACTAAATCCTGATTAGTTCTTGATTTTCCTTCCACACGACCCAGCCTTCAGAAATCGTTGGAATCTCCACTAGAGAATGTTCCATTCATTCACTGCGAGTCTGGAATTCCTCTGAACCTCCACTCCCGGCAGGTTTTCGTTACACCACTGTTGAATGTCCAAGTAACCCAATGTTTTAAGTGTTTTCTTCACAAGCGCAGTGGTGCTGTTCAATTGGCTATCCACTCAACCCTGGCCAGCTCTACATTTTCCTGTCCACACCACAGAGACTGGAGAAATCATTGTTATCTCCACTACAGAATGTTCCATTCATTCACAGCGAATCTGGAATTCATCTGAATCTCCACTCCCGGCAGGTTTTCGTGACACCACTGGTAAATATCCAAGTAAGCCAATGCTGGTTTTAAGTGGCCTGCTCATACTCTCAGCCGTGCTGTTCAATTTGCTATCCACTCAACCCTCTTCAGCTCCATTTTCCTGTCCACATAACCCAAACTTCAGAAACAATTGGTATCTCCTCCACAGAATGTTCCATTCATTGACGGCAAATCTGAAATTCATCTAATTCTCAACTCCCGTCAGGTTTTCGTTACACCACTTGTGAATGTCCAATTAAGCCAAAGCTGGTTTTCAGTGGCCTGTTCTTACTACGAGACGTGCTGTTCATTTGGCTATCCATTCCACCCTGTTCAGCTCTACATTTTCGTGTCCACAAAACCCAGCCTTCAGAAATCATTGGAATCACCACTAGAGAATGTTCCATTCATTCACTGCGAATCTGGAATTCATCTGAATCTCCACTCCCGGCAGGTTTTCATTGCACCACTGCTGAATGTTCAAGTAACGCAATGATGGTTTTCAGCGGTCTATTCACACTCGAACCCGTGCTGTTCACGGTCTAGCGACTCAACACTGGTGAGTTCTTCTTTTTCCAGTTCAGACAATACAAACCTCAGAAACCATTGCAATCTACACTACAGAATGTTTCATTCATTCAGGCGAATCTTGAATTCATCTTGTTCTCCACTCCCAGCAGGTTTTCGTTTCACCACTGGTGAATGTCCAAGCAACCCAAGGCTGGTTTCAGCTGCGTGTTAACACTCGCAGCCGTGCTGTTCAATTGGCTATCCAGTGAACGCTGGTTAGCTCTTGATTTTCCTTCCACACACCGAGCCTTCAGAAATCATTCTTATCTCCACTTCAGAATGTTCCATTCGTTCCCTGCGAATCTGGAATTCCTCTGACTCTCCACACCAGGCAGATTTTCCTAACAACACTGGTGAATGACCAGGTAATCCAATGCTGGTTTTCAGCGGCTGTTCACACTCACAGCCTTGCTGTTCAATTGGCAATCCAGTCAAACCTAGTCAGCTCTTCATTTTCCTGTCCACACAACCCAGCGTTCAGAAATCATTGGAATCTCTACTACAGAAATTTCCATTCATTCACTGTGAATCTGGAAATACTCTGAATCTGCATTCCAGGAAGGCTTTCGTTACACCACTGATGAATGTCCAAGTAATGCAATGCTGCTTCTTAGTGGTCTGTTCACACTCGAAACCGTGCTGTTCATTGGCTATCCACTCAATATCGGTCAGCTCTTCAATATCCTGTCCAGACTATCCAGATTCCTAAATGTTGGCAATCACCACTACAGAATGTTCCATTCAATCACGCGAATCTGGAATTCATCAGAGTCTCCACTCCTGGAAGGTTTTCGTGACACCACTGGTAAATGTCCAAGGAAGACAATGCTGGTTTTAAGCCGCCTGCTAACACACTCAGCCGTGCTGTTCAATTTGCTATCCACCCAACCCTATTCAGCTCTACATTTTCCTGTCCTCATAACCCAACCTTCAGAAATAATTGGTATCTCCTCCACAGAATGTTCCGTTCATTCACTGCGAATCTTAAATTCATCTGACTCTCAACTCCCGGCGGGTTATCGTTACACCACTTGTGAATGTCCAAGTAAGCCAATGCTGGTTTTCAGTGGCCTGTTCATACTAAGAGACGTGCTGTTCATTTGGCTATCCACTCCACCCTGTTCAGCTCTACATTTTCGTGTCCACAAAACCCAGCCTTCAGAAATCATTGGAATCACCACTAGAGAATGTTCCATTCATTCACTGCGAATCTGGAATTCATCTGAACCTCCACTCCTGGCAGGTTTTCGTTACGCCACTGGTGAATGTCCAAGTAACTCAATCCTGGTTTTCAGAGGCATGTTCAACTCGCAGAAGTGCTGTTCAATGGGCTATCCACTCAATATTGGTCAGCTCTTCATTTTCCTCTCCACACAAACCAGCCTTCAGAAATCATTGGGCTCTCCACTACAGACTGTTCCATTCATTCACTGCGATTCTGCAATTCATCTGACTCTCCGCTCCAGGCAGGTTTTCATTACAGCACTGGTGAATGACCAAGTAATCCAATGCTGGTTTTCAGCCGCCTTTTCACACTCGCAGTGTGCTGTTCAATTGTCTATCCACTCAAACCTGGTCAGCCTTTCATTTTCTTTTCCACAATATCAGACTTCAGAAATCATTGGAATCGCCAGTACAGAATGTTCCATTCATTCACTGCCAATCTGGAATTCATCTGAATCTGCACTCCAGGTAGGCTTTCATTACACCACTTATGAATGTCCAAGTAACACAATGCTGGTTTTCAGCGGTCTGTTCACACTCTAAGCCCTGCTTTTTACTGGGTATCCACACAACTGTGGTCAGCTCTTCATTTTCATGTCCAAACAATCCAGACTTGAGAAATCATTGCAATCTCCAGTACAGAATGTTCCATTCATTCACTGCGAATCGGGAATTCAACTGAATCTCCACTACCTGCAGATTTATCTTACACCACTTGTGAATGTCCAAGTAAAACAATGCTGGTTTTCAGAGGCCTGTTCATGTTCGCAGTCGTGCTGTTCAATTGGCTATCCACTCAACCTGTTTTGCTCCTCATTTTCCTGTGCACACAACCCAGCCTTCAGAAATCATTGTAATCTCCACTACAGGATGTTCCATTCATTCACTGGGAATCTGGAATTCATCTGAATCTGCACTCCACGCAGGCTTTCGTTACACCACTGCTGAAAGTCGAAGTAATGCAATACTGGTTTTCAGTGGTCTGTTCACATTCGAAGCCGAGGCTTTTTACAGGCTATCCACTCAACACTGGTCAGCTCTTCATTTTCGTGTCCCCACAATCCAGATTTCAGAAATCATTGCCATCTCCACTACAGAATGTTCCATTCATTCACTGCGAGTCTGGAGTTTATCTGATTCTCCACTCCCGCCTGGTTAACATTACACCACTTGTGAATGTCCAAGTAAGCCAATGCTGGTTTTCAGAGGCCTGTTCATACTCGCAGCCGTGCTGTTTAATTGACAATTCACTCCACCCTGTTCAGCTCTTCATTGTCCCACCACACTACCAGCCTTCAGAAATCTTTGTTATCTCCACTACAGAATGTTCCATTCATTCACTGCGAATCTGGAATTCATCTGACTCTCAACTCCACGCAGGTTTTCATTACACCACTGTTGAATGTCCAAGTAACCCAATGCTGGTTTTCAGCGGCCTGTTCATATTCGCAGCCCTGCTGTTTACTTGGCTATCGATTCAAGCCTGGTCAGCTCTTCATTTTCCTGTCCACACAACACAGGCTTCAGAAATCATTGGAATCTCCTCTACAGAATGTTCCATTCATTCACTGCGAATGTGGAATTCAACTGACTCTCCACTCCATGCAGGTTTTCCTTACACCACTGATGAATGTCCAAGTAACCCAATGCTGGTTTTCAGCTGCATGTTCACACTCGCAGCCATGCTATACAATTGGCTTTCCACTAAATCCTGATTAGTTCTTGATTTTCCTTCCACACGACCCAGCCTTCAGAAATCGTTGGAATCTCCACTAGAGAATGTTCCATTCATTCACTGCGAGTCTGGAATTCCTCTGAACCTCCACTCCCGGCAGGTTTTCGTTACACCACTGTTGAATGTCCAAGTAACCCAATGTTTTAAGTGTTTTCTTCACAAGCGCAGTGGTGCTGTTCAATTGGCTATCCACTCAACCCTGGCCAGCTCTACATTTTCCTGTCCACACCACAGAGACTGGAGAAATCATTGTTATCTCCACTACAGAATGTTCCATTCATTCACAGCGAATCTGGAATTCATCTGAATCTCCACTCCCGGCAGGTTTTCGTGACACCACTGGTAAATATCCAAGTAAGCCAATGCTGGTTTTAAGTGGCCTGCTCATACTCTCAGCCGTGCTGTTCAATTTGCTATCCACTCAACCCTCTTCAGCTCCATTTTCCTGTCCACATAACCCAAACTTCAGAAACAATTGGTATCTCCTCCACAGAATGTTCCATTCATTGACGGCAAATCTGAAATTCATCTAATTCTCAACTCCCGTCAGGTTTTCGTTACACCACTTGTGAATGTCCAATTAAGCCAAAGCTGGTTTTCAGTGGCCTGTTCTTACTACGAGACGTGCTGTTCATTTGGCTATCCATTCCACCCTGTTCAGCTCTACATTTTCGTGTCCACAAAACCCAGCCTTCAGAAATCATTGGAATCACCACTAGAGAATGTTCCATTCATTCACTGCGAATCTGGAATTCATCTGAATCTCCACTCCCGGCAGGTTTTCATTGCACCACTGCTGAATGTTCAAGTAACGCAATGATGGTTTTCAGCGGTCTATTCACACTCGAACCCGTGCTGTTCACGGTCTAGCGACTCAACACTGGTGAGTTCTTCTTTTTCCAGTTCAGACAATACAAACCTCAGAAACCATTGCAATCTACACTACAGAATGTTTCATTCATTCAGGCGAATCTTGAATTCATCTTGTTCTCCACTCCCAGCAGGTTTTCGTTTCACCACTGGTGAATGTCCAAGCAACCCAAGGCTGGTTTCAGCTGCGTGTTAACACTCGCAGCCGTGCTGTTCAATTGGCTATCCAGTGAACGCTGGTTAGCTCTTGATTTTCCTTCCACACACCGAGCCTTCAGAAATCATTCTTATCTCCACTTCAGAATGTTCCATTCGTTCCCTGCGAATCTGGAATTCCTCTGACTCTCCACACCAGGCAGATTTTCCTAACAACACTGGTGAATGACCAGGTAATCCAATGCTGGTTTTCAGCGGCTGTTCACACTCACAGCCTTGCTGTTCAATTGGCAATCCAGTCAAACCTAGTCAGCTCTTCATTTTCCTGTCCACACAACCCAGCGTTCAGAAATCATTGGAATCTCTACTACAGAAATTTCCATTCATTCACTGTGAATCTGGAAATACTCTGAATCTGCATTCCAGGAAGGCTTTCGTTACACCACTGATGAATGTCCAAGTAATGCAATGCTGCTTCTTAGTGGTCTGTTCACACTCGAAACCGTGCTGTTCATTGGCTATCCACTCAATATCGGTCAGCTCTTCAATATCCTGTCCAGACTATCCAGATTCCTAAATGTTGGCAATCACCACTACAGAATGTTCCATTCAATCACGCGAATCTGGAATTCATCAGAGTCTCCACTCCTGGAAGGTTTTCGTGACACCACTGGTAAATGTCCAAGGAAGACAATGCTGGTTTTAAGCCGCCTGCTAACACACTCAGCCGTGCTGTTCAATTTGCTATCCACCCAACCCTATTCAGCTCTACATTTTCCTGTCCTCATAACCCAACCTTCAGAAATAATTGGTATCTCCTCCACAGAATGTTCCGTTCATTCACTGCGAATCTTAAATTCATCTGACTCTCAACTCCCGGCGGGTTATCGTTACACCACTTGTGAATGTCCAAGTAAGCCAATGCTGGTTTTCAGTGGCCTGTTCATACTAAGAGACGTGCTGTTCATTTGGCTATCCACTCCACCCTGTTCAGCTCTACATTTTCGTGTCCACAAAACCCAGCCTTCAGAAATCATTGGAATCACCACTAGAGAATGTTCCATTCATTCACTGCGAATCTGGAATTCATCTGAACCTCCACTCCTGGCAGGTTTTCGTTACGCCACTGGTGAATGTCCAAGTAACTCAATCCTGGTTTTCAGAGGCATGTTCAACTCGCAGAAGTGCTGTTCAATGGGCTATCCACTCAATATTGGTCAGCTCTTCATTTTCCTCTCCACACAAACCAGCCTTCAGAAATCATTGGGCTCTCCACTACAGACTGTTCCATTCATTCACTGCGATTCTGCAATTCATCTGACTCTCCGCTCCAGGCAGGTTTTCATTACAGCACTGGTGAATGACCAAGTAATCCAATGCTGGTTTTCAGCCGCCTTTTCACACTCGCAGTGTGCTGTTCAATTGTCTATCCACTCAAACCTGGTCAGCCTTTCATTTTCTTTTCCACAATATCAGACTTCAGAAATCATTGGAATCGCCAGTACAGAATGTTCCATTCATTCACTGCCAATCTGGAATTCATCTGAATCTGCACTCCAGGTAGGCTTTCATTACACCACTTATGAATGTCCAAGTAACACAATGCTGGTTTTCAGCGGTCTGTTCACACTCTAAGCCCTGCTTTTTACTGGGTATCCACACAACTGTGGTCAGCTCTTCATTTTCATGTCCAAACAATCCAGACTTGAGAAATCATTGCAATCTCCAGTACAGAATGTTCCATTCATTCACTGCGAATCGGGAATTCAACTGAATCTCCACTACCTGCAGATTTATCTTACACCACTTGTGAATGTCCAAGTAAAACAATGCTGGTTTTCAGAGGCCTGTTCATGTTCGCAGTCGTGCTGTTCAATTGGCTATCCACTCAACCTGTTTTGCTCCTCATTTTCCTGTGCACACAACCCAGCCTTCAGAAATCATTGTAATCTCCACTACAGGATGTTCCATTCATTCACTGGGAATCTGGAATTCATCTGAATCTGCACTCCACGCAGGCTTTCGTTACACCACTGCTGAAAGTCGAAGTAATGCAATACTGGTTTTCAGTGGTCTGTTCACATTCGAAGCCGAGGCTTTTTACAGGCTATCCACTCAACACTGGTCAGCTCTTCATTTTCGTGTCCCCACAATCCAGATTTCAGAAATCATTGCCATCTCCACTACAGAATGTTCCATTCATTCACTGCGAGTCTGGAGTTTATCTGATTCTCCACTCCCGCCTGGTTAACATTACACCACTTGTGAATGTCCAAGTAAGCCAATGCTGGTTTTCAGAGGCCTGTTCATACTCGCAGCCGTGCTGTTTAATTGACAATTCACTCCACCCTGTTCAGCTCTTCATTGTCCCACCACACTACCAGCCTTCAGAAATCTTTGTTATCTCCACTACAGAATGTTCCATTCATTCACTGCGAATCTGGAATTCATCTGACTCTCAACTCCACGCAGGTTTTCATTACACCACTGTTGAATGTCCAAGTAACCCAATGCTGGTTTTCAGCGGCCTGTTCATATTCGCAGCCCTGCTGTTTACTTGGCTATCGATTCAAGCCTGGTCAGCTCTTCATTTTCCTGTCCACACAACACAGGCTTCAGAAATCATTGGAATCTCCTCTACAGAATGTTCCATTCATTCACTGCGAATGTGGAATTCAACTGACTCTCCACTCCATGCAGGTTTTCCTTACACCACTGATGAATGTCCAAGTAACCCAATGCTGGTTTTCAGCTGCATGTTCACACTCGCAGCCATGCTATACAATTGGCTTTCCACTAAATCCTGATTAGTTCTTGATTTTCCTTCCACACGACCCAGCCTTCAGAAATCGTTGGAATCTCCACTAGAGAATGTTCCATTCATTCACTGCGAATCTGGAATTCCTCTGAACCTCCACTCCCGGCAGGTTTTCGTTACACCACTGTTGAATGTCCAAGTAACCCAATGTTTTAAGTGTTTTCTTCACAAGCGCAGTGGTGCTGTTCAATTGGCTATCCACTCAACCCTGGCCAGCTCTACATTTTCCTGTCCACACCACAGAGACTGGAGAAATCATTGTTATCTCCACTACAGAATGTTCCATTCATTCACAGCGAATCTGGAATTCATCTGAATCTCCACTCCCGGCAGGTTTTCGTGACACCACTGGTAAATATCCAAGTAAGCCAATGCTGGTTTTAAGTGGCCTGCTCATACTCTCAGCCGTGCTGTTCAATTTGCTATCCACTCAACCCTCTTCAGCTCCATTTTCCTGTCCACATAACCCAAACTTCAGAAACAATTGGTATCTCCTCCACAGAATGTTCCATTCATTGACGGCAAATCTGAAATTCATCTAATTCTCAACTCCCGTCAGGTTTTCGTTACACCACTTGTGAATGTCCAATTAAGCCAAAGCTGGTTTTCAGTGGCCTGTTCTTACTACGAGACGTGCTGTTCATTTGGCTATCCATTCCACCCTGTTCAGCTCTACATTTTCGTGTCCACAAAACCCAGCCTTCAGAAATCATTGGAATCACCACTAGAGAATGTTCCATTCATTCACTGCGAATCTGGAATTCATCTGAATCTCCACTCCCGGCAGGTTTTCATTGCACCACTGCTGAATGTTCAAGTAACGCAATGATGGTTTTCAGCGGTCTATTCACACTCGAACCCGTGCTGTTCACGGTCTAGCGACTCAACACTGGTGAGTTCTTCTTTTTCCAGTTCAGACAATACAAACCTCAGAAACCATTGCAATCTACACTACAGAATGTTTCATTCATTCAGGCGAATCTTGAATTCATCTTGTTCTCCACTCCCAGCAGGTTTTCGTTTCACCACTGGTGAATGTCCAAGCAACCCAAGGCTGGTTTCAGCTGCGTGTTAACACTCGCAGCCGTGCTGTTCAATTGGCTATCCAGTGAACGCTGGTTAGCTCTTGATTTTCCTTCCACACACCGAGCCTTCAGAAATCATTCTTATCTCCACTTCAGAATGTTCCATTCGTTCCCTGCGAATCTGGAATTCCTCTGACTCTCCACACCAGGCAGATTTTCCTAACAACACTGGTGAATGACCAGGTAATCCAATGCTGGTTTTCAGCGGCTGTTCACACTCACAGCCTTGCTGTTCAATTGGCAATCCAGTCAAACCTAGTCAGCTCTTCATTTTCCTGTCCACACAACCCAGCGTTCAGAAATCATTGGAATCTCTACTACAGAAATTTCCATTCATTCACTGTGAATCTGGAAATACTCTGAATCTGCATTCCAGGAAGGCTTTCGTTACACCACTGATGAATGTCCAAGTAATGCAATGCTGCTTCTTAGTGGTCTGTTCACACTCGAAACCGTGCTGTTCATTGGCTATCCACTCAATATCGGTCAGCTCTTCAATATCCTGTCCAGACTATCCAGATTCCTAAATGTTGGCAATCACCACTACAGAATGTTCCATTCAATCACGCGAATCTGGAATTCATCAGAGTCTCCACTCCTGGAAGGTTTTCGTGACACCACTGGTAAATGTCCAAGGAAGACAATGCTGGTTTTAAGCCGCCTGCTAACACACTCAGCCGTGCTGTTCAATTTGCTATCCACCCAACCCTATTCAGCTCTACATTTTCCTGTCCTCATAACCCAACCTTCAGAAATAATTGGTATCTCCTCCACAGAATGTTCCGTTCATTCACTGCGAATCTTAAATTCATCTGACTCTCAACTCCCGGCGGGTTATCGTTACACCACTTGTGAATGTCCAAGTAAGCCAATGCTGGTTTTCAGTGGCCTGTTCATACTAAGAGACGTGCTGTTCATTTGGCTATCCACTCCACCCTGTTCAGCTCTACATTTTCGTGTCCACAAAACCCAGCCTTCAGAAATCATTGGAATCACCACTAGAGAATGTTCCATTCATTCACTGCGAATCTGGAATTCATCTGAACCTCCACTCCTGGCAGGTTTTCGTTACGCCACTGGTGAATGTCCAAGTAACTCAATCCTGGTTTTCAGAGGCATGTTCAACTCGCAGAAGTGCTGTTCAATGGGCTATCCACTCAATATTGGTCAGCTCTTCATTTTCCTCTCCACACAAACCAGCCTTCAGAAATCATTGGGCTCTCCACTACAGACTGTTCCATTCATTCACTGCGATTCTGCAATTCATCTGACTCTCCGCTCCAGGCAGGTTTTCATTACAGCACTGGTGAATGACCAAGTAATCCAATGCTGGTTTTCAGCCGCCTTTTCACACTCGCAGTGTGCTGTTCAATTGTCTATCCACTCAAACCTGGTCAGCCTTTCATTTTCTTTTCCACAATATCAGACTTCAGAAATCATTGGAATCGCCAGTACAGAATGTTCCATTCATTCACTGCCAATCTGGAATTCATCTGAATCTGCACTCCAGGTAGGCTTTCATTACACCACTTATGAATGTCCAAGTAACACAATGCTGGTTTTCAGCGGTCTGTTCACACTCTAAGCCCTGCTTTTTACTGGGTATCCACACAACTGTGGTCAGCTCTTCATTTTCATGTCCAAACAATCCAGACTTGAGAAATCATTGCAATCTCCAGTACAGAATGTTCCATTCATTCACTGCGAATCTGGAATTCAACTGAATCTCCACTACCTGCAGATTTATCTTACACCACTTGTGAATGTCCAAGTAAAACAATGCTGGTTTTCAGAGGCCTGTTCATGTTCGCAGTCGTGCTGTTCAATTGGCTATCCACTCAACCTGTTTTGCTCCTCATTTTCCTGTGCACACAACCCAGCCTTCAGAAATCATTGTAATCTCCACTACAGGATGTTCCATTCATTCACTGGGAATCTGGAATTCATCTGAATCTGCACTCCACGCAGGCTTTCGTTACACCACTGCTGAAAGTCGAAGTAATGCAATACTGGTTTTCAGTGGTCTGTTCACATTCGAAGCCGAGGCTTTTTACAGGCTATCCACTCAACACTGGTCAGCTCTTCATTTTCGTGTCCCCACAATCCAGATTTCAGAAATCATTGCCATCTCCACTACAGAATGTTCCATTCATTCACTGCGAGTCTGGAGTTTATCTGATTCTCCACTCCCGCCTGGTTAACATTACACCACTTGTGAATGTCCAAGTAAGCCAATGCTGGTTTTCAGAGGCCTGTTCATACTCGCAGCCGTGCTGTTTAATTGACAATTCACTCCACCCTGTTCAGCTCTTCATTGTCCCACCACACTACCAGCCTTCAGAAATCTTTGTTATCTCCACTACAGAATGTTCCATTCATTCACTGCGAATCTGGAATTCATCTGACTCTCAACTCCACGCAGGTTTTCATTACACCACTGTTGAATGTCCAAGTAACCCAATGCTGGTTTTCAGCGGCCTGTTCATATTCGCAGCCCTGCTGTTTACTTGGCTATCGATTCAAGCCTGGTCAGCTCTTCATTTTCCTGTCCACACAACACAGGCTTCAGAAATCATTGGAATCTCCTCTACAGAATGTTCCATTCATTCACTGCGAATGTGGAATTCAACTGACTCTCCACTCCATGCAGGTTTTCCTTACACCACTGATGAATGTCCAAGTAACCCAATGCTGGTTTTCAGCTGCATGTTCACACTCGCAGCCATGCTATACAATTGGCTTTCCACTAAATCCTGATTAGTTCTTGATTTTCCTTCCACACGACCCAGCCTTCAGAAATCGTTGGAATCTCCACTAGAGAATGTTCCATTCATTCACTGCGAATCTGGAATTCCTCTGAACCTCCACTCCCGGCAGGTTTTCGTTACACCACTGTTGAATGTCCAAGTAACCCAATGTTTTAAGTGTTTTCTTCACAAGCGCAGTGGTGCTGTTCAATTGGCTATCCACTCAACCCTGGCCAGCTCTACATTTTCCTGTCCACACCACAGAGACTGGAGAAATCATTGTTATCTCCACTACAGAATGTTCCATTCATTCACAGCGAATCTGGAATTCATCTGAATCTCCACTCCCGGCAGGTTTTCGTGACACCACTGGTAAATATCCAAGTAAGCCAATGCTGGTTTTAAGTGGCCTGCTCATACTCTCAGCCGTGCTGTTCAATTTGCTATCCACTCAACCCTCTTCAGCTCCATTTTCCTGTCCACATAACCCAAACTTCAGAAACAATTGGTATCTCCTCCACAGAATGTTCCATTCATTGACGGCAAATCTGAAATTCATCTAATTCTCAACTCCCGTCAGGTTTTCGTTACACCACTTGTGAATGTCCAATTAAGCCAAAGCTGGTTTTCAGTGGCCTGTTCTTACTACGAGACGTGCTGTTCATTTGGCTATCCATTCCACCCTGTTCAGCTCTACATTTTCGTGTCCACAAAACCCAGCCTTCAGAAATCATTGGAATCACCACTAGAGAATGTTCCATTCATTCACTGCGAATCTGGAATTCATCTGAATCTCCACTCCCGGCAGGTTTTCATTGCACCACTGCTGAATGTTCAAGTAACGCAATGATGGTTTTCAGCGGTCTATTCACACTCGAACCCGTGCTGTTCACGGTCTAGCGACTCAACACTGGTGAGTTCTTCTTTTTCCAGTTCAGACAATACAAACCTCAGAAACCATTGCAATCTACACTACAGAATGTTTCATTCATTCAGGCGAATCTTGAATTCATCTTGTTCTCCACTCCCAGCAGGTTTTCGTTTCACCACTGGTGAATGTCCAAGCAACCCAAGGCTGGTTTCAGCTGCGTGTTAACACTCGCAGCCGTGCTGTTCAATTGGCTATCCAGTGAACGCTGGTTAGCTCTTGATTTTCCTTCCACACACCGAGCCTTCAGAAATCATTCTTATCTCCACTTCAGAATGTTCCATTCGTTCCCTGCGAATCTGGAATTCCTCTGACTCTCCACACCAGGCAGATTTTCCTAACAACACTGGTGAATGACCAGGTAATCCAATGCTGGTTTTCAGCGGCTGTTCACACTCACAGCCTTGCTGTTCAATTGGCAATCCAGTCAAACCTAGTCAGCTCTTCATTTTCCTGTCCACACAACCCAGCGTTCAGAAATCATTGGAATCTCTACTACAGAAATTTCCATTCATTCACTGTGAATCTGGAAATACTCTGAATCTGCATTCCAGGAAGGCTTTCGTTACACCACTGATGAATGTCCAAGTAATGCAATGCTGCTTCTTAGTGGTCTGTTCACACTCGAAACCGTGCTGTTCATTGGCTATCCACTCAATATCGGTCAGCTCTTCAATATCCTGTCCAGACTATCCAGATTCCTAAATGTTGGCAATCACCACTACAGAATGTTCCATTCAATCACGCGAATCTGGAATTCATCAGAGTCTCCACTCCTGGAAGGTTTTCGTGACACCACTGGTAAATGTCCAAGGAAGACAATGCTGGTTTTAAGCCGCCTGCTAACACACTCAGCCGTGCTGTTCAATTTGCTATCCACCCAACCCTATTCAGCTCTACATTTTCCTGTCCTCATAACCCAACCTTCAGAAATAATTGGTATCTCCTCCACAGAATGTTCCGTTCATTCACTGCGAATCTTAAATTCATCTGACTCTCAACTCCCGGCGGGTTATCGTTACACCACTTGTGAATGTCCAAGTAAGCCAATGCTGGTTTTCAGTGGCCTGTTCATACTAAGAGACGTGCTGTTCATTTGGCTATCCACTCCACCCTGTTCAGCTCTACATTCTCGTGTCCACAAAACCCAGCCTTCAGAAATCATTGGAATCACCACTAGAGAATGTTCCATTCATTCACTGCGAATCTGGAATTCATCTGAACCTCCACTCCTGGCAGGTTTTCGTTACGCCACTGGTGAATGTCCAAGTAACTCAATACTGGTTTTCAGAGGCATGTTCAACTCGCAGAAGTGCTGTTCAATGGGCTATCCACTCAATATTGGTCAGCTCTTCATTTTCCTCTCCACACAAACCAGCCTTCAGAAATCATTGGGCTCTCCACTACAGACTGTTCCATTCATTCACTGCGATTCTGCAATTCATCTGACTCTCCGCTCCAGGCAGGTTTTCATTACAGCACTGGTGAATGACCAAGTAATCCAATGCTGGTTTTCAGCCGCCTTTTCACACTCGCAGTGTGCTGTTCAATTGTCTATCCACTCAAACCTGGTCAGCCTTTCATTTTCTTTTCCACAATATCAGACTTCAGAAATCATTGGAATCGCCAGTACAGAATGTTCCATTCATTCACTGCCAATCTGGAATTCATCTGAATCTGCACTCCAGGTAGGCTTTCATTACACCACTTATGAATGTCCAAGTAACACAATGCTGGTTTTCAGCGGTCTGTTCACACTCTAAGCCCTGCTTTTTACTGGGTATCCACACAACTGTGGTCAGCTCTTCATTTTCATGTCCAAACAATCCAGACTTGAGAAATCATTGCAATCTCCAGTACAGAATGTTCCATTCATTCACTGCGAATCTGGAATTCAACTGAATCTCCACTACCTGCAGATTTATCTTACACCACTTGTGAATGTCCAAGTAAAACAATGCTGGTTTTCAGAGGCCTGTTCATGTTCGCAGTCGTGCTGTTCAATTGGCTATCCACTCAACCTGTTTTGCTCCTCATTTTCCTGTGCACACAACCCAGCCTTCAGAAATCATTGTAATCTCCACTACAGGATGTTCCATTCATTCACTGGGAATCTGGAATTCATCTGAATCTGCACTCCACGCAGGCTTTCGTTACACCACTGCTGAAAGTCGAAGTAATGCAATACTGGTTTTCAGTGGTCTGTTCACATTCGAAGCCGAGGCTTTTTACAGGCTATCCACTCAACACTGGTCAGCTCTTCATTTTCGTGTCCCCACAATCCAGATTTCAGAAATCATTGCCATCTCCACTACAGAATGTTCCATTCATTCACTGCGAGTCTGGAGTTTATCTGATTCTCCACTCCCGCCTGGTTAACATTACACCACTTGTGAATGTCCAAGTAAGCCAATGCTGGTTTTCAGAGGCCTGTTCATACTCGCAGCCGTGCTGTTTAATTGACAATTCACTCCACCCTGTTCAGCTCTTCATTGTCCCACCACACTACCAGCCTTCAGAAATCTTTGTTATCTCCACTACAGAATGTTCCATTCATTCACTGCGAATCTGGAATTCATCTGACTCTCAACTCCACGCAGGTTTTCATTACACCACTGTTGAATGTCCAAGTAACCCAATGCTGGTTTTCAGCGGCCCGTTCATATTCGCAGCCCTGCTGTTTACTTGGCTATCGATTCAAGCCTGGTCAGCTCTTCATTTTCCTGTCCACACAACACAGGCTTCAGAAATCATTGGAATCTCCTCTACAGAATGTTCCATTCATTCACTGCGAATGTGGAATTCAACTGACTCTCCACTCCATGCAGGTTTTCCTTACACCACTGATGAATGTCCAAGTAACCCAATGCTGGTTTTCAGCTGCATGTTCACACTCGCAGCCATGCTATACAATTGGCTTTCCACTAAATCCTGATTAGTTCTTGATTTTCCTTCCACACGACCCAGCCTTCAGAAATCGTTGGAATCTCCACTAGAGAATGTTCCATTCATTCACTGCGAATCTGGAATTCCTCTGAACCTCCACTCCCGGCAGGTTTTCGTTACACCACTGTTGAATGTCCAAGTAACCCAATGTTTTAAGTGTTTTCTTCACAAGCGCAGTGGTGCTGTTCAATTGGCTATCCACTCAACCCTGGCCAGCTCTACATTTTCCTGTCCACACCACAGAGACTGGAGAAATCATTGTTATCTCCACTACAGAATGTTCCATTCATTCACAGCGAATCTGGAATTCATCTGAATCTCCACTCCCGGCAGGTTTTCGTGACACCACTGGTAAATATCCAAGTAAGCCAATGCTGGTTTTAAGTGGCCTGCTCATACTCTCAGCCGTGCTGTTCAATTTGCTATCCACTCAACCCTCTTCAGCTCCATTTTCCTGTCCACATAACCCAAACTTCAGAAACAATTGGTATCTCCTCCACAGAATGTTCCATTCATTGACGGCAAATCTGAAATTCATCTAATTCTCAACTCCCGTCAGGTTTTCGTTACACCACTTGTGAATGTCCAATTAAGCCAAAGCTGGTTTTCAGTGGCCTGTTCTTACTACGAGACGTGCTGTTCATTTGGCTATCCATTCCACCCTGTTCAGCTCTACATTTTCGTGTCCACAAAACCCAGCCTTCAGAAATCATTGGAATCACCACTAGAGAATGTTCCATTCATTCACTGCGAATCTGGAATTCATCTGAATCTCCACTCCCGGCAGGTTTTCATTGCACCACTGCTGAATGTTCAAGTAACGCAATGATGGTTTTCAGCGGTCTATTCACACTCGAACCCGTGCTGTTCACGGTCTAGCGACTCAACACTGGTGAGTTCTTCTTTTTCCAGTTCAGACAATACAAACCTCAGAAACCATTGCAATCTACACTACAGAATGTTTCATTCATTCAGGCGAATCTTGAATTCATCTTGTTCTCCACTCCCAGCAGGTTTTCGTTTCACCACTGGTGAATGTCCAAGCAACCCAAGGCTGGTTTCAGCTGCGTGTTAACACTCGCAGCCGTGCTGTTCAATTGGCTATCCAGTGAACGCTGGTTAGCTCTTGATTTTCCTTCCACACACCGAGCCTTCAGAAATCATTCTTATCTCCACTTCAGAATGTTCCATTCGTTCCCTGCGAATCTGGAATTCCTCTGACTCTCCACACCAGGCAGATTTTCCTAACAACACTGGTGAATGACCAGGTAATCCAATGCTGGTTTTCAGCGGCTGTTCACACTCACAGCCTTGCTGTTCAATTGGCAATCCAGTCAAACCTAGTCAGCTCTTCATTTTCCTGTCCACACAACCCAGCGTTCAGAAATCATTGGAATCTCTACTACAGAAATTTCCATTCATTCACTGTGAATCTGGAAATACTCTGAATCTGCATTCCAGGAAGGCTTTCGTTACACCACTGATGAATGTCCAAGTAATGCAATGCTGCTTCTTAGTGGTCTGTTCACACTCGAAACCGTGCTGTTCATTGGCTATCCACTCAATATCGGTCAGCTCTTCAATATCCTGTCCAGACTATCCAGATTCCTAAATGTTGGCAATCACCACTACAGAATGTTCCATTCAATCACGCGAATCTGGAATTCATCAGAGTCTCCACTCCTGGAAGGTTTTCGTGACACCACTGGTAAATGTCCAAGGAAGACAATGCTGGTTTTAAGCCGCCTGCTAACACACTCAGCCGTGCTGTTCAATTTGCTATCCACCCAACCCTATTCAGCTCTACATTTTCCTGTCCTCATAACCCAACCTTCAGAAATAATTGGTATCTCCTCCACAGAATGTTCCGTTCATTCACTGCGAATCTTAAATTCATCTGACTCTCAACTCCCGGCGGGTTATCGTTACACCACTTGTGAATGTCCAAGTAAGCCAATGCTGGTTTTCAGTGGCCTGTTCATACTAAGAGACGTGCTGTTCATTTGGCTATCCACTCCACCCTGTTCAGCTCTACATTCTCGTGTCCACAAAACCCAGCCTTCAGAAATCATTGGAATCACCACTAGAGAATGTTCCATTCATTCACTGCGAATCTGGAATTCATCTGAACCTCCACTCCTGGCAGGTTTTCGTTACGCCACTGGTGAATGTCCAAGTAACTCAATACTGGTTTTCAGAGGCATGTTCAACTCGCAGAAGTGCTGTTCAATGGGCTATCCACTCAATATTGGTCAGCTCTTCATTTTCCTCTCCACACAAACCAGCCTTCAGAAATCATTGGGCTCTCCACTACAGACTGTTCCATTCATTCACTGCGATTCTGCAATTCATCTGACTCTCCGCTCCAGGCAGGTTTTCATTACAGCACTGGTGAATGACCAAGTAATCCAATGCTGGTTTTCAGCCGCCTTTTCACACTCGCAGTGTGCTGTTCAATTGTCTATCCACTCAAACCTGGTCAGCCTTTCATTTTCTTTTCCACAATATCAGACTTCAGAAATCATTGGAATCGCCAGTACAGAATGTTCCATTCATTCACTGCCAATCTGGAATTCATCTGAATCTGCACTCCAGGTAGGCTTTCATTACACCACTTATGAATGTCCAAGTAACACAATGCTGGTTTTCAGCGGTCTGTTCACACTCTAAGCCCTGCTTTTTACTGGGTATCCACACAACTGTGGTCAGCTCTTCATTTTCATGTCCAAACAATCCAGACTTGAGAAATCATTGCAATCTCCAGTACAGAATGTTCCATTCATTCACTGCGAATCTGGAATTCAACTGAATCTCCACTACCTGCAGATTTATCTTACACCACTTGTGAATGTCCAAGTAAAACAATGCTGGTTTTCAGAGGCCTGTTCATGTTCGCAGTCGTGCTGTTCAATTGGCTATCCACTCAACCTGTTTTGCTCCTCATTTTCCTGTGCACACAACCCAGCCTTCAGAAATCATTGTAATCTCCACTACAGGATGTTCCATTCATTCACTGGGAATCTGGAATTCATCTGAATCTGCACTCCACGCAGGCTTTCGTTACACCACTGCTGAAAGTCGAAGTAATGCAATACTGGTTTTCAGTGGTCTGTTCACATTCGAAGCCGAGGCTTTTTACAGGCTATCCACTCAACACTGGTCAGCTCTTCATTTTCGTGTCCCCACAATCCAGATTTCAGAAATCATTGCCATCTCCACTACAGAATGTTCCATTCATTCACTGCGAGTCTGGAGTTTATCTGATTCTCCACTCCCGCCTGGTTAACATTACACCACTTGTGAATGTCCAAGTAAGCCAATGCTGGTTTTCAGAGGCCTGTTCATACTCGCAGCCGTGCTGTTTAATTGACAATTCACTCCACCCTGTTCAGCTCTTCATTGTCCCACCACACTACCAGCCTTCAGAAATCTTTGTTATCTCCACTACAGAATGTTCCATTCATTCACTGCGAATCTGGAATTCATCTGACTCTCAACTCCACGCAGGTTTTCATTACACCACTGTTGAATGTCCAAGTAACCCAATGCTGGTTTTCAGCGGCCTGTTCATATTCGCAGCCCTGCTGTTTACTTGGCTATCGATTCAAGCCTGGTCAGCTCTTCATTTTCCTGTCCACACAACACAGGCTTCAGAAATCATTGGAATCTCCTCTACAGAATGTTCCATTCATTCACTGCGAATGTGGAATTCAACTGACTCTCCACTCCATGCAGGTTTTCCTTACACCACTGATGAATGTCCAAGTAACCCAATGCTGGTTTTCAGCTGCATGTTCACACTCGCAGCCATGCTATACAATTGGCTTTCCACTAAATCCTGATTAGTTCTTGATTTTCCTTCCACACGACCCAGCCTTCAGAAATCGTTGGAATCTCCACTAGAGAATGTTCCATTCATTCACTGCGAATCTGGAATTCCTCTGAACCTCCACTCCCGGCAGGTTTTCGTTACACCACTGTTGAATGTCCAAGTAACCCAATGTTTTAAGTGTTTTCTTCACAAGCGCAGTGGTGCTGTTCAATTGGCTATCCACTCAACCCTGGCCAGCTCTACATTTTCCTGTCCACACCACAGAGACTGGAGAAATCATTGTTATCTCCACTACAGAATGTTCCATTCATTCACAGCGAATCTGGAATTCATCTGAATCTCCACTCCCGGCAGGTTTTCGTGACACCACTGGTAAATATCCAAGTAAGCCAATGCTGGTTTTAAGTGGCCTGCTCATACTCTCAGCCGTGCTGTTCAATTTGCTATCCACTCAACCCTCTTCAGCTCCATTTTCCTGTCCACATAACCCAAACTTCAGAAACAATTGGTATCTCCTCCACAGAATGTTCCATTCATTGACGGCAAATCTGAAATTCATCTAATTCTCAACTCCCGTCAGGTTTTCGTTACACCACTTGTGAATGTCCAATTAAGCCAAAGCTGGTTTTCAGTGGCCTGTTCTTACTACGAGACGTGCTGTTCATTTGGCTATCCATTCCACCCTGTTCAGCTCTACATTTTCGTGTCCACAAAACCCAGCCTTCAGAAATCATTGGAATCACCACTAGAGAATGTTCCATTCATTCACTGCGAATCTGGAATTCATCTGAATCTCCACTCCCGGCAGGTTTTCATTGCACCACTGCTGAATGTTCAAGTAACGCAATGATGGTTTTCAGCGGTCTATTCACACTCGAACCCGTGCTGTTCACGGTCTAGCGACTCAACACTGGTGAGTTCTTCTTTTTCCAGTTCAGACAATACAAACCTCAGAAACCATTGCAATCTACACTACAGAATGTTTCATTCATTCAGGCGAATCTTGAATTCATCTTGTTCTCCACTCCCAGCAGGTTTTCGTTTCACCACTGGTGAATGTCCAAGCAACCCAAGGCTGGTTTCAGCTGCGTGTTAACACTCGCAGCCGTGCTGTTCAATTGGCTATCCAGTGAACGCTGGTTAGCTCTTGATTTTCCTTCCACACACCGAGCCTTCAGAAATCATTCTTATCTCCACTTCAGAATGTTCCATTCGTTCCCTGCGAATCTGGAATTCCTCTGACTCTCCACACCAGGCAGATTTTCCTAACAACACTGGTGAATGACCAGGTAATCCAATGCTGGTTTTCAGCGGCTGTTCACACTCACAGCCTTGCTGTTCAATTGGCAATCCAGTCAAACCTAGTCAGCTCTTCATTTTCCTGTCCACACAACCCAGCGTTCAGAAATCATTGGAATCTCTACTACAGAAATTTCCATTCATTCACTGTGAATCTGGAAATACTCTGAATCTGCATTCCAGGAAGGCTTTCGTTACACCACTGATGAATGTCCAAGTAATGCAATGCTGCTTCTTAGTGGTCTGTTCACACTCGAAACCGTGCTGTTCATTGGCTATCCACTCAATATCGGTCAGCTCTTCAATATCCTGTCCAGACTATCCAGATTCCTAAATGTTGGCAATCACCACTACAGAATGTTCCATTCAATCACGCGAATCTGGAATTCATCAGAGTCTCCACTCCTGGAAGGTTTTCGTGACACCACTGGTAAATGTCCAAGGAAGACAATGCTGGTTTTAAGCCGCCTGCTAACACACTCAGCCGTGCTGTTCAATTTGCTATCCACCCAACCCTATTCAGCTCTACATTTTCCTGTCCTCATAACCCAACCTTCAGAAATAATTGGTATCTCCTCCACAGAATGTTCCGTTCATTCACTGCGAATCTTAAATTCATCTGACTCTCAACTCCCGGCGGGTTATCGTTACACCACTTGTGAATGTCCAAGTAAGCCAATGCTGGTTTTCAGTGGCCTGTTCATACTAAGAGACGTGCTGTTCATTTGGCTATCCACTCCACCCTGTTCAGCTCTACATTTTCGTGTCCACAAAACCCAGCCTTCAGAAATCATTGGAATCACCACTAGAGAATGTTCCATTCATTCACTGCGAATCTGGAATTCATCTGAACCTCCACTCCTGGCAGGTTTTCGTTACGCCACTGGTGAATGTCCAAGTAACTCAATACTGCTTTTCAGAGGCATGTTCAACTCGCAGAAGTGCTGTTCAATGGGCTATCCACTCAATATTGGTCAGCTCTTCATTTTCCTCTCCACACAAACCAGCCTTCAGAAATCATTGGGCTCTCCACTACAGACTGTTCCATTCATTCACTGCGATTCTGCAATTCATCTGACTCTCCGCTCCAGGCAGGTTTTCATTACAGCACTGGTGAATGACCAAGTAATCCAATGCTGGTTTTCAGCCGCCTTTTCACACTCGCAGTGTGCTGTTCAATTGTCTATCCACTCAAACCTGGTCAGCCTTTCATTTTCTTTTCCACAATATCAGACTTCAGAAATCATTGGAATCGCCAGTACAGAATGTTCCATTCATTCACTGCCAATCTGGAATTCATCTGAATCTGCACTCCAGGTAGGCTTTCATTACACCACTTATGAATGTCCAAGTAACACAATGCTGGTTTTCAGCGGTCTGTTCACACTCTAAGCCCTGCTTTTTACTGGGTATCCACACAACTGTGGTCAGCTCTTCATTTTCATGTCCAAACAATCCAGACTTGAGAAATCATTGCAATCTCCAGTACAGAATGTTCCATTCATTCACTGCGAATCTGGAATTCAACTGAATCTCCACTACCTGCAGATTTATCTTACACCACTTGTGAATGTCCAAGTAAAACAATGCTGGTTTTCAGAGGCCTGTTCATGTTCGCAGTCGTGCTGTTCAATTGGCTATCCACTCAACCTGTTTTGCTCCTCATTTTCCTGTGCACACAACCCAGCCTTCAGAAATCATTGTAATCTCCACTACAGGATGTTCCATTCATTCACTGGGAATCTGGAATTCATCTGAATCTGCACTCCACGCAGGCTTTCGTTACACCACTGCTGAAAGTCGAAGTAATGCAATACTGGTTTTCAGTGGTCTGTTCACATTCGAAGCCGAGGCTTTTTACAGGCTATCCACTCAACACTGGTCAGCTCTTCATTTTCGTGTCCCCACAATCCAGATTTCAGAAATCATTGCCATCTCCACTACAGAATGTTCCATTCATTCACTGCGAGTCTGGAGTTTATCTGATTCTCCACTCCCGCCTGGTTAACATTACACCACTTGTGAATGTCCAAGTAAGCCAATGCTGGTTTTCAGAGGCCTGTTCATACTCGCAGCCGTGCTGTTTAATTGACAATTCACTCCACCCTGTTCAGCTCTTCATTGTCCCACCACACTACCAGCCTTCAGAAATCTTTGTTATCTCCACTACAGAATGTTCCATTCATTCACTGCGAATCTGGAATTCATCTGACTCTCAACTCCACGCAGGTTTTCATTACACCACTGTTGAATGTCCAAGTAACCCAATGCTGGTTTTCAGCGGCCTGTTCATATTCGCAGCCCTGCTGTTTACTTGGCTATCGATTCAAGCCTGGTCAGCTCTTCATTTTCCTGTCCACACAACACAGGCTTCAGAAATCATTGGAATCTCCTCTACAGAATGTTCCATTCATTCACTGCGAATGTGGAATTCAACTGACTCTCCACTCCATGCAGGTTTTCCTTACACCACTGATGAATGTCCAAGTAACCCAATGCTGGTTTTCAGCTGCATGTTCACACTCGCAGCCATGCTATACAATTGGCTTTCCACTAAATCCTGATTAGTTCTTGATTTTCCTTCCACACGACCCAGCCTTCAGAAATCGTTGGAATCTCCACTAGAGAATGTTCCATTCATTCACTGCGAATCTGGAATTCCTCTGAACCTCCACTCCCGGCAGGTTTTCGTTACACCACTGTTGAATGTCCAAGTAACCCAATGTTTTAAGTGTTTTCTTCACAAGCGCAGTGGTGCTGTTCAATTGGCTATCCACTCAACCCTGGCCAGCTCTACATTTTCCTGTCCACACCACAGAGACTGGAGAAATCATTGTTATCTCCACTACAGAATGTTCCATTCATTCACAGCGAATCTGGAATTCATCTGAATCTCCACTCCCGGCAGGTTTTCGTGACACCACTGGTAAATATCCAAGTAAGCCAATGCTGGTTTTAAGTGGCCTGCTCATACTCTCAGCCGTGCTGTTCAATTTGCTATCCACTCAACCCTCTTCAGCTCCATTTTCCTGTCCACATAACCCAAACTTCAGAAACAATTGGTATCTCCTCCACAGAATGTTCCATTCATTGACGGCAAATCTGAAATTCATCTAATTCTCAACTCCCGTCAGGTTTTCGTTACACCACTTGTGAATGTCCAATTAAGCCAAAGCTGGTTTTCAGTGGCCTGTTCTTACTACGAGACGTGCTGTTCATTTGGCTATCCATTCCACCCTGTTCAGCTCTACATTTTCGTGTCCACAAAACCCAGCCTTCAGAAATCATTGGAATCACCACTAGAGAATGTTCCATTCATTCACTGCGAATCTGGAATTCATCTGAATCTCCACTCCCGGCAGGTTTTCATTGCACCACTGCTGAATGTTCAAGTAACGCAATGATGGTTTTCAGCGGTCTATTCACACTCGAACCCGTGCTGTTCACGGTCTAGCGACTCAACACTGGTGAGTTCTTCTTTTTCCAGTTCAGACAATACAAACCTCAGAAACCATTGCAATCTACACTACAGAATGTTTCATTCATTCAGGCGAATCTTGAATTCATCTTGTTCTCCACTCCCAGCAGGTTTTCGTTTCACCACTGGTGAATGTCCAAGCAACCCAAGGCTGGTTTCAGCTGCGTGTTAACACTCGCAGCCGTGCTGTTCAATTGGCTATCCAGTGAACGCTGGTTAGCTCTTGATTTTCCTTCCACACACCGAGCCTTCAGAAATCATTCTTATCTCCACTTCAGAATGTTCCATTCGTTCCCTGCGAATCTGGAATTCCTCTGACTCTCCACACCAGGCAGATTTTCCTAACAACACTGGTGAATGACCAGGTAATCCAATGCTGGTTTTCAGCGGCTGTTCACACTCACAGCCTTGCTGTTCAATTGGCAATCCAGTCAAACCTAGTCAGCTCTTCATTTTCCTGTCCACACAACCCAGCGTTCAGAAATCATTGGAATCTCTACTACAGAAATTTCCATTCATTCACTGTGAATCTGGAAATACTCTGAATCTGCATTCCAGGAAGGCTTTCGTTACACCACTGATGAATGTCCAAGTAATGCAATGCTGCTTCTTAGTGGTCTGTTCACACTCGAAACCGTGCTGTTCATTGGCTATCCACTCAATATCGGTCAGCTCTTCAATATCCTGTCCAGACTATCCAGATTCCTAAATGTTGGCAATCACCACTACAGAATGTTCCATTCAATCACGCGAATCTGGAATTCATCAGAGTCTCCACTCCTGGAAGGTTTTCGTGACACCACTGGTAAATGTCCAAGGAAGACAATGCTGGTTTTAAGCCGCCTGCTAACACACTCAGCCGTGCTGTTCAATTTGCTATCCACCCAACCCTATTCAGCTCTACATTTTCCTGTCCTCATAACCCAACCTTCAGAAATAATTGGTATCTCCTCCACAGAATGTTCCGTTCATTCACTGCGAATCTTAAATTCATCTGACTCTCAACTCCCGGCGGGTTATCGTTACACCACTTGTGAATGTCCAAGTAAGCCAATGCTGGTTTTCAGTGGCCTGTTCATACTAAGAGACGTGCTGTTCATTTGGCTATCCACTCCACCCTGTTCAGCTCTACATTTTCGTGTCCACAAAACCCAGCCTTCAGAAATCATTGGAATCACCACTAGAGAATGTTCCATTCATTCACTGCGAATCTGGAATTCATCTGAACCTCCACTCCTGGCAGGTTTTCGTTACGCCACTGGTGAATGTCCAAGTAACTCAATACTGGTTTTCAGAGGCATGTTCAACTCGCAGAAGTGCTGTTCAATGGGCTATCCACTCAATATTGGTCAGCTCTTCATTTTCCTCTCCACACAAACCAGCCTTCAGAAATCATTGGGCTCTCCACTACAGACTGTTCCATTCATTCACTGCGATTCTGCAATTCATCTGACTCTCCGCTCCAGGCAGGTTTTCATTACAGCACTGGTGAATGACCAAGTAATCCAATGCTGGTTTTCAGCCGCCTTTTCACACTCGCAGTGTGCTGTTCAATTGTCTATCCACTCAAACCTGGTCAGCCTTTCATTTTCTTTTCCACAATATCAGACTTCAGAAATCATTGGAATCGCCAGTACAGAATGTTCCATTCATTCACTGCCAATCTGGAATTCATCTGAATCTGCACTCCAGGTAGGCTTTCATTACACCACTTATGAATGTCCAAGTAACACAATGCTGGTTTTCAGCGGTCTGTTCACACTCTAAGCCCTGCTTTTTACTGGGTATCCACACAACTGTGGTCAGCTCTTCATTTTCATGTCCAAACAATCCAGACTTGAGAAATCATTGCAATCTCCAGTACAGAATGTTCCATTCATTCACTGCGAATCTGGAATTCAACTGAATCTCCACTACCTGCAGATTTATCTTACACCACTTGTGAATGTCCAAGTAAAACAATGCTGGTTTTCAGAGGCCTGTTCATGTTCGCAGTCGTGCTGTTCAATTGGCTATCCACTCAACCTGTTTTGCTCCTCATTTTCCTGTGCACACAACCCAGCCTTCAGAAATCATTGTAATCTCCACTACAGGATGTTCCATTCATTCACTGGGAATCTGGAATTCATCTGAATCTGCACTCCACGCAGGCTTTCGTTACACCACTGCTGAAAGTCGAAGTAATGCAATACTGGTTTTCAGTGGTCTGTTCACATTCGAAGCCGAGGCTTTTTACAGGCTATCCACTCAACACTGGTCAGCTCTTCATTTTCGTGTCCCCACAATCCAGATTTCAGAAATCATTGCCATCTCCACTACAGAATGTTCCATTCATTCACTGCGAGTCTGGAGTTTATCTGATTCTCCACTCCCGCCTGGTTAACATTACACCACTTGTGAATGTCCAAGTAAGCCAATGCTGGTTTTCAGAGGCCTGTTCATACTCGCAGCCGTGCTGTTTAATTGACAATTCACTCCACCCTGTTCAGCTCTTCATTGTCCCACCACACTACCAGCCTTCAGAAATCTTTGTTATCTCCACTACAGAATGTTCCATTCATTCACTGCGAATCTGGAATTCATCTGACTCTCAACTCCACGCAGGTTTTCATTACACCACTGTTGAATGTCCAAGTAACCCAATGCTGGTTTTCAGCGGCCTGTTCATATTCGCAGCCCTGCTGTTTACTTGGCTATCGATTCAAGCCTGGTCAGCTCTTCATTTTCCTGTCCACACAACACAGGCTTCAGAAATCATTGGAATCTCCTCTACAGAATGTTCCATTCATTCACTGCGAATGTGGAATTCAACTGACTCTCCACTCCATGCAGGTTTTCCTTACACCACTGATGAATGTCCAAGTAACCCAATGCTGGTTTTCAGCTGCATGTTCACACTCGCAGCCATGCTATACAATTGGCTTTCCACTAAATCCTGATTAGTTCTTGATTTTCCTTCCACACGACCCAGCCTTCAGAAATCGTTGGAATCTCCACTAGAGAATGTTCCATTCATTCACTGCGAATCTGGAATTCCTCTGAACCTCCACTCCCGGCAGGTTTTCGTTACACCACTGTTGAATGTCCAAGTAACCCAATGTTTTAAGTGTTTTCTTCACAAGCGCAGTGGTGCTGTTCAATTGGCTATCCACTCAACCCTGGCCAGCTCTACATTTTCCTGTCCACACCACAGAGACTGGAGAAATCATTGTTATCTCCACTACAGAATGTTCCATTCATTCACAGCGAATCTGGAATTCATCTGAATCTCCACTCCCGGCAGGTTTTCGTGACACCACTGGTAAATATCCAAGTAAGCCAATGCTGGTTTTAAGTGGCCTGCTCATACTCTCAGCCGTGCTGTTCAATTTGCTATCCACTCAACCCTCTTCAGCTCCATTTTCCTGTCCACATAACCCAAACTTCAGAAACAATTGGTATCTCCTCCACAGAATGTTCCATTCATTGACGGCAAATCTGAAATTCATCTAATTCTCAACTCCCGTCAGGTTTTCGTTACACCACTTGTGAATGTCCAATTAAGCCAAAGCTGGTTTTCAGTGGCCTGTTCTTACTACGAGACGTGCTGTTCATTTGGCTATCCATTCCACCCTGTTCAGCTCTACATTTTCGTGTCCACAAAACCCAGCCTTCAGAAATCATTGGAATCACCACTAGAGAATGTTCCATTCATTCACTGCGAATCTGGAATTCATCTGAATCTCCACTCCCGGCAGGTTTTCATTGCACCACTGCTGAATGTTCAAGTAACGCAATGATGGTTTTCAGCGGTCTATTCACACTCGAACCCGTGCTGTTCACGGTCTAGCGACTCAACACTGGTGAGTTCTTCTTTTTCCAGTTCAGACAATACAAACCTCAGAAACCATTGCAATCTACACTACAGAATGTTTCATTCATTCAGGCGAATCTTGAATTCATCTTGTTCTCCACTCCCAGCAGGTTTTCGTTTCACCACTGGTGAATGTCCAAGCAACCCAAGGCTGGTTTCAGCTGCGTGTTAACACTCGCAGCCGTGCTGTTCAATTGGCTATCCAGTGAACGCTGGTTAGCTCTTGATTTTCCTTCCACACACCGAGCCTTCAGAAATCATTCTTATCTCCACTTCAGAATGTTCCATTCGTTCCCTGCGAATCTGGAATTCCTCTGACTCTCCACACCAGGCAGATTTTCCTAACAACACTGGTGAATGACCAGGTAATCCAATGCTGGTTTTCAGCGGCTGTTCACACTCACAGCCTTGCTGTTCAATTGGCAATCCAGTCAAACCTAGTCAGCTCTTCATTTTCCTGTCCACACAACCCAGCGTTCAGAAATCATTGGAATCTCTACTACAGAAATTTCCATTCATTCACTGTGAATCTGGAAATACTCTGAATCTGCATTCCAGGAAGGCTTTCGTTACACCACTGATGAATGTCCAAGTAATGCAATGCTGCTTCTTAGTGGTCTGTTCACACTCGAAACCGTGCTGTTCATTGGCTATCCACTCAATATCGGTCAGCTCTTCAATATCCTGTCCAGACTATCCAGATTCCTAAATGTTGGCAATCACCACTACAGAATGTTCCATTCAATCACGCGAATCTGGAATTCATCAGAGTCTCCACTCCTGGAAGGTTTTCGTGACACCACTGGTAAATGTCCAAGGAAGACAATGCTGGTTTTAAGCCGCCTGCTAACACACTCAGCCGTGCTGTTCAATTTGCTATCCACCCAACCCTATTCAGCTCTACATTTTCCTGTCCTCATAACCCAACCTTCAGAAATAATTGGTATCTCCTCCACAGAATGTTCCGTTCATTCACTGCGAATCTTAAATTCATCTGACTCTCAACTCCCGGCGGGTTATCGTTACACCACTTGTGAATGTCCAAGTAAGCCAATGCTGGTTTTCAGTGGCCTGTTCATACTAAGAGACGTGCTGTTCATTTGGCTATCCACTCCACCCTGTTCAGCTCTACATTTTCGTGTCCACAAAACCCAGCCTTCAGAAATCATTGGAATCACCACTAGAGAATGTTCCATTCATTCACTGCGAATCTGGAATTCATCTGAACCTCCACTCCTGGCAGGTTTTCGTTACGCCACTGGTGAATGTCCAAGTAACTCAATACTGGTTTTCAGAGGCATGTTCAACTCGCAGAAGTGCTGTTCAATGGGCTATCCACTCAATATTGGTCAGCTCTTCATTTTCCTCTCCACACAAACCAGCCTTCAGAAATCATTGGGCTCTCCACTACAGACTGTTCCATTCATTCACTGCGATTCTGCAATTCATCTGACTCTCCGCTCCAGGCAGGTTTTCATTACAGCACTGGTGAATGACCAAGTAATCCAATGCTGGTTTTCAGCCGCCTTTTCACACTCGCAGTGTGCTGTTCAATTGTCTATCCACTCAAACCTGGTCAGCCTTTCATTTTCTTTTCCACAATATCAGACTTCAGAAATCATTGGAATCGCCAGTACAGAATGTTCCATTCATTCACTGCCAATCTGGAATTCATCTGAATCTGCACTCCAGGTAGGCTTTCATTACACCACTTATGAATGTCCAAGTAACACAATGCTGGTTTTCAGCGGTCTGTTCACACTCTAAGCCCTGCTTTTTACTGGGTATCCACACAACTGTGGTCAGCTCTTCATTTTCATGTCCAAACAATCCAGACTTGAGAAATCATTGCAATCTCCAGTACAGAATGTTCCATTCATTCACTGCGAATCTGGAATTCAACTGAATCTCCACTACCTGCAGATTTATCTTACACCACTTGTGAATGTCCAAGTAAAACAATGCTGGTTTTCAGAGGCCTGTTCATGTTCGCAGTCGTGCTGTTCAATTGGCTATCCACTCAACCTGTTTTGCTCCTCATTTTCCTGTGCACACAACCCAGCCTTCAGAAATCATTGTAATCTCCACTACAGGATGTTCCATTCATTCACTGGGAATCTGGAATTCATCTGAATCTGCACTCCACGCAGGCTTTCGTTACACCACTGCTGAAAGTCGAAGTAATGCAATACTGGTTTTCAGTGGTCTGTTCACATTCGAAGCCGAGGCTTTTTACAGGCTATCCACTCAACACTGGTCAGCTCTTCATTTTCGTGTCCCCACAATCCAGATTTCAGAAATCATTGCAATCTCCACTACAGAATGTTCCATTCATTCACTGCGAGTCTGGAGTTTATCTGATTCTCCACTCCCGCCTGGTTAACATTACACCACTTGTGAATGTCCAAGTAAGCCAATGCTGGTTTTCAGAGGCCTGTTCATACTCGCAGCCGTGCTGTTTAATTGACAATTCACTCCACCCTGTTCAGCTCTTCATTGTCCCACCACACTACCAGCCTTCAGAAATCTTTGTTATCTCCACTACAGAATGTTCCATTCATTCACTGCGAATCTGGAATTCATCTGACTCTCAACTCCACGCAGGTTTTCATTACACCACTGTTGAATGTCCAAGTAACCCAATGCTGGTTTTCAGCGGCCTGTTCATATTCGCAGCCCTGCTGTTTACTTGGCTATCGATTCAAGCCTGGTCAGCTCTTCATTTTCCTGTCCACACAACACAGGCTTCAGAAATCATTGGAATCTCCTCTACAGAATGTTCCATTCATTCACTGCGAATGTGGAATTCAACTGACTCTCCACTCCATGCAGGTTTTCCTTACACCACTGATGAATGTCCAAGTAACCCAATGCTGGTTTTCAGCTGCATGTTCACACTCGCAGCCATGCTATACAATTGGCTTTCCACTAAATCCTGATTAGTTCTTGATTTTCCTTCCACACGACCCAGCCTTCAGAAATCGTTGGAATCTCCACTAGAGAATGTTCCATTCATTCACTGCGAATCTGGAATTCCTCTGAACCTCCACTCCCGGCAGGTTTTCGTTACACCACTGTTGAATGTCCAAGTAACCCAATGTTTTAAGTGTTTTCTTCACAAGCGCAGTGGTGCTGTTCAATTGGCTATCCACTCAACCCTGGCCAGCTCTACATTTTCCTGTCCACACCACAGAGACTGGAGAAATCATTGTTATCTCCACTACAGAATGTTCCATTCATTCACAGCGAATCTGGAATTCATCTGAATCTCCACTCCCGGCAGGTTTTCGTGACACCACTGGTAAATATCCAAGTAAGCCAATGCTGGTTTTAAGTGGCCTGCTCATACTCTCAGCCGTGCTGTTCAATTTGCTATCCACTCAACCCTCTTCAGCTCCATTTTCCTGTCCACATAACCCAAACTTCAGAAACAATTGGTATCTCCTCCACAGAATGTTCCATTCATTGACGGCAAATCTGAAATTCATCTAATTCTCAACTCCCGTCAGGTTTTCGTTACACCACTTGTGAATGTCCAATTAAGCCAAAGCTGGTTTTCAGTGGCCTGTTCTTACTACGAGACGTGCTGTTCATTTGGCTATCCATTCCACCCTGTTCAGCTCTACATTTTCGTGTCCACAAAACCCAGCCTTCAGAAATCATTGGAATCACCACTAGAGAATGTTCCATTCATTCACTGCGAATCTGGAATTCATCTGAATCTCCACTCCCGGCAGGTTTTCATTGCACCACTGCTGAATGTTCAAGTAACGCAATGATGGTTTTCAGCGGTCTATTCACACTCGAACCCGTGCTGTTCACGGTCTAGCGACTCAACACTGGTGAGTTCTTCTTTTTCCAGTTCAGACAATACAAACCTCAGAAACCATTGCAATCTACACTACAGAATGTTTCATTCATTCAGGCGAATCTTGAATTCATCTTGTTCTCCACTCCCAGCAGGTTTTCGTTTCACCACTGGTGAATGTCCAAGCAACCCAAGGCTGGTTTCAGCTGCGTGTTAACACTCGCAGCCGTGCTGTTCAATTGGCTATCCAGTGAACGCTGGTTAGCTCTTGATTTTCCTTCCACACACCGAGCCTTCAGAAATCATTCTTATCTCCACTTCAGAATGTTCCATTCGTTCCCTGCGAATCTGGAATTCCTCTGACTCTCCACACCAGGCAGATTTTCCTAACAACACTGGTGAATGACCAGGTAATCCAATGCTGGTTTTCAGCGGCTGTTCACACTCACAGCCTTGCTGTTCAATTGGCAATCCAGTCAAACCTAGTCAGCTCTTCATTTTCCTGTCCACACAACCCAGCGTTCAGAAATCATTGGAATCTCTATTACAGAAATTTCCATTCATTCACTGTGAATCTGGAAATACTCTGAATCTGCATTCCAGGAAGGCTTTCGTTACACCACTGATGAATGTCCAAGTAATGCAATGCTGCTTCTTAGTGGTCTGTTCACACTCGAAACCGTGCTGTTCATTGGCTATCCACTCAATATCGGTCAGCTCTTCAATATCCTGTCCAGACTATCCAGATTCCTAAATGTTGGCAATCACCACTACAGAATGTTCCATTCAATCACGCGAATCTGGAATTCATCAGAGTCTCCACTCCTGGAAGGTTTTCGTGACACCACTGGTAAATGTCCAAGGAAGACAATGCTGGTTTTAAGCCGCCTGCTAACACACTCAGCCGTGCTGTTCAATTTGCTATCCACCCAACCCTATTCAGCTCTACATTTTCCTGTCCTCATAACCCAACCTTCAGAAATAATTGGTATCTCCTCCACAGAATGTTCCGTTCATTCACTGCGAATCTTAAATTCATCTGACTCTCAACTCCCGGCGGGTTATCGTTACACCACTTGTGAATGTCCAAGTAAGCCAATGCTGGTTTTCAGTGGCCTGTTCATACTAAGAGACGTGCTGTTCATTTGGCTATCCACTCCACCCTGTTCAGCTCTACATTTTCGTGTCCACAAAACCCAGCCTTCAGAAATCATTGGAATCACCACTAGAGAATGTTCCATTCATTCACTGCGAATCTGGAATTCATCTGAACCTCCACTCCTGGCAGGTTTTCGTTACGCCACTGGTGAATGTCCAAGTAACTCAATACTGGTTTTCAGAGGCATGTTCAACTCGCAGAAGTGCTGTTCAATGGGCTATCCACTCAATATTGGTCAGCTCTTCATTTTCCTCTCCACACAAACCAGCCTTCAGAAATCATTGGGCTCTCCACTACAGACTGTTCCATTCATTCACTGCGATTCTGCAATTCATCTGACTCTCCGCTCCAGGCAGGTTTTCATTACAGCACTGGTGAATGACCAAGTAATCCAATGCTGGTTTTCAGCCGCCTTTTCACACTCGCAGTGTGCTGTTCAATTGTCTATCCACTCAAACCTGGTCAGCCTTTCATTTTCTTTTCCACAATATCAGACTTCAGAAATCATTGGAATCGCCAGTACAGAATGTTCCATTCATTCACTGCCAATCTGGAATTCATCTGAATCTGCACTCCAGGTAGGCTTTCATTACACCACTTATGAATGTCCAAGTAACACAATGCTGGTTTTCAGCGGTCTGTTCACACTCTAAGCCCTGCTTTTTACTGGGTATCCACACAACTGTGGTCAGCTCTTCATTTTCATGTCCAAACAATCCAGACTTGAGAAATCATTGCAATCTCCAGTACAGAATGTTCCATTCATTCACTGCGAATCTGGAATTCAACTGAATCTCCACTACCTGCAGATTTATCTTACACCACTTGTGAATGTCCAAGTAAAACAATGCTGGTTTTCAGAGGCCTGTTCATGTTCGCAGTCGTGCTGTTCAATTGGCTATCCACTCAACCTGTTTTGCTCCTCATTTTCCTGTGCACACAACCCAGCCTTCAGAAATCATTGTAATCTCCACTACAGGATGTTCCATTCATTCACTGGGAATCTGGAATTCATCTGAATCTGCACTCCACGCAGGCTTTCGTTACACCACTGCTGAAAGTCGAAGTAATGCAATACTGGTTTTCAGTGGTCTGTTCACATTCGAAGCCGAGGCTTTTTACAGGCTATCCACTCAACACTGGTCAGCTCTTCATTTTCGTGTCCCCACAATCCAGATTTCAGAAATCATTGCAATCTCCACTACAGAATGTTCCATTCATTCACTGCGAGTCTGGAGTTTATCTGATTCTCCACTCCCGCCTGGTTAACATTACACCACTTGTGAATGTCCAAGTAAGCCAATGCTGGTTTTCAGAGGCCTGTTCATACTCGCAGCCGTGCTGTTTAATTGACAATTCACTCCACCCTGTTCAGCTCTTCATTGTCCCACCACACTACCAGCCTTCAGAAATCTTTGTTATCTCCACTACAGAATGTTCCATTCATTCACTGCGAATCTGGAATTCATCTGACTCTCAACTCCACGCAGGTTTTCATTACACCACTGTTGAATGTCCAAGTAACCCAATGCTGGTTTTCAGCGGCCTGTTCATATTCGCAGCCCTGCTGTTTACTTGGCTATCGATTCAAGCCTGGTCAGCTCTTCATTTTCCTGTCCACACAACACAGGCTTCAGAAATCATTGGAATCTCCTCTACAGAATGTTCCATTCATTCACTGCGAATGTGGAATTCAACTGACTCTCCACTCCATGCAGGTTTTCCTTACACCACTGATGAATGTCCAAGTAACCCAATGCTGGTTTTCAGCTGCATGTTCACACTCGCAGCCATGCTATACAATTGGCTTTCCACTAAATCCTGATTAGTTCTTGATTTTCCTTCCACACGACCCAGCCTTCAGAAATCGTTGGAATCTCCACTAGAGAATGTTCCATTCATTCACTGCGAATCTGGAATTCCTCTGAACCTCCACTCCCGGCAGGTTTTCGTTACACCACTGTTGAATGTCCAAGTAACCCAATGTTTTAAGTGTTTTCTTCACAAGCGCAGTGGTGCTGTTCAATTGGCTATCCACTCAACCCTGGCCAGCTCTACATTTTCCTGTCCACACCACAGAGACTGGAGAAATCATTGTTATCTCCACTACAGAATGTTCCATTCATTCACAGCGAATCTGGAATTCATCTGAATCTCCACTCCCGGCAGGTTTTCGTGACACCACTGGTAAATATCCAAGTAAGCCAATGCTGGTTTTAAGTGGCCTGCTCATACTCTCAGCCGTGCTGTTCAATTTGCTATCCACTCAACCCTCTTCAGCTCCATTTTCCTGTCCACATAACCCAAACTTCAGAAACAATTGGTATCTCCTCCACAGAATGTTCCATTCATTGACGGCAAATCTGAAATTCATCTAATTCTCAACTCCCGTCAGGTTTTCGTTACACCACTTGTGAATGTCCAATTAAGCCAAAGCTGGTTTTCAGTGGCCTGTTCTTACTACGAGACGTGCTGTTCATTTGGCTATCCATTCCACCCTGTTCAGCTCTACATTTTCGTGTCCACAAAACCCAGCCTTCAGAAATCATTGGAATCACCACTAGAGAATGTTCCATTCATTCACTGCGAATCTGGAATTCATCTGAATCTCCACTCCCGGCAGGTTTTCATTGCACCACTGCTGAATGTTCAAGTAACGCAATGATGGTTTTCAGCGGTCTATTCACACTCGAACCCGTGCTGTTCACGGTCTAGCGACTCAACACTGGTGAGTTCTTCTTTTTCCAGTTCAGACAATACAAACCTCAGAAACCATTGCAATCTACACTACAGAATGTTTCATTCATTCAGGCGAATCTTGAATTCATCTTGTTCTCCACTCCCAGCAGGTTTTCGTTTCACCACTGGTGAATGTCCAAGCAACCCAAGGCTGGTTTCAGCTGCGTGTTAACACTCGCAGCCGTGCTGTTCAATTGGCTATCCAGTGAACGCTGGTTAGCTCTTGATTTTCCTTCCACACACCGAGCCTTCAGAAATCATTCTTATCTCCACTTCAGAATGTTCCATTCGTTCCCTGCGAATCTGGAATTCCTCTGACTCTCCACACCAGGCAGATTTTCCTAACAACACTGGTGAATGACCAGGTAATCCAATGCTGGTTTTCAGCGGCTGTTCACACTCACAGCCTTGCTGTTCAATTGGCAATCCAGTCAAACCTAGTCAGCTCTTCATTTTCCTGTCCACACAACCCAGCGTTCAGAAATCATTGGAATCTCTACTACAGAAATTTCCATTCATTCACTGTGAATCTGGAAATACTCTGAATCTGCATTCCAGGAAGGCTTTCGTTACACCACTGATGAATGTCCAAGTAATGCAATGCTGCTTCTTAGTGGTCTGTTCACACTCGAAACCGTGCTGTTCATTGGCTATCCACTCAATATCGGTCAGCTCTTCAATATCCTGTCCAGACTATCCAGATTCCTAAATGTTGGCAATCACCACTACAGAATGTTCCATTCAATCACGCGAATCTGGAATTCATCAGAGTCTCCACTCCTGGAAGGTTTTCGTGACACCACTGGTAAATGTCCAAGGAAGACAATGCTGGTTTTAAGCCGCCTGCTAACACACTCAGCCGTGCTGTTCAATTTGCTATCCACCCAACCCTATTCAGCTCTACATTTTCCTGTCCTCATAACCCAACCTTCAGAAATAATTGGTATCTCCTCCACAGAATGTTCCGTTCATTCACTGCGAATCTTAAATTCATCTGACTCTCAACTCCCGGCGGGTTATCGTTACACCACTTGTGAATGTCCAAGTAAGCCAATGCTGGTTTTCAGTGGCCTGTTCATACTAAGAGACGTGCTGTTCATTTGGCTATCCACTCCACCCTGTTCAGCTCTACATTTTCGTGTCCACAAAACCCAGCCTTCAGAAATCATTGGAATCACCACTAGAGAATGTTCCATTCATTCACTGCGAATCTGGAATTCATCTGAACCTCCACTCCTGGCAGGTTTTCGTTACGCCACTGGTGAATGTCCAAGTAACTCAATCCTGGTTTTCAGAGGCATGTTCAACTCGCAGAAGTGCTGTTCAATGGGCTATCCACTCAATATTGGTCAGCTCTTCATTTTCCTCTCCACACAAACCAGCCTTCAGAAATCATTGGGCTCTCCACTACAGACTGTTCCATTCATTCACTGCGATTCTGCAATTCATCTGACTCTCCGCTCCAGGCAGGTTTTCATTACAGCACTGGTGAATGACCAAGTAATCCAATGCTGGTTTTCAGCCGCCTTTTCACACTCGCAGTGTGCTGTTCAATTGTCTATCCACTCAAACCTGGTCAGCCTTTCATTTTCTTTTCCACAATATCAGACTTCAGAAATCATTGGAATCGCCAGTACAGAATGTTCCATTCATTCACTGCCAATCTGGAATTCATCTGAATCTGCACTCCAGGTAGGCTTTCATTACACCACTTATGAATGTCCAAGTAACACAATGCTGGTTTTCAGCGGTCTGTTCACACTCTAAGCCCTGCTTTTTACTGGGTATCCACACAACTGTGGTCAGCTCTTCATTTTCATGTCCAAACAATCCAGACTTGAGAAATCATTGCAATCTCCAGTACAGAATGTTCCATTCATTCACTGCGAATCTGGAATTCAACTGAATCTCCACTACCTGCAGATTTATCTTACACCACTTGTGAATGTCCAAGTAAAACAATGCTGGTTTTCAGAGGCCTGTTCATGTTCGCAGTCGTGCTGTTCAATTGGCTATCCACTCAACCTGTTTTGCTCCTCATTTTCCTGTGCACACAACCCAGCCTTCAGAAATCATTGTAATCTCCACTACAGGATGTTCCATTCATTCACTGGGAATCTGGAATTCATCTGAATCTGCACTCCACGCAGGCTTTCGTTACACCACTGCTGAAAGTCGAAGTAATGCAATACTGGTTTTCAGTGGTCTGTTCACATTCGAAGCCGAGGCTTTTTACAGGCTATCCACTCAACACTGGTCAGCTCTTCATTTTCGTGTCCCCACAATCCAGATTTCAGAAATCATTGCAATCTCCACTACAGAATGTTCCATTCATTCACTGCGAGTCTGGAGTTTATCTGATTCTCCACTCCCGCCTGGTTAACATTACACCACTTGTGAATGTCCAAGTAAGCCAATGCTGGTTTTCAGAGGCCTGTTCATACTCGCAGCCGTGCTGTTTAATTGACAATTCACTCCACCCTGTTCAGCTCTTCATTGTCCCACCACACTACCAGCCTTCAGAAATCTTTGTTATCTCCACTACAGAATGTTCCATTCATTCACTGCGAATCTGGAATTCATCTGACTCTCAACTCCACGCAGGTTTTCATTACACCACTGTTGAATGTCCAAGTAACCCAATGCTGGTTTTCAGCGGCCTGTTCATATTCGCAGCCCTGCTGTTTACTTGGCTATCGATTCAAGCCTGGTCAGCTCTTCATTTTCCTGTCCACACAACACAGGCTTCAGAAATCATTGGAATCTCCTCTACAGAATGTTCCATTCATTCACTGCGAATGTGGAATTCAACTGACTCTCCACTCCATGCAGGTTTTCCTTACACCACTGATGAATGTCCAAGTAACCCAATGCTGGTTTTCAGCTGCATGTTCACACTCGCAGCCATGCTATACAATTGGCTTTCCACTAAATCCTGATTAGTTCTTGATTTTCCTTCCACACGACCCAGCCTTCAGAAATCGTTGGAATCTCCACTAGAGAATGTTCCATTCATTCACTGCGAATCTGGAATTCCTCTGAACCTCCACTCCCGGCAGGTTTTCGTTACACCACTGTTGAATGTCCAAGTAACCCAATGTTTTAAGTGTTTTCTTCACAAGCGCAGTGGTGCTGTTCAATTGGCTATCCACTCAACCCTGGCCAGCTCTACATTTTCCTGTCCACACCACAGAGACTGGAGAAATCATTGTTATCTCCACTACAGAATGTTCCATTCATTCACAGCGAATCTGGAATTCATCTGAATCTCCACTCCCGGCAGGTTTTCGTGACACCACTGGTAAATATCCAAGTAAGCCAATGCTGGTTTTAAGTGGCCTGCTCATACTCTCAGCCGTGCTGTTCAATTTGCTATCCACTCAACCCTCTTCAGCTCCATTTTCCTGTCCACATAACCCAAACTTCAGAAACAATTGGTATCTCCTCCACAGAATGTTCCATTCATTGACGGCAAATCTGAAATTCATCTAATTCTCAACTCCCGTCAGGTTTTCGTTACACCACTTGTGAATGTCCAATTAAGCCAAAGCTGGTTTTCAGTGGCCTGTTCTTACTACGAGACGTGCTGTTCATTTGGCTATCCATTCCACCCTGTTCAGCTCTACATTTTCGTGTCCACAAAACCCAGCCTTCAGAAATCATTGGAATCACCACTAGAGAATGTTCCATTCATTCACTGCGAATCTGGAATTCATCTGAATCTCCACTCCCGGCAGGTTTTCATTGCACCACTGCTGAATGTTCAAGTAACGCAATGATGGTTTTCAGCGGTCTATTCACACTCGAACCCGTGCTGTTCACGGTCTAGCGACTCAACACTGGTGAGTTCTTCTTTTTCCAGTTCAGACAATACAAACCTCAGAAACCATTGCAATCTACACTACAGAATGTTTCATTCATTCAGGCGAATCTTGAATTCATCTTGTTCTCCACTCCCAGCAGGTTTTCGTTTCACCACTGGTGAATGTCCAAGCAACCCAAGGCTGGTTTCAGCTGCGTGTTAACACTCGCAGCCGTGCTGTTCAATTGGCTATCCAGTGAACGCTGGTTAGCTCTTGATTTTCCTTCCACACACCGAGCCTTCAGAAATCATTCTTATCTCCACTTCAGAATGTTCCATTCGTTCCCTGCGAATCTGGAATTCCTCTGACTCTCCACACCAGGCAGATTTTCCTAACAACACTGGTGAATGACCAGGTAATCCAATGCTGGTTTTCAGCGGCTGTTCACACTCACAGCCTTGCTGTTCAATTGGCAATCCAGTCAAACCTAGTCAGCTCTTCATTTTCCTGTCCACACAACCCAGCGTTCAGAAATCATTGGAATCTCTACTACAGAAATTTCCATTCATTCACTGTGAATCTGGAAATACTCTGAATCTGCATTCCAGGAAGGCTTTCGTTACACCACTGATGAATGTCCAAGTAATGCAATGCTGCTTCTTAGTGGTCTGTTCACACTCGAAACCGTGCTGTTCATTGGCTATCCACTCAATATCGGTCAGCTCTTCAATATCCTGTCCAGACTATCCAGATTCCTAAATGTTGGCAATCACCACTACAGAATGTTCCATTCAATCACGCGAATCTGGAATTCATCAGAGTCTCCACTCCTGGAAGGTTTTCGTGACACCACTGGTAAATGTCCAAGGAAGACAATGCTGGTTTTAAGCCGCCTGCTAACACACTCAGCCGTGCTGTTCAATTTGCTATCCACCCAACCCTATTCAGCTCTACATTTTCCTGTCCTCATAACCCAACCTTCAGAAATAATTGGTATCTCCTCCACAGAATGTTCCGTTCATTCACTGCGAATCTTAAATTCATCTGACTCTCAACTCCCGGCGGGTTATCGTTACACCACTTGTGAATGTCCAAGTAAGCCAATGCTGGTTTTCAGTGGCCTGTTCATACTAAGAGACGTGCTGTTCATTTGGCTATCCACTCCACTCTGTTCAGCTCTACATTTTCGTGTCCACAAAACCCAGCCTTCAGAAATCATTGGAATCACCACTAGAGAATGTTCCATTCATTCACTGCGAATCTGGAATTCATCTGAACCTCCACTCCTGGCAGGTTTTCGTTACGCCACTGGTGAATGTCCAAGTAACTCAATACTGCTTTTCAGAGGCATGCTGTTCAATGGGCTATCCACTCAATATTGGTCAGCTCTTCATTTTCCTCTCCACACAAACCAGCCTTCAGAAATCATTGGGCTCTCCACTACAGACTGTTCCATTCATTCACTGCGATTCTGCAATTCATCTGACTCTCCGCTCCAGGCAGGTTTTCATTACAGCACTGGTGAATGACCAAGTAATCCAATGCTGGTTTTCAGCCGCCTTTTCACACTCGCAGTGTGCTGTTCAATTGTCTATCCACTCAAACCTGGTCAGCCTTTCATTTTCTTTTCCACAATATCAGACTTCAGAAATCATTGGAATCGCCAGTACAGAATGTTCCATTCATTCACTGCCAATCTGGAATTCATCTGAATCTGCACTCCAGGTAGGCTTTCATTACACCACTTATGAATGTCCAAGTAACACAATGCTGGTTTTCAGCGGTCTGTTCACACTCTAAGCCCTGCTTTTTACTGGGTATCCACACAACTGTGGTCAGCTCTTCATTTTCATGTCCAAACAATCCAGACTTGAGAAATCATTGCAATCTCCAGTACAGAATGTTCCATTCATTCACTGCGAATCTGGAATTCAACTGAATCTCCACTACCTGCAGATTTATCTTACACCACTTGTGAATGTCCAAGTAAAACAATGCTGGTTTTCAGAGGCCTGTTCATGTTCGCAGTCGTGCTGTTCAATTGGCTATCCACTCAACCTGTTTTGCTCCTCATTTTCCTGTGCACACAACCCAGCCTTCAGAAATCATTGTAATCTCCACTACAGGATGTTCCATTCATTCACTGGGAATCTGGAATTCATCTGAATCTGCACTCCACGCAGGCTTTCGTTACACCACTGCTGAAAGTCGAAGTAATGCAATACTGGTTTTCAGTGGTCTGTTCACATTCGAAGCCGAGGCTTTTTACAGGCTATCCACTCAACACTGGTCAGCTCTTCATTTTCGTGTCCCCACAATCCAGATTTCAGAAATCATTGCAATCTCCACTACAGAATGTTCCATTCATTCACTGCGAGTCTGGAGTTTATCTGATTCTCCACTCCCGCCTGGTTAACATTACACCACTTGTGAATGTCCAAGTAAGCCAATGCTGGTTTTCAGAGGCCTGTTCATACTCGCAGCCGTGCTGTTTAATTGACAATTCACTCCACCCTGTTCAGCTCTTCATTGTCCCACCACACTACCAGCCTTCAGAAATCTTTGTTATCTCCACTACAGAATGTTCCATTCATTCACTGCGAATCTGGAATTCATCTGACTCTCAACTCCACGCAGGTTTTCATTACACCACTGTTGAATGTCCAAGTAACCCAATGCTGGTTTTCAGCGGCCTGTTCATATTCGCAGCCCTGCTGTTTACTTGGCTATCGATTCAAGCCTGGTCAGCTCTTCATTTTCCTGTCCACACAACACAGGCTTCAGAAATCATTGGAATCTCCTCTAAAGAATGTTCCATTCATTCACTGCGAATGTGGAATTCAACTGACTCTCCACTCCATGCAGGTTTTCCTTACACCACTGATGAATGTCCAAGTAACCCAATGCTGGTTTTCAGCTGCATGTTCACACTCGCAGCCATGCTATACAATTGGCTTTCCACTAAATCCTGAATAGTTCTTGATTTTCCTTCCACACGACCCAGCCTTCAGAAATCGTTGGAATCTCCACTAGAGAATGTTCCATTCATTCACTGCGAATCTGGAATTCCTCTGAACCTCCACTCCCGGCAGGTTTTCGTTACACCACTGTTGAATGTCCAAGTAACCCAATGTTTTAAGTGTTTTCTTCACAAGCGCAGTGGTGCTGTTCAATTGGCTATCCACTCAACCCTGGCCAGCTCTACATTTTCCTGTCCACACCACAGAGACTGGAGAAATCATTGTTATCTCCACTACAGAATGTTCCATTCATTCACAGCGAATCTGGAATTCATCTGAATCTCCACTCCCGGCAGGTTTTCGTGACACGACTGGTAAATATCCAAGTAAGCCAATGCTGGTTTTAAGTGGCCTGCTCATACTCTCAGCCGTGCTGTTCAATTTGCTATCCACTCAACCCTCTTCAGCTCCATTTTCCTGTCCACATAACCCAAACTTCAGAAACAATTGGTATCTCCTCCACAGAATGTTCCATTCATTGACGGCAAATCTGAAATTCATCTAATTCTCAACTCCCGTCAGGTTTTCGTTACACCACTTGTGAATGTCCAATTAAGCCAAAGCTGGTTTTCAGTGGCCTGTTCTTACTACGAGACGTGCTGTTCATTTGGCTATCCATTCCACCCTGTTCAGCTCTACATTTTCGTGTCCACAAAACCCAGCCTTCAGAAATCATTGGAATCACCACTAGAGAATGTTCCATTCATTCACTGCGAATCTGGAATTCATCTGAATCTCCACTCCCGGCAGGTTTTCATTGCACCACTGCTGAATGTTCAAGTAACGCAATGATGGTTTTCAGCGGTCTATTCACACTTGAACCCGTGCTGTTCACGGTCTAGCGACTCAACACTGGTGAGTTCTTCTTTTTCCAGTTCAGACAATACAAACCTCAGAAACCATTGCAATCTACACTACAGAATGTTTCATTCATTCAGGCGAATCTTGAATTCATCTTGTTCTCCACTCCCAGCAGGTTTTCGTTTCACCACTGGTGAATGTCCAAGCAACCCAAGGCTGGTTTCAGCTGCGTGTTAACACTCGCAGCCGTGCTGTTCAATTGGCTATCCAGTGAACGCTGGTTAGCTCTTGATTTTCCTTCCACACACCGAGCCTTCAGAAATCATTCTTATCTCCACTTCAGAATGTTCCATTCGTTCCCTGCGAATCTGGAATTCCTCTGACTCTCCACACCAGGCAGATTTTCCTAACAACACTGGTGAATGACCAGGTAATCCAATGCTGGTTTTCAGCGGCTGTTCACACTCACAGCCTTGCTGTTCAATTGGCAATCCAGTCAAACCTAGTCAGCTCTTCATTTTCCTGTCCACACAACCCAGCGTTCAGAAATCATTGGAATCTCTACTACAGAAATTTCCATTCATTCACTGTGAATCTGGAAATACTCTGAATCTGCATTCCAGGAAGGCTTTCGTTACACCACTGATGAATGTCCAAGTAATGCAATGCTGCTTCTTAGTGGTCTGTTCACACTCGAAACCGTGCTGTTCATTGGCTATCCACTCAATATCGGTCAGCTCTTCAATATCCTGTCCAGACTATCCAGATTCCTAAATGTTGGCAATCACCACTACAGAATGTTCCATTCAATCACGCGAATCTGGAATTCATCAGAGTCTCCACTCCTGGAAGGTTTTCGTGACACCACTGGTAAATGTCCAAGGAAGACAATGCTGGTTTTAAGCCGCCTGCTAACACACTCAGCCGTGCTGTTCAATTTGCTATCCACCCAACCCTATTCAGCTCTACATTTTCCTGTCCTCATAACCCAACCTTCAGAAATAATTGGTATCTCCTCCACAGAATGTTCCGTTCATTCACTGCGAATCTTAAATTCATCTGACTCTCAACTCCCGGCGGGCTATCGTTACACCACTTGTGAATGTCCAAGTAAGCCAATGCTGGTTTTCAGTGGCCTGTTCATACTAAGAGACGTGCTGTTCATTTGGCTATCCACTCCACCCTGTTCAGCTCTACATTTTCGTGTCCACAAAACCCAGCCTTCAGAAATCATTGGAATCACCACTAGAGAATGTTCCATTCATTCACTGCGAATCTGGAATTCATCTGAACCTCCACTCCTGGCAGGTTTTCGTTACGCCACTGGTGAATGTCCAAGTAACTCAATACTGGTTTTCAGAGGCATGTTCAACTCGCAGAAGTGCTGTTCAATGGGCTATCCACTCAATATTGGTCAGCTCTTCATTTTCCTCTCCACACAAACCAGCCTTCAGAAATCATTGGGCTCTCCACTACAGACTGTTCCATTCATTCACTGTGATTCTGCAATTCATCTGACTCTCCGCTCCAGGCAGGTTTTCATTACAGCACTGGTGAATGACCAAGTAATCCAATGCTGGTTTTCAGCCGCCTTTTCACACTCGCAGTGTGCTGTTCAATTGTCTATCCACTCAAACCTGGTCAGCCTTTCATTTTCTTTTCCACAATATCAGACTTCAGAAATCATTGGAATCGCCAGTACAGAATGTTCCATTCATTCACTGCCAATCTGGAATTCATCTGAATCTGCACTCCAGGTAGGCTTTCATTACACCACTTATGAATGTCCAAGTAACACAATGCTGGTTTTCAGCGGTCTGTTCACACTCTAAGCCCTGCTTTTTACTGGGTATCCACACAACTGTGGTCAGCTCTTCATTTTCATGTCCAAACAATCCAGACTTGAGAAATCATTGCAATCTCCAGTACAGAATGTTCCATTCATTCACTGCGAATCTGGAATTCAACTGAATCTCCACTACCTGCAGATTTATCTTACACCACTTGTGAATGTCCAAGTAAAACAATGCTGGTTTTCAGAGGCCTGTTCATGTTCGCAGTCGTGCTGTTCAATTGGCTATCCACTCAACCTGTTTTGCTCCTCATTTTCCTGTGCACACAACCCAGCCTTCAGAAATCATTGTAATCTCCACTACAGGATGTTCCATTCATTCACTGGGAATCTGGAATTCATCTGAATCTGCACTCCACGCAGGCTTTCGTTACACCACTGCTGAAAGTCGAAGTAATGCAATACTGGTTTTCAGTGGTCTGTTCACATTCGAAGCCGAGGCTTTTTACAGGCTATCCACTCAACACTGGTCAGCTCTTCATTTTCGTGTCCCCACAATCCAGATTTCAGAAATCATTGCAATCTCCACTACAGAATGTTCCATTCATTCACTGCGAGTCTGGAGTTTATCTGATTCTCCACTCCCGCCTGGTTAACATTACACCACTTGTGAATGTCCAAGTAAGCCAATGCTGGTTTTCAGAGGCCTGTTCATACTCGCAGCCGTGCTGTTTAATTGACAATTCACTCCACCCTGTTCAGCTCTTCATTGTCCCACCACACTACCAGCCTTCAGAAATCTTTGTTATCTCCACTACAGAATGTTCCATTCATTCACTGCGAATCTGGAATTCATCTGACTCTCAACTCCACGCAGGTTTTCATTACACCACTGTTGAATGTCCAAGTAACCCAATGCTGGTTTTCAGCGGCCTGTTCATATTCGCAGCCCTGCTGTTTACTTGGCTATCGATTCAAGCCTGGTCAGCTCTTCATTTTCCTGTCCACACAACACAGGCTTCAGAAATCATTGGAATCTCCTCTAAAGAATGTTCCATTCATTCACTGCGAATGTGGAATTCAACTGACTCTCCACTCCATGCAGGTTTTCCTTACACCACTGATGAATGTCCAAGTAACCCAATGCTGGTTTTCAGCTGCATGTTCACACTCGCAGCCATGCTATACAATTGGCTTTCCACTAAATCCTGAATAGTTCTTGATTTTCCTTCCACACGACCCAGCCTTCAGAAATCGTTGGAATCTCCACTAGAGAATGTTCCATTCATTCACTGCGAATCTGGAATTCCTCTGAACCTCCACTCCCGGCAGGTTTTCGTTACACCACTGTTGAATGTCCAAGTAACCCAATGTTTTAAGTGTTTTCTTCACAAGCGCAGTGGTGCTGTTCAATTGGCTATCCACTCAACCCTGGCCAGCTCTACATTTTCCTGTCCACACCACAGAGACTGGAGAAATCATTGTTATCTCCACTACAGAATGTTCCATTCATTCACAGCGAATCTGGAATTCATCTGAATCTCCACTCCCGGCAGGTTTTCGTGACACGACTGGTAAATATCCAAGTAAGCCAATGCTGGTTTTAAGTGGCCTGCTCATACTCTCAGCCGTGCTGTTCAATTTGCTATCCACTCAACCCTCTTCAGCTCCATTTTCCTGTCCACATAACCCAAACTTCAGAAACAATTGGTATCTCCTCCACAGAATGTTCCATTCATTGACGGCAAATCTGAAATTCATCTAATTCTCAACTCCCGTCAGGTTTTCGTTACACCACTTGTGAATGTCCAATTAAGCCAAAGCTGGTTTTCAGTGGCCTGTTCTTACTACGAGACGTGCTGTTCATTTGGCTATCCATTCCACCCTGTTCAGCTCTACATTTTCGTGTCCACAAAACCCAGCCTTCAGAAATCATTGGAATCACCACTAGAGAATGTTCCATTCATTCACTGCGAATCTGGAATTCATCTGAATCTCCACTCCCGGCAGGTTTTCATTGCACCACTGCTGAATGTTCAAGTAACGCAATGATGGTTTTCAGCGGTCTATTCACACTCGAACCCGTGCTGTTCACGGTCTAGCGACTCAACACTGGTGAGTTCTTCTTTTTCCAGTTCAGACAATACAAACCTCAGAAACCATTGCAATCTACACTACAGAATGTTTCATTCATTCAGGCGAATCTTGAATTCATCTTGTTCTCCACTCCCAGCAGGTTTTCGTTTCACCACTGGTGAATGTCCAAGCAACCCAAGGCTGGTTTCAGCTGCGTGTTAACACTCGCAGCCGTGCTGTTCAATTGGCTATCCAGTGAACGCTGGTTAGCTCTTGATTTTCCTTCCACACACCGAGCCTTCAGAAATCATTCTTATCTCCACTTCAGAATGTTCCATTCGTTCCCTGCGAATCTGGAATTCCTCTGACTCTCCACACCAGGCAGATTTTCCTAACAACACTGGTGAATGACCAGGTAATCCAATGCTGGTTTTCAGCGGCTGTTCACACTCACAGCCTTGCTGTTCAATTGGCAATCCAGTCAAACCTAGTCAGCTCTTCATTTTCCTGTCCACACAACCCAGCGTTCAGAAATCATTGGAATCTCTACTACAGAAATTTCCATTCATTCACTGTGAATCTGGAAATACTCTGAATCTGCATTCCAGGAAGGCTTTCGTTACACCACTGATGAATGTCCAAGTAATGCAATGCTGCTTCTTAGTGGTCTGTTCACACTCGAAACCGTGCTGTTCATTGGCTATCCACTCAATATCGGTCAGCTCTTCAATATCCTGTCCAGACTATCCAGATTCCTAAATGTTGGCAATCACCACTACAGAATGTTCCATTCAATCACGCGAATCTGGAATTCATCAGAGTCTCCACTCCTGGAAGGTTTTCGTGACACCACTGGTAAATGTCCAAGGAAGACAATGCTGGTTTTAAGCCGCCTGCTAACACACTCAGCCGTGCTGTTCAATTTGCTATCCACCCAACCCTATTCAGCTCTACATTTTCCTGTCCTCATAACCCAACCTTCAGAAATAATTGGTATCTCCTCCACAGAATGTTCCGTTCATTCACTGCGAATCTTAAATTCATCTGACTCTCAACTCCCGGCGGGTTATCGTTACACCACTTGTGAATGTCCAAGTAAGCCAATGCTGGTTTTCAGTGGCCTGTTCATACTAAGAGACGTGCTGTTCATTTGGCTATCCACTCCACCCTGTTCAGCTCTACATTTTCGTGTCCACAAAACCCAGCCTTCAGAAATCATTGGAATCACCACTAGAGAATGTTCCATTCATTCACTGCGAATCTGGAATTCCTCTGAACCTCCACTCCTGGCAGGTTTTCGTTACGCCACTGGTGAATGTCCAAGTAACTCAATACTGGTTTTCAGAGGCATGTTCAACTCGCAGAAGTGCTGTTCAATGGGCTATCCACTCAATATTGGTCAGCTCTTCATTTTCCTCTCCACACAAACCAGCCTTCAGAAATCATTGGGCTCTCCACTACAGACTGTTCCATTCATTCACTGCGATTCTGCAATTCATCTGACTCTCCGCTCCAGGCAGGTTTTCATTACAGCACTGGTGAATGACCAAGTAATCCAATGCTGGTTTTCAGCCGCCTTTTCACACTCGCAGTGTGCTGTTCAATTGTCTATCCACTCAAACCTGGTCAGCCTTTCATTTTCTTTTCCACAATATCAGACTTCAGAAATCATTGGAATCGCCAGTACAGAATGTTCCATTCATTCACTGCCAATCTGGAATTCATCTGAATCTGCACTCCAGGTAGGCTTTCATTACACCACTTATGAATGTCCAAGTAACACAATGCTGGTTTTCAGCGGTCTGTTCACACTCTAAGCCCTGCTTTTTACTGGGTATCCACACAACTGTGGTCAGCTCTTCATTTTCATGTCCAAACAATCCAGACTTGAGAAATCATTGCAATCTCCAGTACAGAATGTTCCATTCATTCACTGCGAATCTGGAATTCAACTGAATCTCCACTACCTGCAGATTTATCTTACACCACTTGTGAATGTCCAAGTAAAACAATGCTGGTTTTCAGAGGCCTGTTCATGTTCGCAGTCGTGCTGTTCAATTGGCTATCCACTCAACCTGTTTTGCTCCTCATTTTCCTGTGCACACAACCCAGCCTTCAGAAATCATTGTAATCTCCACTACAGGATGTTCCATTCATTCACTGGGAATCTGGAATTCATCTGAATCTGCACTCCACGCAGGCTTTCGTTACACCACTGCTGAAAGTCGAAGTAATGCAATACTGGTTTTCAGTGGTCTGTTCACATTCGAAGCCGAGGCTTTTTACAGGCTATCCACTCAACACTGGTCAGCTCTTCATTTTCGTGTCCCCACAATCCAGATTTCAGAAATCATTGCAATCTCCACTACAGAATGTTCCATTCATTCACTGCGAGTCTGGAGTTTATCTGATTCTCCACTCCCGCCTGGTTAACATTACACCACTTGTGAATGTCCAAGTAAGCCAATGCTGGTTTTCAGAGGCCTGTTCATACTCGCAGCCGTGCTGTTTAATTGACAATTCACTCCACCCTGTTCAGCTCTTCATTGTCCCACCACACTACCAGCCTTCAGAAATCTTTGTTATCTCCACTACAGAATGTTCCATTCATTCACTGCGAATCTGGAATTCATCTGACTCTCAACTCCACGCAGGTTTTCATTACACCACTGTTGAATGTCCAAGTAACCCAATGCTGGTTTTCAGCGGCCTGTTCATATTCGCAGCCCTGCTGTTTACTTGGCTATCGATTCAAGCCTGGTCAGCTCTTCATTTTCCTGTCCACACAACACAGGCTTCAGAAATCATTGGAATCTCCTCTACAGAATGTTCCATTCATTCACTGCGAATGTGGAATTCAACTGACTCTCCACTCCATGCAGGTTTTCCTTACACCACTGATGAATGTCCAAGTAACCCAATGCTGGTTTTCAGCTGCATGTTCACACTCGCAGCCATGCTATACAATTGGCTTTCCACTAAATCCTGATTAGTTCTTGATTTTCCTTCCACACGACCCAGCCTTCAGAAATCGTTGGAATCTCCACTAGAGAATGTTCCATTCATTCACTGCGAATCTGGAATTCCTCTGAACCTCCACTCCCGGCAGGTTTTCGTTACACCACTGTTGAATGTCCAAGTAACCCAATGTTTTAAGTGTTTTCTTCACAAGCGCAGTGGTGCTGTTCAATTGGCTATCCACTCAACCCTGGCCAGCTCTACATTTTCCTGTCCACACCACAGAGACTGGAGAAATCATTGTTATCTCCACTACAGAATGTTCCATTCATTCACAGCGAATCTGGAATTCATCTGAATCTCCACTCCCGGCAGGTTTTCGTGACACCACTGGTAAATATCCAAGTAAGCCAATGCTGGTTTTAAGTGGCCTGCTCCTACTCTCAGCCGTGCTGTTCAATTTGCTATCCACTCAACCCTCTTCAGCTCCATTTTCCTGTCCACATAACCCAAACTTCAGAAACAATTGGTATCTCCTCCACAGAATGTTCCATTCATTGACGGCAAATCTGAAATTCATCTAATTCTCAACTCCCGTCAGGTTTTCGTTACACCACTTGTGAATGTCCAATTAAGCCAAAGCTGGTTTTCAGTGGCCTGTTCTTACTACGAGACGTGCTGTTCATTTGGCTATCCATTCCACCCTGTTCAGCTCTACATTTTCGTGTCCACAAAACCCAGCCTTCAGAAATCATTGGAATCACCACTAGAGAATGTTCCATTCATTCACTGCGAATCTGGAATTCATCTGAATCTCCACTCCCGGCAGGTTTTCATTGCACCACTGCTGAATGTTCAAGTAACGCAATGATGGTTTTCAGCGGTCTATTCACACTCGAACCCGTGCTGTTCACGGTCTAGCGACTCAACACTGGTGAGTTCTTCTTTTTCCAGTTCAGACAATACAAACCTCAGAAACCATTGCAATCTACACTACAGAATGTTTCATTCATTCAGGCGAATCTTGAATTCATCTTGTTCTCCACTCCCAGCAGGTTTTCGTTTCACCACTGGTGAATGTCCAAGCAACCCAAGGCTGGTTTCAGCTGCGTGTTAACACTCGCAGCCGTGCTGTTCAATTGGCTATCCAGTGAACGCTGGTTAGCTCTTGATTTTCCTTCCACACACCGAGCCTTCAGAAATCATTCTTATCTCCACTTCAGAATGTTCCATTCGTTCCCTGCGAATCTGGAATTCCTCTGACTCTCCACACCAGGCAGATTTTCCTAACAACACTGGTGAATGACCAGGTAATCCAATGCTGGTTTTCAGCGGCTGTTCACACTCACAGCCTTGCTGTTCAATTGGCAATCCAGTCAAACCTAGTCAGCTCTTCATTATCCTGTCCACACAACCCAGCGTTCAGAAATCATTGGAATCTCTACTACAGAAATTTCCATTCATTCACTGTGAATCTGGAAATACTCTGAATCTGCATTCCAGGAAGGCTTTCGTTACACCACTGATGAATGTCCAAGTAATGCAATGCTGCTTCTTAGTGGTCTGTTCACACTCGAAACCGTGCTGTTCATTGGCTATCCACTCAATATCGGTCAGCTCTTCAATATCCTGTCCAGACTATCCAGATTCCTAAATGTTGGCAATCACCACTACAGAATGTTCCATTCAATCACGCGAATCTGGAATTCATCAGAGTCTCCACTCCTGGAAGGTTTTCGTGACACCACTGGTAAATGTCCAAGGAAGACAATGCTGGTTTTAAGCCGCCTGCTAACACACTCAGCCGTGCTGTTCAATTTGCTATCCACCCAACCCTATTCAGCTCTACATTTTCCTGTCCTCATAACCCAACCTTCAGAAATAATTGGTATCTCCTCCACAGAATGTTCCGTTCATTCACTGCGAATCTTAAATTCATCTGACTCTCAACTCCCGGCGGGTTATCGTTACACCACTTGTGAATGTCCAAGTAAGCCAATGCTGGTTTTCAGTGGCCTGTTCATACTAAGAGACGTGCTGTTCATTTGGCTATCCACTCCACCCTGTTCAGCTCTACATTTTCGTGTCCACAAAACCCAGCCTTCAGAAATCATTGGAATCACCACTAGAGAATGTTCCATTCATTCACTGCGAATCTGGAATTCCTCTGAACCTCCACTCCTGGCAGGTTTTCGTTACGCCACTGGTGAATGTCCAAGTAACTCAATACTGGTTTTCAGAGGCATGTTCAACTCGCAGAAGTGCTGTTCAATGGGCTATCCACTCAATATTGGTCAGCTCTTCATTTTCCTCTCCACACAAACCAGCCTTCAGAAATCATTGGGCTCTCCACTACAGACTGTTCCATTCATTCACTGCGATTCTGCAATTCATCTGACTCTCCGCTCCAGGCAGGTTTTCATTACAGCACTGGTGAATGACCAAGTAATCCAATGCTGGTTTTCAGCCGCCTTTTCACACTCGCAGAGTGCTGTTCAATTGTCTATCCACTCAAACCTGGTCAGCCTTTCATTTTCTTTTCCACAATATCAGACTTCAGAAATCATTGGAATCGCCAGTACAGAATGTTCCATTCATTCACTGCCAATCTGGAATTCATCTGAATCTGCACTCCAGGTAGGCTTTCATTACACCACTTATGAATGTCCAAGTAACACAATGCTGGTTTTCAGCGGTCTGTTCACACTCTAAGCCCTGCTTTTTACTGGGTATCCACACAACTGTGGTCAGCTCTTCATTTTCATGTCCAAACAATCCAGACTTGAGAAATCATTGCAATCTCCAGTACAGAATGTTCCATTCATTCACTGCGAATCTGGAATTCAACTGAATCTCCACTACCTGCAGATTTATCTTACACCACTTGTGAATGTCCAAGTAAAACAATGCTGGTTTTCAGAGGCCTGTTCATGTTCGCAGTCGTGCTGTTCAATTGGCTATCCACTCAACCTGTTTTGCTCCTCATTTTCCTGTGCACACAACCCAGCCTTCAGAAATCATTGTAATCTCCACTACAGGATGTTCCATTCATTCACTGGGAATCTGGAATTCATCTGAATCTGCACTCCACGCAGGCTTTCGTTACACCACTGCTGAAAGTCGAAGTAATGCAATACTGGTTTTCAGTGGTCTGTTCACATTCGAAGCCGAGGCTTTTTACAGGCTATCCACTCAACACTGGTCAGCTCTTCATTTTCGTGTCCCCACAATCCAGATTTCAGAAATCATTGCCATCTCCACTACAGAATGTTCCATTCATTCACTGCGAGTCTGGAGTTTATCTGATTCTCCACTCCCGCCTGGTTAACATTACACCACTTGTGAATGTCCAAGTAAGCCAATGCTGGTTTTCAGAGGCCTGTTCATACTCGCAGCCGTGCTGTTTAATTGACAATTCACTCCACCCTGTTCAGCTCTTCATTGTCCCACCACACTACCAGCCTTCAGAAATCTTTGTTATCTCCACTACAGAATGTTCCATTCATTCACTGCGAATCTGGAATTCATCTGACTCTCAACTCCACGCAGGTTTTCATTACACCACTGTTGAATGTCCAAGTAACCCAATGCTGGTTTTCAGCGGCCTGTTCATATTCGCAGCCCTGCTGTTTACTTGGCTATCGATTCAAGCCTGGTCAGCTCTTCATTTTCCTGTCCACACAACACAGGCTTCAGAAATCATTGGAATCTCCTCTACAGAATGTTCCATTCATTCACTGCGAATGTGGAATTCAACTGACTCTCCACTCCATGCAGGTTTTCCTTACACCACTGATGAATGTCCAAGTAACCCAATGCTGGTTTTCAGCTGCATGTTCACACTCGCAGCCATGCTATACAATTGGCTTTCCACTAAATCCTGATTAGTTCTTGATTTTCCTTCCACACGACCCAGCCTTCAGAAATCGTTGGAATCTCCACTAGAGAATGTTCCATTCATTCACTGCGAATCTGGAATTCCTCTGAACCTCCACTCCCGGCAGGTTTTCGTTACACCACTGTTGAATGTCCAAGTAACCCAATGTTTTAAGTGTTTTCTTCACAAGCGCAGTGGTGCTGTTCAATTGGCTATCCACTCAACCCTGGCCAGCTCTACATTTTCCTGTCCACACCACAGAGACTGGAGAAATCATTGTTATCTCCACTACAGAATGTTCCATTCATTCACAGCGAATCTGGAATTCATCTGAATCTCCACTCCCGGCAGGTTTTCGTGACACCACTGGTAAATATCCAAGTAAGCCAATGCTGGTTTTAAGTGGCCTGCTCATACTCTCAGCCGTGCTGTTCAATTTGCTATCCACTCAACCCTCTTCAGCTCCATTTTCCTGTCCACATAACCCAAACTTCAGAAACAATTGGTATCTCCTCCACAGAATGTTCCATTCATTGACGGCAAATCTGAAATTCATCTAATTCTCAACTCCCGTCAGGTTTTCGTTACACCACTTGTGAATGTCCAATTAAGCCAAAGCTGGTTTTCAGTGGCCTGTTCTTACTACGAGACGTGCTGTTCATTTGGCTATCCATTCCACCCTGTTCAGCTCTACATTTTCGTGTCCACAAAACCCAGCCTTCAGAAATCATTGGAATCACCACTAGAGAATGTTCCATTCATTCACTGCGAATCTGGAATTCATCTGAATCTCCACTCCCGGCAGGTTTTCATTGCACCACTGCTGAATGTTCAAGTAACGCAATGATGGTTTTCAGCGGTCTATTCACACTCGAACCCGTGCTGTTCACGGTCTAGCGACTCAACACTGGTGAGTTCTTCTTTTTCCAGTTCAGACAATACAAACCTCAGAAACCATTGCAATCTACACTACAGAATGTTTCATTCATTCAGGCGAATCTTGAATTCATCTTGTTCTCCACTCCCAGCAGGTTTTCGTTTCACCACTGGTGAATGTCCAAGCAACCCAAGGCTGGTTTCAGCTGCGTGTTAACACTCGCAGCCGTGCTGTTCAATTGGCTATCCAGTGAACGCTGGTTAGCTCTTGATTTTCCTTCCACACACCGAGCCTTCAGAAATCATTCTTATCTCCACTTCAGAATGTTCCATTCGTTCCCTGCGAATCTGGAATTCCTCTGACTCTCCACACCAGGCAGATTTTCCTAACAACACTGGTGAATGACCAGGTAATCCAATGCTGGTTTTCAGCGGCTGTTCACACTCACAGCCTTGCTGTTCAATTGGCAATCCAGTCAAACCTAGTCAGCTCTTCATTTTCCTGTCCACACAACCCAGCGTTCAGAAATCATTGGAATCTCTACTACAGAAATTTCCATTCATTCACTGTGAATCTGGAAATACTCTGAATCTGCATTCCAGGAAGGCTTTCGTTACACCACTGATGAATGTCCAAGTAATGCAATGCTGCTTCTTAGTGGTCTGTTCACACTCGAAACCGTGCTGTTCATTGGCTATCCACTCAATATCGGTCAGCTCTTCAATATCCTGTCCAGACTATCCAGATTCCTAAATGTTGGCAATCACCACTACAGAATGTTCCATTCAATCACGCGAATCTGGAATTCATCAGAGTCTCCACTCCTGGAAGGTTTTCGTGACACCACTGGTAAATGTCCAAGGAAGACAATGCTGGTTTTAAGCCGCCTGCTAACACACTCAGCCGTGCTGTTCAATTTGCTATCCACCCAACCCTATTCAGCTCTACATTTTCCTGTCCTCATAACCCAACCTTCAGAAATAATTGGTATCTCCTCCACAGAATGTTCCGTTCATTCACTGCGAATCTTAAATTCATCTGACTCTCAACTCCCGGCGGGTTATCGTTACACCACTTGTGAATGTCCAAGTAAGCCAATGCTGGTTTTCAGTGGCCTGTTCATACTAAGAGACGTGCTGTTCATTTGGCTATCCACTCCACCCTGTTCAGCTCTACATTTTCGTGTCCACAAAACCCAGCCTTCAGAAATCATTGGAATCACCACTAGAGAATGTTCCATTCATTCACTGCGAATCTGGAATTCATCTGAACCTCCACTCCTGGCAGGTTTTCGTTACGCCACTGGTGAATGTCCAAGTAACTCAATACTGGTTTTCAGAGGCATGTTCAACTCGCAGAAGTGCTGTTCAATGGGCTATCCACTCAATATTGGTCAGCTCTTCATTTTCCTCTCCACACAAACCAGCCTTCAGAAATCATTGGGCTCTCCACTACAGACTGTTCCATTCATTCACTGCGATTCTGCAATTCATCTGACTCTCCGCTCCAGGCAGGTTTTCATTACAGCACTGGTGAATGACCAAGTAATCCAATGCTGGTTTTCAGCCGCCTTTTCACACTCGCAGAGTGCTGTTCAATTGTCTATCCACTCAAACCTGGTCAGCCTTTCATTTTCTTTTCCACAATCTCAGACTTCAGAAATCATTGGAATCGCCAGTACAGAATGTTCCATTCATTCACTGCCAATCTGGAATTCATCTGAATCTGCACTCCAGGTAGGCTTTCATTACACCACTTATGAATGTCCAAGTAACACAATGCTGGTTTTCAGCGGTCTGTTCACACTCTAAGCCCTGCTTTTTACTGGGTATCCACACAACTGTGGTCAGCTCTTCATTTTCATGTCCAAACAATCCAGACTTGAGAAATCATTGCAATCTCCAGTACAGAATGTTCCATTCATTCACTGCGAATCTGGAATTCAACTGAATCTCCACTACCTGCAGATTTATCTTACACCACTTGTGAATGTCCAAGTAAAACAATGCTGGTTTTCAGAGGCCTGTTCATGTTCGCAGTCGTGCTGTTCAATTGGCTATCCACTCAACCTGTTTTGCTCCTCATTTTCCTGTGCACACAACCCAGCCTTCAGAAATCATTGTAATCTCCACTACAGGATGTTCATTCATTCACTGGGAATCTGGAATTCATCTGAATCTGCACTCCACGCAGGCTTTCGTTACACCACTGCTGAAAGTCGAAGTAATGCAATACTGGTTTTCAGTGGTCTGTTCACATTCGAAGCCGAGGCTTTTTACAGGCTATCCACTCAACACTGGTCAGCTCTTCATTTTCGTGTCCCCACAATCCAGATTTCAGAAATCATTGCAATCTCCACTACAGAATGTTCCATTCATTCACTGCGAGTCTGGAGTTTATCTGATTCTCCACTCCCGCCTGGTTAACATTACACCACTTGTGAATGTCCAAGTAAGCCAATGCTGGTTTTCAGAGGCCTGTTCATACTCGCAGCCGTGCTGTTTAATTGACAATTCACTCCACCCTGTTCAGCTGTTCATTGTCCCACCACACTACCAGCCTTCAGAAATCTTTGTTATCTCCACTACAGAATGTTCCATTCATTCACTGCGAATCTGGAATTCATCTGACTCTCAACTCCACGCAGGTTTTCATTACACCACTGTTGAATGTCCAAGTAACCCAATGCTGGTTTTCAGCGGCCTGTTCATATTCGCAGCCCTGCTGTTTACTTGGCTATCGATTCAAGCCTGGTCAGCTCTTCATTTTCCTGTCCACACAACACAGGCTTCAGAAATCATTGGAATCTCCTCTACAGAATGTTCCATTCATTCACTGCGAATGTGGAATTCAACTGACTCTCCACTCCATGCAGGTTTTCCTTACACCACTGATGAATGTCCAAGTAACCCAATGCTGGTTTTCAGCTGCATGTTCACACTCGCAGCCATGCTATACAATTGGCTTTCCACTAAATCCTGATTAGTTCTTGATTTTCCTTCCACACGACCCAGCCTTCAGAAATCGTTGGAATCTCCACTAGAGAATGTTCCATTCATTCACTGCGAATCTGGAATTCCTCTGAACCTCCACTCCCGGCAGGTTTTCGTTACACCACTGTTGAATGTCCAAGTAACCCAATGTTTTAAGTGTTTTCTTCACAAGCGCAGTGGTGCTGTTCAATTGGCTATCCACTCAACCCTGGCCAGCTCTACATTTTCCTGTCCACACCACAGAGACTGGAGAAATCATTGTTATCTCCACTACAGAATGTTCCATTCATTCACAGCGAATCTGGAATTCATCTGAATCTCCACTCCCGGCAGGTTTTCGTGACACCACTGGTAAATATCCAAGTAAGCCAATGCTGGTTTTAAGTGGCCTGCTCCTACTCTCAGCCGTGCTGTTCAATTTGCTATCCACTCAACCCTCTTCAGCTCCATTTTCCTGTCCACATAACCCAAACTTCAGAAACAATTGGTATCTCCTCCACAGAATGTTCCATTCATTGACGGCAAATCTGAAATTCATCTAATTCTCAACTCCCGTCAGGTTTTCGTTACACCACTTGTGAATGTCCAATTAAGCCAAAGCTGGTTTTCAGTGGCCTGTTCTTACTACGAGACGTGCTGTTCATTTGGCTATCCATTCCACCCTGTTCAGCTCTACATTTTCGTGTCCACAAAACCCAGCCTTCAGAAATCATTGGAATCACCACTAGAGAATGTTCCATTCATTCACTGCGAATCTGGAATTCATCTGAATCTCCACTCCCGGCAGGTTTTCATTGCACCACTGCTGAATGTTCAAGTAACGCAATGATGGTTTTCAGCGGTCTATTCACACTCGAACCCGTGCTGTTCACGGTCTAGCGACTCAACACTGGTGAGTTCTTCTTTTTCCAGTTCAGACAATACAAACCTCAGAAACCATTGCAATCTACACTACAGAATGTTTCATTCATTCAGGCGAATCTTGAATTCATCTTGTTCTCCACTCCCAGCAGGTTTTCGTTTCACCACTGGTGAATGTCCAAGCAACCCAAGGCTGGTTTCAGCTGCGTGTTAACACTCGCAGCCGTGCTGTTCAATTGGCTATCCAGTGAACGCTGGTTAGCTCTTGATTTTCCTTCCACACACCGAGCCTTCAGAAATCATTCTTATCTCCACTTCAGAATGTTCCATTCGTTCCCTGCGAATCTGGAATTCCTCTGACTCTCCACACCAGGCAGATTTTCCTAACAACACTGGTGAATGACCAGGTAATCCAATGCTGGTTTTCAGCGGCTGTTCACACTCACAGCCTTGCTGTTCAATTGGCAATCCAGTCAAACCTAGTCAGCTCTTCATTTTCCTGTCCACACAACCCAGCGTTCAGAAATCATTGGAATCTCTACTACAGAAATTTCCATTCATTCACTGTGAATCTGGAAATACTCTGAATCTGCATTCCAGGAAGGCTTTCGTTACACCACTGATGAATGTCCAAGTAATGCAATGCTGCTTCTTAGTGGTCTGTTCACACTCGAAACCGTGCTGTTCATTGGCTATCCACTCAATATCGGTCAGCTCTTCAATATCCTGTCCAGACTATCCAGATTCCTAAATGTTGGCAATCACCACTACAGAATGTTCCATTCAATCACGCGAATCTGGAATTCATCAGAGTCTCCACTCCTGGAAGGTTTTCGTGACACCACTGGTAAATGTCCAAGGAAGACAATGCTGGTTTTAAGCCGCCTGCTAACACACTCAGCCGTGCTGTTCAATTTGCTATCCACCCAACCCTATTCAGCTCTACATTTTCCTGTCCTCATAACCCAACCTTCAGAAATAATTGGTATCTCCTCCACAGAATGTTCCGTTCATTCACTGCGAATCTTAAATTCATCTGACTCTCAACTCCCGGCGGGTTATCGTTACACCACTTGTGAATGTCCAAGTAAGCCAATGCTGGTTTTCAGTGGCCTGTTCATACTAAGAGACGTGCTGTTCATTTGGCTATCCACTCCACCCTGTTCAGCTCTACATTTTCGTGTCCACAAAACCCAGCCTTCAGAAATCATTGGAATCACCACTAGAGAATGTTCCATTCATTCACTGCGAATCTGGAATTCCTCTGAACCTCCACTCCTGGCAGGTTTTCGTTACGCCACTGGTGAATGTCCAAGTAACTCAATACTGGTTTTCAGAGGCATGTTCAACTCGCAGAAGTGCTGTTCAATGGGCTATCCACTCAATATTGGTCAGCTCTTCATTTTCCTCTCCACACAAACCAGCCTTCAGAAATCATTGGGCTCTCCACTACAGACTGTTCCATTCATTCACTGCGATTCTGCAATTCATCTGACTCTCCGCTCCAGGCAGGTTTTCATTACAGCACTGGTGAATGACCAAGTAATCCAATGCTGGTTTTCAGCCGCCTTTTCACACTCGCAGAGTGCTGTTCAATTGTCTATCCACTCAAACCTGGTCAGCCTTTCATTTTCTTTTCCACAATATCAGACTTCAGAAATCATTGGAATCGCCAGTACAGAATGTTCCATTCATTCACTGCCAATCTGGAATTCATCTGAATCTGCACTCCAGGTAGGCTTTCATTACACCACTTATGAATGTCCAAGTAACACAATGCTGGTTTTCAGCGGTCTGTTCACACTCTAAGCCCTGCTTTTTACTGGGTATCCACACAACTGTGGTCAGCTCTTCATTTTCATGTCCAAACAATCCAGACTTGAGAAATCATTGCAATCTCCAGTACAGAATGTTCCATTCATTCACTGCGAATCTGGAATTCAACTGAATCTCCACTACCTGCAGATTTATCTTACACCACTTGTGAATGTCCAAGTAAAACAATGCTGGTTTTCAGAGGCCTGTTCATGTTCGCAGTCGTGCTGTTCAATTGGCTATCCACTCAACCTGTTTTGCTCCTCATTTTCCTGTGCACACAACCCAGCCTTCAGAAATCATTGTAATCTCCACTACAGGATGTTCCATTCATTCACTGGGAATCTGGAATTCATCTGAATCTGCACTCCACGCAGGCTTTCGTTACACCACTGCTGAAAGTCGAAGTAATGCAATACTGGTTTTCAGTGGTCTGTTCACATTCGAAGCCGAGGCTTTTTACAGGCTATCCACTCAACACTGGTCAGCTCTTCATTTTCGTGTCCCCACAATCCAGATTTCAGAAATCATTGCCATCTCCACTACAGAATGTTCCATTCATTCACTGCGAGTCTGGAGTTTATCTGATTCTCCACTCCCGCCTGGTTAACATTACACCACTTGTGAATGTCCAAGTAAGCCAATGCTGGTTTTCAGAGGCCTGTTCATACTCGCAGCCGTGCTGTTTAATTGACAATTCACTCCACCCTGTTCAGCTCTTCATTGTCCCACCACACTACCAGCCTTCAGAAATCTTTGTTATCTCCACTACAGAATGTTCCATTCATTCACTGCGAATCTGGAATTCATCTGACTCTCAACTCCACGCAGGTTTTCATTACACCACTGTTGAATGTCCAAGTAACCCAATGCTGGTTTTCAGCGGCCTGTTCATATTCGCAGCCCTGCTGTTTACTTGGCTATCGATTCAAGCCTGGTCAGCTCTTCATTTTCCTGTCCACACAACACAGGCTTCAGAAATCATTGGAATCTCCTCTACAGAATGTTCCATTCATTCACTGCGAATGTGGAATTCAACTGACTCTCCACTCCATGCAGGTTTTCCTTACACCACTGATGAATGTCCAAGTAACCCAATGCTGGTTTTCAGCTGCATGTTCACACTCGCAGCCATGCTATACAATTGGCTTTCCACTAAATCCTGATTAGTTCTTGATTTTCCTTCCACACGACCCAGCCTTCAGAAATCATTGGAATCTCCACTAGAGAATGTTCCATTCATTCACTGCGAATCTGGAATTCCTCTGAACCTCCACTCCCGGCAGGTTTTCGTTACACCACTGTTGAATGTCCAAGTAACCCAATGTTTTAAGTGTTTTCTTCACAAGCGCAGTGGTGCTGTTCAATTGGCTATCCACTCAACCCTGGCCAGCTCTACATTTTCCTGTCCACACCACAGAGACTGGAGAAATCATTGTTATCTCCACTACAGAATGTTCCATTCATTCACAGCGAATCTGGAATTCATCTGAATCTCCACTCCCGGCACGTTTTCGTGACACCACTGGTAAATATCCAAGTAAGCCAATGCTGGTTTTAAGTGGCCTGCTCCTACTCTCAGCCGTGCTGTTCAATTTGCTATCCACTCAACCCTCTTCAGCTCCATTTTCCTGTCCACATAACCCAAACTTCAGAAACAATTGGTATCTCCTCCACAGAATGTTCCATTCATTGACGGCAAATCTGAAATTCATCTAATTCTCAACTCCCGTCAGGTTTTCGTTACACCACTTGTGAATGTCCAATTAAGCCAAAGCTGGTTTTCAGTGGCCTGTTCTTACTACGAGACGTGCTGTTCATTTGGCTATCCATTCCACCCTGTTCAGCTCTACATTTTCGTGTCCACAAAACCCAGCCTTCAGAAATCATTGGAATCACCACTAGAGAATGTTCCATTCATTCACTGCGAATCTGGAATTCATCTGAATCTCCACTCCCGGCAGGTTTTCATTGCACCACTGCTGAATGTTCAAGTAACGCAATGATGGTTTTCAGCGGTCTATTCACACTCGAACCCGTGCTGTTCACGGTCTAGCGACTCAACACTGGTGAGTTCTTCTTTTTCCAGTTCAGACAATACAAACCTCAGAAACCATTGCAATCTACACTACAGAATGTTTCATTCATTCAGGCGAATCTTGAATTCATCTTGTTCTCCACTCCCAGCAGGTTTTCGTTTCACCACTGGTGAATGTCCAAGCAACCCAAGGCTGGTTTCAGCTGCGTGTTAACACTCGCAGCCGTGCTGTTCAATTGGCTATCCAGTGAACGCTGGTTAGCTCTTGATTTTCCTTCCACACACCGAGCCTTCAGAAATCATTCTTATCTCCACTTCAGAATGTTCCATTCGTTCCCTGCGAATCTGGAATTCCTCTGACTCTCCACACCAGGCAGATTTTCCTAACAACACTGGTGAATGACCAGGTAATCCAATGCTGGTTTTCAGCGGCTGTTCACACTCACAGCCTTGCTGTTCAATTGGCAATCCAGTCAAACCTAGTCAGCTCTTCATTTTCCTGTCCACACAACCCAGCGTTCAGAAATCATTGGAATCTCTACTACAGAAATTTCCATTCATTCACTGTGAATCTGGAAATACTCTGAATCTGCATTCCAGGAAGGCTTTCGTTACACCACTGATGAATGTCCAAGTAATGCAATGCTGCTTCTTAGTGGTCTGTTCACACTCGAAACCGTGCTGTTCATTGGCTATCCACTCAATATCGGTCAGCTCTTCAATATCCTGTCCAGACTATCCAGATTCCTAAATGTTGGCAATCACCACTACAGAATGTTCCATTCAATCACGCGAATCTGGAATTCATCAGAGTCTCCACTCCTGGAAGGTTTTCTTGACACCACTGGTAAATGTCCAAGGAAGACAATGCTGGTTTTAAGCCGCCTGCTAACACACTCAGCCGTGCTGTTCAATTTGCTATCCACCCAACCCTATTCAGCTCTACATTTTCCTGTCCTCATAACCCAACCTTCAGAAATAATTGGTATCTCCTCCACAGAATGTTCCGTTCATTCACTGCGAATCTTAAATTCATCTGACTCTCAACTCCCGGCGGGTTATCGTTACACCACTTGTGAATGTCCAAGTAAGCCAATGCTGGTTTTCAGTGGCCTGTTCATACTAAGAGACGTGCTGTTCATTTGGCTATCCACTCCACCCTGTTCAGCTCTACATTTTCGTGTCCACAAAACCCAGCCTTCAGAAATCATTGGAATCACCACTAGAGAATGTTCCATTCATTCACTGCGAATCTGGAATTCATCTGAACCTCCACTCCTGGCAGGTTTTCGTTACGCCACTGGTGAATGTCCAAGTAACTCAATACTGGTTTTCAGAGGCATGTTCAACTCGCAGAAGTGCTGTTCAATGGGCTATCCACTCAATATTGGTCAGCTCTTCATTTTCCTCTCCACACAAACCAGCCTTCAGAAATCATTGGGCTCTCCACTACAGACTGTTCCATTCATTCACTGCGATTCTGCAATTCATCTGACTCTCCGCTCCAGGCAGGTTTTCATTACAGCACTGGTGAATGACCAAGTAATCCAATGCTGGTTTTCAGCCGCCTTTTCACACTCGCAGTGTGCTGTTCAATTGTCTATCCACTCAAACCTGGTCAGCCTTTCATTTTCTTTTCCACAATATCAGACTTCAGAAATCATTGGAATCGCCAGTACAGAATGTTCCATTCATTCACTGCCAATCTGGAATTCATCTGAATCTGCACTCCAGGTAGGCTTTCATTACACCACCTATGAATGTCCAAGTAACACAATGCTGGTTTTCAGCGGTCTGTTCACACTCTAAGCCCTGCTTTTTACTGGGTATCCACACAACTGTGGTCAGCTCTTCATTTTCATGTCCAAACAATCCAGACTTGAGAAATCATTGCAATCTCCAGTACAGAATGTTCCATTCATTCACTGCGAATCTGGAATTCAACTGAATCTCCACTACCTGCAGATTTATCTTACACCACTTGTGAATGTCCAAGTAAAACAATGCTGGTTTTCAGAGGCCTGTTCATGTTCGCAGTCGTGCTGTTCAATTGGCTATCCACTCAACCTGTTTTGCTCCTCATTTTCCTGTGCACACAACCCAGCCTTCAGAAATCATTGTAATCTCCACTACAGGATGTTCCATTCATTCACTGGGAATCTGGAATTCATCTGAATCTGCACTCCACGCAGGCTTTCGTTACACCACTGCTGAAAGTCGAAGTAATGCAATACTGGTTTTCAGTGGTCTGTTCACATTCGAAGCCGAGGCTTTTTACAGGCTATCCACTCAACACTGGTCAGCTCTTCATTTTCGTGTCCCCACAATCCAGATTTCAGAAATCATTGCAATCTCCACTACGGAATGTTCCATTCATTCACTGCGAGTCTGGAGTTTATCTGATTCTCCACTCCCGCCTGGTTAACATTACACCACTTGTGAATGTCCAAGTAAGCCAATGCTGGTTTTCAGAGGCCTGTTCATACTCGCAGCCGTGCTGTTTAATTGACAATTCACTCCACCCTGTTCAGCTCTTCATTGTCCCACCACACTACCAGCCTTCAGAAATCTTTGTTATCTCCACTACAGAATGTTCCATTCATTCACTGCGAATCTGGAATTCATCTGACTCTCAACTCCACGCAGGTTTTCATTACACCACTGTTGAATGTCCAAGTAACCCAATGCTGGTTTTCAGCGGCCTGTTCATATTCGCAGCCCTGCTGTTTACTTGGCTATCGATTCAAGCCTGGTCAGCTCTTCATTTTCCTGTCCACACAACACAGGCTTCAGAAATCATTGGAATCTCCTCTACAGAATGTTCCATTCATTCACTGCGAATGTGGAATTCAACTGACTCTCCACTCCATGCAGGTTTTCCTTACACCACTGATGAATGTCCAAGTAACCCAATGCTGGTTTTCAGCTGCATGTTCACACTCGCAGCCATGCTATACAATTGGCTTTCCACTAAATCCTGATTAGTTCTTGATTTTCCTTCCACACGACCCAGCCTTCAGAAATCGTTGGAATCTCCACTAGAGAATGTTCCATTCATTCACTGCGAATCTGGAATTCCTCTGAACCTCCACTCCCGGCAGGTTTTCGTTACACCACTGTTGAATGTCCAAGTAACCCAATGTTTTAAGTGTTTTCTTCACAAGCGCAGTGGTGCTGTTCAATTGGCTATCCACTCAACCCTGGCCAGCTCTACATTTTCCTGTCCACACCACAGAGACTGGAGAAATCATTGTTATCTCCACTACAGAATGTTCCATTCATTCACAGCGAATCTGGAATTCATCTGAATCTCCACTCCCGGCAGGTTTTCGTGACACCACTGGTAAATATCCAAGTAAGCCAATGCTGGTTTTAAGTGGCCTGCTCATACTCTCAGCCGTGCTGTTCAATTTGCTATCCACTCAACCCTCTTCAGCTCCATTTTCCTGTCCACATAACCCAAACTTCAGAAACAATTGGTATCTCCTCCACAGAATGTTCCATTCATTGACGGCAAATCTGAAATTCATCTAATTCTCAACTCCCGTCAGGTTTTCGTTACACCACTTGTGAATGTCCAATTAAGCCAAAGCTGGTTTTCAGTGGCCTGTTCTTACTACGAGACGTGCTGTTCATTTGGCTATCCATTCCACCCTGTTCAGCTCTACATTTTCGTGTCCACAAAACCCAGCCTTCAGAAATCATTGGAATCACCACTAGAGAATGTTCCATTCATTCACTGCGAATCTGGAATTCATCTGAATCTCCACTCCCGGCAGGTTTTCATTGCACCACTGCTGAATGTTCAAGTAACGCAATGATGGTTTTCAGCGGTCTATTCACACTCGAACCCGTGCTGTTCACGGTCTAGCGACTCAACACTGGTGAGTTCTTCTTTTTCCAGTTCAGACAATACAAACCTCAGAAACCATTGCAATCTACACTACAGAATGTTTCATTCATTCAGGCGAATCTTGAATTCATCTTGTTCTCCACTCCCAGCAGGTTTTCGTTTCACCACTGGTGAATGTCCAAGCAACCCAAGGCTGGTTTCAGCTGCGTGTTAACACTCGCAGCCGTCCGTGCTGTTCAATTGGCTATCCAGTGAACGCTGGTTAGCTCTTGATTTTCCTTCCACACACCGAGCCTTCAGAAATCATTCTTATCTCCACTTCAGAATGTTCCATTCGTTCCCTGCGAATCTGGAATTCCTCTGACTCTCCACACCAGGCAGATTTTCCTAACAACACTGGTGAATGACCAGGTAATCCAATGCTGGTTTTCAGCGGCTGTTCACACTCACAGCCTTGCTGTTCAATTGGCAATCCAGTCAAACCTAGTCAGCTCTTCATTTTCCTGTCCACACAACCCAGCGTTCAGAAATCATTGGAATCTCTACTACAGAAATTTCCATTCATTCACTGTGAATCTGGAAATACTCTGAATCTGCATTCCAGGAAGGCTTTCGTTACACCACTGATGAATGTCCAAGTAATGCAATGCTGCTTCTTAGTGGTCTGTTCACACTCGAAACCGTGCTGTTCATTGGCTATCCACTCAATATCGGTCAGCTCTTCAATATCCTGTCCAGACTATCCAGATTCCTAAATGTTGGCAATCACCACTACAGAATGTTCCATTCAATCACGCGAATCTGGAATTCATCAGAGTCTCCACTCCTGGAAGGTTTTCGTGACACCACTGGTAAATGTCCAAGGAAGACAATGCTGGTTTTAAGCCGCCTGCTAACACACTCAGCCGTGCTGTTCAATTTGCTATCCACCCAACCCTATTCAGCTCTACATTTTCCTGTCCTCATAACCCAACCTTCAGAAATAATTGGTATCTCCTCCACAGAATGTTCCGTTCATTCACTGCGAATCTTAAATTCATCTGACTCTCAACTCCCGGCGGGTTTTCGTTACACCACTTGTGAATGTCCAAGTAAGCCAATGCTGGTTTTCAGTGGCCTGTTCATACTAAGAGACGTGCTGTTCATTTGGCTATCCACTCCACCCTGTTCAGCTCTACATTTTCGTGTCCACAAAACCCAGCCTTCAGAAATCATTGGAATCACCACTAGAGAATGTTCCATTCATTCACTGCGAATCTGGAATTCCTCTGAACCTCCACTCCTGGCAGGTTTTCGTTACGCCACTGGTGAATGTCCAAGTAACTCAATACTGGTTTTCAGAGGCATGTTCAACATGCAGAAGTGCTGTTCAATGGAATATCCACTCAATATTGGTCAGCTCTTCATTTTCCTCTCCACACAAACCAGCCTTCAGAAATCATTGGGCTCTCCACTACAGACTGTTCCATTCATTCACTGCGATTCTGCAATTCATCTGACTCTCCGCTCCAGGCAGGTTTTCATTACAGCACTGGTGAATGACCAAGTAATCCAATGCTGGTTTTCAGCCGCCTTTTCACACTCGCAGTGTGCTGTTCAATTGTCTATCCACTCAAACCTGGTCAGCCTTTCATTTTCTTTTCCACAATATCAGACTTCAGAAATCATTGGAATCGCCAGTACAGAATGTTCCATTCATTCACTGCCAATCTGGAATTCATCTGAATCTGCACTCCAGGTAGGCTTTCATTACACCACTTATGAATGTCCAAGTAACACAATGCTGGTTTTCAGCGGTCTGTTCACACTCTAAGCCCTGCTTTTTACTGGGTATCCACACAACTGTGGTCAGCTCTTCATTTTCATGTCCAAACAATCCAGACTTGAGAAATCATTGCAATCTCCAGTACAGAATGTTCCATTCATTCACTGCGAATCTGGAATTCAACTGAATCTCCACTACCTGCAGATTTATCTTACACCACTTGTGAATGTCCAAGTAAAACAATGCTGGTTTTCAGAGGCCTGTTCATGTTCGCAGTCGTGCTGTTCAATTGGCTATCCACTCAACCTGTTTTGCTCCTCATTTTCCTGTGCACACAACCCAGCCTTCAGAAATCATTGTAATCTCCACTACAGGATGTTCCATTCATTCACTGGGAATCTGGAATTCATCTGAATCTGCACTCCACGCAGGCTTTCGTTACACCACTGCTGAAAGTCGAAGTAATGCAATACTGGTTTTCAGTGGTCTGTTCACATTCGAAGCCGAGGCTTTTTACAGGCTATCCACTCAACACTGGTCAGCTCTTCATTTTCGTGTCCCCACAATCCAGATTTCAGAAATCATTGCCATCTCCACTACAGAATGTTCCATTCATTCACTGCGAGTCTGGAGTTTATCTGATTCTCCACTCCCGCCTGGTTAACATTACACCACTTGTGAATGTCCAAGTAAGCCAATGCTGGTTTTCAGAGGCCTGTTCATACTCGCAGCCGTGCTGTTTAATTGACAATTCACTCCACCCTGTTCAGCTCTTCATTGTCCCACCACACTACCAGCCTTCAGAAATCTTTGTTATCTCCACTACAGAATGTTCCATTCATTCACTGCGAATCTGGAATTCATCTGACTCTCAACTCCACGCAGGTTTTCATTACACCACTGTTGAATGTCCAAGTAACCCAATGCTGGTTTTCAGCGGCCTGTTCATATTCGCAGCCCTGCTGTTTACTTGGCTATCGATTCAAGCCTGGTCAGCTCTTCATTTTCCTGTCCACACAACACAGGCTTCAGAAATCATTGGAATCTCCTCTACAGAATGTTCCATTCATTCACTGCGAATGTGGAATTCAACTGACTCTCCACTCCATGCAGGTTTTCCTTACACCACTGATGAATGTCCAAGTAACCCAATGCTGGTTTTCAGCTGCATGTTCACACTCGCAGCCATGCTATACAATTGGCTTTCCACTAAATCCTGATTAGTTCTTGATTTTCCTTCCACACGACCCAGCCTTCAGAAATCATTGGAATCTCCACTAGAGAATGTTCCATTCATTCACTGCGAGTCTGGAATTCCTCTGAACCTCCACTCCCGGCAGGTTTTCGTTACACCACTGTTGAATGTCCAAGTAACCCAATGTTTTAAGTGTTTTCTTCACAAGCGCAGTGGTGCTGTTCAATTGGCTATCCACTCAACCCTGGCCAGCTCTACATTTTCCTGTCCACACCACAGAGACTGGAGAAATCATTGTTATCTCCACTACAGAATGTTCCATTCATTCACAGCGAATCTGGAATTCATCTGAATCTCCACTCCCGGCAGGTTTTCGTGACACCACTGGTAAATATCCAAGTAAGCCAATGCTGGTTTTAAGTGGCCTGCTCATACTCTCAGCCGTGCTGTTCAATTTGCTATCCACTCAACCCTCTTCAGCTCCATTTTCCTGTCCACATAACCCAAACTTCAGAAACAATTGGTATCTCCTCCACAGAATGTTCCATTCATTGACGGCAAATCTGAAATTCATCTAATTCTCAACTCCCGTCAGGTTTTCGTTACACCACTTGTGAATGTCCAATTAAGCCAAAGCTGGTTTTCAGTGGCCTGTTCTTACTACGAGACGTGCTGTTCATTTGGCTATCCATTCCACCCTGTTCAGCTCTACATTTTCGTGTCCACAAAACCCAGCCTTCAGAAATCATTGGAATCACCACTAGAGAATGTTCCATTCATTCACTGCGAATCTGGAATTCATCTGAATCTCCACTCCCGGCAGGTTTTCATTGCACCACTGCTGAATGTTCAAGTAACGCAATGATGGTTTTCAGCGGTCTATTCACACTCGAACCCGTGCTGTTCACGGTCTAGCGACTCAACACTGGTGAGTTCTTCTTTTTCCAGTTCAGACAATACAAACCTCAGAAACCATTGCAATCTACACTACAGAATGTTTCATTCATTCAGGCGAATCTTGAATTCATCTTGTTCTCCACTCCCAGCAGGTTTTCGTTTCACCACTGGTGAATGTCCAAGCAACCCAAGGCTGGTTTCAGCTGCGTGTTAACACTCGCAGCCGTCCGTGCTGTTCAATTGGCTATCCAGTGAACGCTGGTTAGCTCTTGATTTTCCTTCCACACACCGAGCCTTCAGAAATCATTCTTATCTCCACTTCAGAATGTTCCATTCGTTCCCTGCGAATCTGGAATTCCTCTGACTCTCCACACCAGGCAGATTTTCCTAACAACACTGGTGAATGACCAGGTAATCCAATGCTGGTTTTCAGCGGCTGTTCACACTCACAGCCTTGCTGTTCAATTGGCAATCCAGTCAAACCTAGTCAGCTCTTCATTTTCCTGTCCACACAACCCAGCGTTCAGAAATCATTGGAATCTCTACTACAGAAATTTCCATTCATTCACTGTGAATCTGGAAATACTCTGAATCTGCATTCCAGGAAGGCTTTCGTTACACCACTGATGAATGTCCAAGTAATGCAATGCTGCTTCTTAGTGGTCTGTTCACACTCGAAACCGTGCTGTTCATTGGCTATCCACTCAATATCGGTCAGCTCTTCAATATCCTGTCCAGACTATCCAGATTCCTAAATGTTGGCAATCACCACTACAGAATGTTCCATTCAATCACGCGAATCTGGAATTCATCAGAGTCTCCACTCCTGGAAGGTTTTCGTGACACCACTGGTAAATGTCCAAGGAAGACAATGCTGGTTTTAAGCCGCCTGCTAACACACTCAGCCGTGCTGTTCAATTTGCTATCCACCCAACCCTATTCAGCTCTACATTTTCCTGTCCTCATAACCCAACCTTCAGAAATAATTGGTATCTCCTCCACAGAATGTTCCGTTCATTCACTGCGAATCTTAAATTCATCTGACTCTCAACTCCCGGCGGGTTATCGTTACACCACTTGTGAATGTCCAAGTAAGCCAATGCTGGTTTTCAGTGGCCTGTTCATACTAAGAGACGTGCTGTTCATTTGGCTATCCACTCCACCCTGTTCAGCTCTACATTTTCGTGTCCACAAAACCCAGCCTTCAGAAATCATTGGAATCACCACTAGAGAATGTTCCATTCATTCACTGCGAATCTGGAATTCCTCTGAACCTCCACTCCTGGCAGGTTTTCGTTACGCCACTGGTGAATGTCCAAGTAACTCAATCCTGGTTTTCAGAGGCATGTTCAACTCGCAGAAGTGCTGTTCAATGGGCTATCCACTCAATATTGGTCAGCTCTTCATTTTCCTCTCCACACAAACCAGCCTTCAGAAATCATTGGGCTCTCCACTACAGACTGTTCCATTCATTCACTGCGATTCTGCAATTCATCTGACTCTCCGCTCCAGGCAGGTTTTCATTACAGCACTGGTGAATGACCAAGTAATCCAATGCTGGTTTTCAGCCGCCTTTTCACACTCGCAGTGTGCTGTTCAATTGTCTATCCACTCAAACCTGGTCAGCCTTTCATTTTCTTTTCCACAATATCAGACTTCAGAAATCATTGGAATCGCCAGTACAGAATGTTCCATTCATTCACTGCCAATCTGGAATTCATCTGAATCTGCACTCCAGGTAGGCTTTCATTACACCACTTATGAATGTCCAAGTAACACAATGCTGGTTTTCAGCGGTCTGTTCACACTCTAAGCCCTGCTTTTTACTGGGTATCCACACAACTGTGGTCAGCTCTTCATTTTCATGTCCAAACAATCCAGACTTGAGAAATCATTGCAATCTCCAGTACAGAATGTTCCATTCATTCACTGCGAATCTGGAATTCAACTGAATCTCCACTACCTGCAGATTTATCTTACACCACTTGTGAATGTCCAAGTAAAACAATGCTGGTTTTCAGAGGCCTGTTCATGTTCGCAGTCGTGCTGTTCAATTGGCTATCCACTCAACCTGTTTTGCTCCTCATTTTCCTGTGCACACAACCCAGCCTTCAGAAATCATTGTAATCTCCACTACAGGATGTTCCATTCATTCACTGGGAATCTGGAATTCATCTGAATCTGCACTCCACGCAGGCTTTCGTTACACCACTGCTGAAAGTCGAAGTAATGCAATACTGGTTTTCAGTGGTCTGTTCACATTCGAAGCCGAGGCTTTTTACAGGCTATCCACTCAACACTGGTCAGCTCTTCATTTTCGTGTCCCCACAATCCAGATTTCAGAAATCATTGCAATCTCCACTACAGAATGTTCCATTCATTCACTGCGAGTCTGGAGTTTATCTGATTCTCCACTCCCGCCTGGTTAACATTACACCACTTGTGAATGTCCAAGTAAGCCAATGCTGGTTTTCAGAGGCCTGTTCATACTCGCAGCCGTGCTGTTTAATTGACAATTCACTCCACCCTGTTCAGCTCTTCATTGTCCCACCACACTACCAGCCTTCAGAAATCTTTGTTATCTCCACTACAGAATGTTCCATTCATTCACTGCGAATCTGGAATTCATCTGACTCTCAACTCCACGCAGGTTTTCATTACACCACTGTTGAATGTCCAAGTAACCCAATGCTGGTTTTCAGCGGCCTGTTCATATTCGCAGCCCTGCTGTTTACTTGGCTATCGATTCAAGCCTGGTCAGCTCTTCATTTTCCTGTCCACACAACACAGGCTTCAGAAATCATTGGAATCTCCTCTACAGAATGTTCCATTCATTCACTGCGAATCTGGAATTCATCTGACTCTCAACTCCACGCAGGTTTTCATTACACCACTGTTGAATGTCCAAGTAACCCAATGCTGGTTTTCAGCGGCCTGTTCATATTCGCAGCCCTGCTGTTTACTTGGCTATCGATTCAAGCCTGGTCAGCTCTTCATTTTCCTGTCCACACAACACAGGCTTCAGAAATCATTGGAATCTCCTCTACAGAATGTTCCATTCATTCACTGCGAATGTGGAATTCAACTGACTCTCCACTCCATGCAGGTTTTCCTTACACCACTGATGAATGTCCAAGTAACCCAATGCTGGTTTTCAGCTGCATGTTCACACTCGCAGCCATGCTATACAATTGGCTTTCCACTAAATCCTGATTAGTTCTTGATTTTCCTTCCACACGACCCAGCCTTCAGAAATCATTGGAATCTCCACTAGAGAATGTTCCATTCATTCACTGCGAATCTGGAATTCCTCTGAACCTCCACTCCCGGCAGGTTTTCGTTACACCACTGTTGAATGTCCAAGTAACCCAATGTTTTAAGTGTTTTCTTCACAAGCGCAGCGGTGCTGTTCATTTGGCTATCCACTCAACCCTGGCCAGCTCTACATTTTCCTGTCCACACCACAGAGACTGGAGAAATCATTGTTATCTCCACTACAGAATGTTCCATTCCTTCACAGCGAATCTGGAATTCATCTGAATCTCCACTCCCGGCAGGTTTTCGTGACACCACTGGTAAATATCCAAGTAAGCCAATGCTGGTTTTAAGTGGCCTGCTCATACTCTCAGCCGTGCTGTTCAATTTGCTATCCACTCAACCCTCTTCAGCTCCATTTTCCTGTCCACATAACCCAAACTTCAGAAACAATTGGTATCTCCTCCACAGAATGTTCCATTCATTGACGGCAAATCTGAAATTCATCTAATTCTCAACTCCCGTCAGGTTTTCGTTACACCACTTGTGAATGTCCAATTAAGCCAAAGCTGGTTTTCAGTGGCCTGTTCTTACTACGAGACGTGCTGTTCATTTGGCTATCCATTCCACCCTGTTCAGCTCTACATTTTCGTGTCCACAAAACCCAGCCTTCAGAAATCATTGGAATCACCACTAGAGAATGTTCCATTCATTCACTGCGAATCTGGAATTCATCTGAATCTCCACTCCCGGCAGGTTTTCATTGCACCACTGCTGAATGTTCAAGTAACGCAATGATGGTTTTCAGCGGTCTATTCACACTCGAACCCGTGCTGTTCACGGTCTAGCGACTCAACACTGGTGAGTTCTTCTTTTTCCAGTTCAGACAATACAAACCTCAGAAACCATTGCAATCTACACTACAGAATGTTTCATTCATTCAGGCGAATCTTGAATTCATCTTGTTCTCCACTCCCAGCAGGTTTTCGTTTCACCACTGGTGAATGTCCAAGCAACCCAAGGCTGGTTTCAGCTGCGTGTTAACACTCGCAGCCGTGCTGTTCAATTGGCTATCCAGTGAACGCTGGTTAGCTCTTGATTTTCCTTCCACACACCGAGCCTTCAGAAATCATTCTTATCTCCACTTCAGAATGTTCCATTCGTTCCCTGCGAATCTGGAATTCCTCTGACTCTCCACACCAGGCAGATTTTCCTAACAACACTGGTGAATGACCAGGTAATCCAATGCTGGTTTTCAGCGGCTGTTCACACTCACAGCCTTGCTGTTCAATTGGCAATCCAGTCAAACCTAGTCAGCTCTTCATTTTCCTGTCCACACAACCCAGCGTTCAGAAATCATTGGAATCTCTACTACAGAAATTTCCATTCATTCACTGTGAATCTGGAAATACTCTGAATCTGCATTCCAGGAAGGCTTTCGTTACACCACTGATGAATGTCCAAGTAATGCAATGCTGCTTCTTAGTGGTCTGTTCACACTCGAAACCGTGCTGTTCATTGGCTATCCACTCAATATCGGTCAGCTCTTCAATATCCTGTCCAGACTATCCAGATTCCTAAATGTTGGCAATCACCACTACAGAATGTTCCATTCAATCACGCGAATCTGGAATTCATCAGAGTCTCCACTCCTGGAAGGTTTTCGTGACACCACTGGTAAATGTCCAAGGAAGACAATGCTGGTTTTAAGCCGCCTGCTAACACACTCAGCCGTGCTGTTCAATTTGCTATCCACCCAACCCTATTCAGCTCTACATTTTCCTGTCCTCATAACCCAACCTTCAGAAATAATTGGTATCTCCTCCACAGAATGTTCCGTTCATTCACTGCGAATCTTAAATTCATCTGACTCTCAACTCCCGGCGGGTTATCGTTACACCACTTGTGAATGTCCAAGTAAGCCAATGCTGGTTTTCAGTGGCCTGTTCATACTAAGAGACGTGCTGTTCATTTGGCTATCCACTCCACCCTGTTCAGCTCTACATTTTCGTGTCCACAAAACCCAGCCTTCAGAAATCATTGGAATCACCACTAGAGAATGTTCCATTCATTCACTGCGAATCTGGAATTCCTCTGAACCTCCACTCCTGGCAGGTTTTCGTTACGCCACTGGTGAATGTCCAAGTAACTCAATACTGGTTTTCAGAGGCATGTTCAACTCGCAGAAGTGCTGTTCAATGGGCTATCCACTCAATATTGGTCAGCTCTTCATTTTCCTCTCCACACAAACCAGCCTTCAGAAATCATTGGGCTCTCCACTACAGACTGTTCCATTCATTCACTGCGATTCTGCAATTCATCTGACTCTCCGCTCCAGGCAGGTTTTCATTACAGCACTGGTGAATGACCAAGTAATCCAATGCTGGTTTTCAGCCGCCTTTTCACACTCGCAGTGTGCTGTTCAATTGTCTATCCACTCAAACCTGGTCAGCCTTTCATTTTCTTTTCCACAATATCAGACTTCAGAAATCATTGGAATCGCCAGTACAGAATGTTCCATTCATTCACTGCCAATCTGGAATTCATCTGAATCTGCACTCCAGGTAGGCTTTCATTACACCACTTATGAATGTCCAAGTAACACAATGCTGGTTTTCAGCGGTCTGTTCACACTCTAAGCCCTGCTTTTTACTGGGTATCCACACAACTGTGGTCAGCTCTTCATTTTCATGTCCAAACAATCCAGACTTGAGAAATCATTGCAATCTCCAGTACAGAATGTTCCATTCATTCACTGCGAATCTGGAATTCAACTGAATCTCCACTACCTGCAGATTTATCTTACACCACTTGTGAATGTCCAAGTAAAACAATGCTGGTTTTCAGAGGCCTGTTCATGTTCGCAGTCGTGCTGTTCAATTGGCTATCCACTCAACCTGTTTTGCTCCTCATTTTCCTGTGCACACAACCCAGCCTTCAGAAATCATTGTAATCTCCACTACAGGATGTTCCATTCATTCACTGGGAATCTGGAATTCATCTGAATCTGCACTCCACGCAGGCTTTCGTTACACCACTGCTGAAAGTCGAAGTAATGCAATACTGGTTTTCAGTGGTCTGTTCACATTCGAAGCCGAGGCTTTTTACAGGCTATCCACTCAACACTGGTCAGCTCTTCATTTTCGTGTCCCCACAATCCAGATTTCAGAAATCATTGCAATCTCCACTACAGAATGTTCCATTCATTCACTGCGAGTCTGGAGTTTATCTGATTCTCCACTCCCGCCTGGTTAACATTACACCACTTGTGAATGTCCAAGTAAGCCAATGCTGGTTTTCAGAGGCCTGTTCATACTCGCAGCCGTGCTGTTTAATTGACAATTCACTCCACCCTGTTCAGCTCTTCATTGTCCCACCACACTACCAGCCTTCAGAAATCTTTGTTATCTCCACTACAGAATGTTCCATTCATTCACTGCGAATCTGGAATTCATCTGACTCTCAACTCCACGCAGGTTTTCATTACACCACTGTTGAATGTCCAAGTAACCCAATGCTGGTTTTCAGCGGCCTGTTCATATTCGCAGCCCTGCTGTTTACTTGGCTATCGATTCAAGCCTGGTCAGCTCTTCATTTTCCTGTCCACACAACACAGGCTTCAGAAATCATTGGAATCTCCTCTACAGAATGTTCCATTCATTCACTGCGAATCTGGAATTCATCTGACTCTCAACTCCACGCAGGTTTTCATTACACCACTGTTGAATGTCCAAGTAACCCAATGCTGGTTTTCAGCGGCCTGTTCATATTCGCAGCCCTGCTGTTTACTTGGCTATCGATTCAAGCCTGGTCAGCTCTTCATTTTCCTGTCCACACAACACAGGCTTCAGAAATCATTGGAATCTCCTCTACAGAATGTTCCATTCATTCACTGCGAATGTGGAATTCAACTGACTCTCCACTCCATGCAGGTTTTCCTTACACCACTGATGAATGTCCAAGTAACCCAATGCTGGTTTTCAGCTGCATGTTCACACTCGCAGCCATGCTATACAATTGGCTTTCCACTAAATCCTGATTAGTTCTTGATTTTCCTTCCACACGACCCAGCCTTCAGAAATCATTGGAATCTCCACTAGAGAATGTTCCATTCATTCACTGCGAGTCTGGAATTCCTCTGAACCTCCACTCCCGGCAGGTTTTCGTTACACCACTGTTGAATGTCCAAGTAACCCAATGTTTTAAGTGTTTTCTTCACAAGCGCAGCGGTGCTGTTCAATTGGCTATCCACTCAACCCTGGCCAGCTCTACATTTTCCTGTCCACACCACAGAGACTGGAGAAATCATTGTTATCTCCACTACAGAATGTTCCATTCATTCACAGCGAATCTGGAATTCATCTGAATCTCCACTCCCGGCAGGTTTTCGTGACACCACTGGTAAATATCCAAGTAAGCCAATGCTGGTTTTAAGTGGCCTGCTCATACTCTCAGCCGTGCTGTTCAATTTGCTATCCACTCAACCCTCTTCAGCTCCATTTTCCTGTCCACATAACCCAAACTTCAGAAACAATTGGTATCTCCTCCACAGAATGTTCCATTCATTGACGGCAAATCTGAAATTCATCTAATTCTCAACTCCCGTCAGGTTTTCGTTACACCACTTGTGAATGTCCAATTAAGCCAAAGCTGGTTTTCAGTGGCCTGTTCTTACTACGAGACGTGCTGTTCATTTGGCTATCCATTCCACCCTGTTCAGCTCTACATTTTCGTGTCCACAAAACCCAGCCTTCAGAAATCATTGGAATCACCACTAGAGAATGTTCCATTCATTCACTGCGAATCTGGAATTCATCTGAATCTCCACTCCCGGCAGGTTTTCATTGCACCACTGCTGAATGTTCAAGTAACGCAATGATGGTTTTCAGCGGTCTATTCACACTCGAACCCGTGCTGTTCACGGTCTAGCGACTCAACACTGGTGAGTTCTTCTTTTTCCAGTTCAGACAATACAAACCTCAGAAACCATTGCAATCTACACTACAGAATGTTTCATTCATTCAGGCGAATCTTGAATTCATCTTGTTCTCCACTCCCAGCAGGTTTTCGTTTCACCACTGGTGAATGTCCAAGCAACCCAAGGCTGGTTTCAGCTGCGTGTTAACACTCGCAGCCGTGCTGTTCAATTGGCTATCCAGTGAACGCTGGTTAGCTCTTGATTTTCCTTCCACACACCGAGCCTTCAGAAATCATTCTTATCTCCACTTCAGAATGTTCCATTCGTTCCCTGCGAATCTGGAATTCCTCTGACTCTCCACACCAGGCAGATTTTCCTAACAACACTGGTGAATGACCAGGTAATCCAATGCTGGTTTTCAGCGGCTGTTCACACTCACAGCCTTGCTGTTCAATTGGCAATCCAGTCAAACCTAGTCAGCTCTTCATTTTCCTGTCCACACAACCCAGCGTTCAGAAATCATTGGAATCTCTACTACAGAAATTTCCATTCATTCACTGTGAATCTGGAAATACTCTGAATCTGCATTCCAGGAAGGCTTTCGTTACACCACTGATGAATGTCCATGTAATGCAATGCTGCTTCTTAGTGGTCTGTTCACACTCGAAACCGTGCTGTTCATTGGCTATCCACTCAATATCGGTCAGCTCTTCAATATCCTGTCCAGACTATCCAGATTCCTAAATGTTGGCAATCACCACTACAGAATGTTCCATTCAATCACGCGAATCTGGAATTCATCAGAGTCTCCACTCCTGGAAGGTTTTCGTGACACCACTGGTAAATGTCCAAGGAAGACAATGCTGGTTTTAAGCCGCCTGCTAACACACTCAGCCGTGCTGTTCAATTTGCTATCCACCCAACCCTATTCAGCTCTACATTTTCCTGTCCTCATAACCCAACCTTCAGAAATAATTGGTATCTCCTCCACAGAATGTTCCGTTCATTCACTGCGAATCTTAAATTCATCTGACTCTCAACTCCCGGCGGGTTATCGTTACACCACTTGTGAATGTCCAAGTAAGCCAATGCTGGTTTTCAGTGGCCTGTTCATACTAAGAGACGTGCTGTTCATTTGGCTATCCACTCCACCCTGTTCAGCTCTACATTTTCGTGTCCACAAAACCCAGCCTTCAGAAATCATTGGAATCACCACTAGAGAATGTTCCATTCATTCACTGCGAATCTGGAATTCCTCTGAACCTCCACTCCTGGCAGGTTTTCGTTACGCCACTGGTGAATGTCCAAGTAACTCAATCCTGGTTTTCAGAGGCATGTTCAACTCGCAGAAGTGCTGTTCAATGGGCTATCCACTCAATATTGGTCAGCTCTTCATTTTCCTCTCCACACAAACCAGCCTTCAGAAATCATTGGGCTCTCCACTACAGACTGTTCCATTCATTCACTGCGATTCTGCAATTCATCTGACTCTCCGCTCCAGGCAGGTTTTCATTACAGCACTGGTGAATGACCAAGTAATCCAATGCTGGTTTTCAGCCGCCTTTTCACACTCGCAGTGTGCTGTTCAATTGTCTATCCACTCAAACCTGGTCAGCCTTTCATTTTCTTTTCCACAATATCAGACTTCAGAAATCATTGGAATCGCCAGTACAGAATGTTCCATTCATTCACTGCCAATCTGGAATTCATCTGAATCTGCACTCCAGGTAGGCTTTCATTACACCACTTATGAATGTCCAAGTAACACAATGCTGGTTTTCAGCGGTCTGTTCACACTCTAAGCCCTGCTTTTTACTGGGTATCCACACAACTGTGGTCAGCTCTTCATTTTCATGTCCAAACAATCCAGACTTGAGAAATCATTGCAATCTCCAGTACAGAATGTTCCATTCATTCACTGCGAATCTGGAATTCAACTGAATCTCCACTACCTGCAGATTTATCTTACACCACTTGTGAATGTCCAAGTAAAACAATGCTGGTTTTCAGAGGCCTGTTCATGTTCGCAGTCGTGCTGTTCAATTGGCTATCCACTCAACCTGTTTTGCTCCTCATTTTCCTGTGCACACAACCCAGCCTTCAGAAATCATTGTAATCTCCACTACAGGATGTTCCATTCATTCACTGGGAATCTGGAATTCATCTGAATCTGCACTCCACGCAGGCTTTCGTTACACCACTGCTGAAAGTCGAAGTAATGCAATACTGGTTTTCAGTGGTCTGTTCACATTCGAAGCCGAGGCTTTTTACAGGCTATCCACTCAACACTGGTCAGCTCTTCATTTTCGTGTCCCCACAATCCAGATTTCAGAAATCATTGCAATCTCCACTACAGAATGTTCCATTCATTCACTGCGAGTCTGGAGTTTATCTGATTCTCCACTCCCGCCTGGTTAACATTACACCACTTGTGAATGTCCAAGTAAGCCAATGCTGGTTTTCAGAGGCCTGTTCATACTCGCAGCCGTGCTGTTTAATTGACAATTCACTCCACCCTGTTCAGCTCTTCATTGTCCCACCACACTACCAGCCTTCAGAAATCTTTGTTATCTCCACTACAGAATGTTCCATTCATTCACTGCGAATCTGGAATTCATCTGACTCTCAACTCCACGCAGGTTTTCATTACACCACTGTTGAATGTCCAAGTAACCCAATGCTGGTTTTCAGCGGCCTGTTCATATTCGCAGCCCTGCTGTTTACTTGGCTATCGATTCAAGCCTGGTCAGCTCTTCATTTTCCTGTCCACACAACACAGGCTTCAGAAATCATTGGAATCTCCTCTACAGAATGTTCCATTCATTCATTGCGAATGTGGAATTCAACTGACTCTCCACTCCATGCAGGTTTTCCTTACACCACTGATGAATGTCCAAGTAACCCAATGCTGGTTTTCAGCTGCATGTTCACACTCGCAGCCATGCTATACAATTGGCTTTCCACTAAATCCTGATTAGTTCTTGATTTTCCTTCCACACGACCCAGCCTTCAGAAATCGTTGGAATCTCCACTAGAGAATGTTCCATTCATTCACTGCGAATCTGGAATTCCTCTGAACCTCCACTCCCGGCAGGTTTTCGTTACACCACTGTTGAATGTCCAAGTAACCCAATGTTTTAAGTGTTTTCTTCACAAGCGCAGTGGTGCTGTTCAATTGGCTATCCACTCAACCCTGGCCAGCTCTACATTTTCCTGTCCACACCACAGAGACTGGAGAAATCATTGTTATCTCCACTACAGAATGTTCCATTCATTCACAGCGAATCTGGAATTCATCTGAATCTCCACTCCCGGCAGGTTTTCGTGACACCACTGGTAAATATCCAAGTAAGCCAATGCTGGTTTTAAGTGGCCTGCTCATACTCTCAGCCGTGCTGTTCAATTTGCTATCCACTCAACCCTCTTCAGCTCCATTTTCCTGTCCACATAACCCAAACTTCAGAAACAATTGGTATCTCCTCCACAGAATGTTCCATTCATTGACGGCAAATCTGAAATTCATCTAATTCTCAACTCCCGTCAGGTTTTCGTTACACCACTTGTGAATGTCCAATTAAGCCAAAGCTGGTTTTCAGTGGCCTGTTCTTACTACGAGACGTGCTGTTCATTTGGCTATCCATTCCACCCTGTTCAGCTCTACATTTTCGTGTCCACAAAACCCAGCCTTCAGAAATCATTGGAATCACCACTAGAGAATGTTCCATTCATTCACTGCGAATCTGGAATTCATCTGAATCTCCACTCCCGGCAGGTTTTCATTGCACCACTGCTGAATGTTCAAGTAACGCAATGATGGTTTTCAGCGGTCTATTCACACTCGAACCCGTGCTGTTCACGGTCTAGCGACTCAACACTGGTGAGTTCTTCTTTTTCCAGTTCAGACAATACAAACCTCAGAAACCATTGCAATCTACACTACAGAATGTTTCATTCATTCAGGCGAATCTTGAATTCATCTTGTTCTCCACTCCCAGCAGGTTTTCGTTTCACCACTGGTGAATGTCCAAGCAACCCAAGGCTGGTTTCAGCTGCGTGTTAACACTCGCAGCCGTGCTGTTCAATTGGCTATCCAGTGAACGCTGGTTAGCTCTTGATTTTCCTTCCACACACCGAGCCTTCAGAAATCATTCTTATCTCCACTTCAGAATGTTCCATTCGTTCCCTGCGAATCTGGAATTCCTCTGACTCTCCACACCAGGCAGATTTTCCTAACAACACTGGTGAATGACCAGGTAATCCAATGCTGGTTTTCAGCGGCTGTTCACACTCACAGCCTTGCTGTTCAATTGGCAATCCAGTCAAACCTAGTCAGCTCTTCATTTTCCTGTCCACACAACCCAGCGTTCAGAAATCATTGGAATCTCTACTACAGAAATTTCCATTCATTCACTGTGAATCTGGAAATACTCTGAATCTGCATTCCAGGAAGGCTTTTGTTACACCACTGATGAATGTCCAAGTAATGCAATGCTGCTTCTTAGTGGTCTGTTCACACTCGAAACCGTGCTGTTCATTGGCTATCCACTCAATATCGGTCAGCTCTTCAATATCCTGTCCAGACTATCCAGATTCCTAAATGTTGGCAATCACCACTACAGAATGTTCCATTCAATCACGCGAATCTGGAATTCATCAGAGTCTCCACTCCTGGAAGGTTTTCGTGACACCACTGGTAAATGTCCAAGGAAGACAATGCTGGTTTTAAGCCGCCTGCTAACACACTCAGCCGTGCTGTTCAATTTGCTATCCACCCAACCCTATTCAGCTCTACATTTTCCTGTCCTCATAACCCAACCTTCAGAAATAATTGGTATCTCCTCCACAGAATGTTCCGTTCATTCACTGCGAATCTTAAATTCATCTGACTCTCAACTCCCGGCGGGTTATCGTTACACCACTTGTGAATGTCCAAGTAAGCCAATGCTGGTTTTCAGTGGCCTGTTCATACTAAGAGACGTGCTGTTCATTTGGCTATCCACTCCACCCTGTTCAGCTCTACATTCTCGTGTCCACAAAACCCAGCCTTCAGAAATCATTGGAATCACCACTAGAGAATGTTCCATTCATTCACTGCGAATCTGGAATTCATCTGAACCTCCACTCCTGGCAGGTTTTCGTTACGCCACTGGTGAATGTCCAAGTAACTCAATACTGGTTTTCAGAGGCATGTTCAACTCGCAGAAGTGCTGTTCAATGGGCTATCCACTCAATATTGGTCAGCTCTTCATTTTCCTCTCCACACAAACCAGCCTTCAGAAATCATTGGGCTCTCCACTACCGACTGTTCCATTCATTCACTGCGATTCTGCAATTCATCTGACTCTCCGCTCCAGGCAGGTTTTCATTACAGCACTGGTGAATGACCAAGTAATCCAATGCTGGTTTTCAGCCGCCTTTTCACACTCGCAGTGTGCTGTTCAATTGTCTATCCACTCAAACCTGGTCAGCCTTTCATTTTCTTTTCCACAATATCAGACTTCAGAAATCATTGGAATCGCCAGTACAGAATGTTCCATTCATTCACTGCCAATCTGGAATTCATCTGAATCTGCACTCCAGGTAGGCTTTCATTACACCACTTATGAATGTCCAAGTAACACAATGCTGGTTTTCAGCGGTCTGTTCACACTCTAAGCCCTGCTTTTTACTGGGTATCCACACAACTGTGGTCAGCTCTTCATTTTCATGTCCAAACAATCCAGACTTGAGAAATCATTGCAATCTCCAGTACAGAATGTTCCATTCATTCACTGCGAATCTGGAATTCAACTGAATCTCCACTACCTGCAGATTTATCTTACACCACTTGTGAATGTCCAAGTAAAACAATGCTGGTTTTCAGAGGCCTGTTCATGTTCGCAGTCGTGCTGTTCAATTGGCTATCCACTCAACCTGTTTTGCTCCTCATTTTCCTGTGCACACAACCCAGCCTTCAGAAATCATTGTAATCTCCACTACAGGATGTTCCATTCATTCACTGGGAATCTGGAATTCATCTGAATCTGCACTCCACGCAGGCTTTCGTTACACCACTGCTGAAAGTCGAAGTAATGCAATACTGGTTTTCAGTGGTCTGTTCACATTCGAAGCCGAGGCTTTTTACAGGCTATCCACTCAACACTGGTCAGCTCTTCATTTTCGTGTCCCCACAATCCAGATTTCAGAAATCATTGCAATCTCCACTACAGAATGTTCCATTCATTCACTGCGAGTCTGGAGTTTATCTGATTCTCCACTCCCGCCTGGTTAACATTACACCACTTGTGAATGTCCAAGTAAGCCAATGCTGGTTTTCAGAGGCCTGTTCATACTCGCAGCCGTGCTGTTTAATTGACAATTCACTCCACCCTGTTCAGCTCTTCATTGTCCCACCACACTACCAGCCTTCAGAAATCTTTGTTATCTCCACTACAGAATGTTCCATTCATTCACTGCGAATCTGGAATTCATCTGACTCTCAACTCCACGCAGGTTTTCATTACACCACTGTTGAATGTCCAAGTAACCCAATGCTGGTTTTCAGCGGCCTGTTCATATTCGCAGCCCTGCTGTTTACTTGGCTATCGATTCAAGCCTGGTCAGCTCTTCATTTTCCTGTCCACACAACACAGGCTTCAGAAATCATTGGAATCTCCTCTACAGAATGTTCCATTCATTCACTGCGAATGTGGAATTCAACTGACTCTCCACTCCATGCAGGTTTTCCTTACACCACTGATGAATGTCCAAGTAACCCAATGCTGGTTTTCAGCTGCATGTTCACACTCGCAGCCATGCTATACAATTGGCTTTCCACTAAATCCTGATTAGTTCTTGATTTTCCTTCCACACGACCCAGCCTTCAGAAATCGTTGGAATCTCCACTAGAGAATGTTCCATTCATTCACTGCGAATCTGGAATTCCTCTGAACCTCCACTCCCGGCAGGTTTTCGTTACACCACTGTTGAATGTCCAAGTAACCCAATGTTTTAAGTGTTTTCTTCACAAGCGCAGTGGTGCTGTTCAATTGGCTATCCACTCAACCCTGGCCAGCTCTACATTTTCCTGTCCACACCACAGAGACTGGAGAAATCATTGTTATCTCCACTACAGAATGTTCCATTCATTCACAGCGAATCTGGAATTCATCTGAATCTCCACTCCCGGCAGGTTTTCATGACACCACTGGTAAATATCCAAGTAAGCCAATGCTGGTTTTAAGTGGCCTGCTCATACTCTCAGCCGTGCTGTTCAATTTGCTATCCACTAAACCCTCTTCAGCTCCATTTTCCTGTCCACATAACCCAAACTTCAGAAACAATTGGTATCTCCTCCACAGAATGTTCCATTCATTGACGGCAAATCTGAAATTCATCTAATTCTCAACTCCCGTCAGGTTTTCGTTACACCACTTGTGAATGTCCAATTAAGCCAAAGCTGGTTTTCAGTGGCCTATTCTTACTACGAGACGTGCTGTTCATTTGGCTATCCATTCCACCCTGTTCAGCTCTACATTTTCGTGTCCACAAAACCCAGCCTTCAGAAATCATTGGAATCACCACTAGAGAATGTTCCATTCATTCACTGCGAATCTGGAATTCATCTGAATCTCCACTCCCGGCAGGTTTTCATTGCACCACTGCTGAATGTTCAAGTAACGCAATGATGGTTTTCAGCGGTCTATTCACACTCGAACCCGTGCTGTTCACGGTCTAGCGACTCAACACTGGTGAGTTCTTCTTTTTCCAGTTCAGACAATACAAACCTCAGAAACCATTGCAATCTACACTACAGAATGTTTCATTCATTCACGCGAATCTTGAATTCATCTTGTTCTCCACTCCCAGCAGGTTTTCGTTTCACCACTGGTGAATGTCCAAGCAACCCAAGGCTGGGTTCAGCTGCGTGTTAACACTCGCAGCCGTGCTGTTCAATTGGCTATCCAGTGAACGCTGGTTAGCTCTTGATTTTCCTTCCACACACCGAGCCTTCAGAAATCATTCTTATCTCCACTTCAGAATGTTCCATTCGTTCCCTGCGAATCTGGAATTCCTCTGACTCTCCACACCAGGCAGATTTTCCTAACAACACTGGTGAATGACCAGGTAATCCAATGCTGGTTTTCAGCGGCTGTTCACACTCACAGCCTTGCTGTTCAATTGGCAATCCAGTCAAACCTAGTCAGCTCTTCATTTTCCTGTCCACACAACCCAGCGTTCAGAAATCATTGGAATCTCTACTACAGAAATTTCCATTCATTCACTGTGAATCTGGAAATACTCTGAATCTGCATTCCAGGAAGGCTTTCGTTACACCACTGATGAATGTCCAAGTAATGCAATGCTGCTTCTTAGTGGTCTGTTCACACTCGAAACCGTGCTGTTCATTGGCTATCCACTCAATATCGGTCAGCTCTTCAATATCCTGTCCAGACTATCCAGATTCCTAAATGTTGGCAATCACCACTACAGAATGTTCCATTCAATCACGCGAATCTGGAATTCATCAGAGTCTCCACTCCTGGAAGGTTTTCGTGACACCACTGGTAAATGTCCAAGGAAGACAATGCTGGTTTTAAGCCGCCTGCTAACACACTCAGCCGTGCTGTTCAATTTGCTATCCACCCAACCCTATTCAGCTCTACATTTTCCTGTCCTCATAACCCAACCTTCAGAAATAATTGGTATCTCCTCCACAGAATGTTCCGTTCATTCACTGCGAATCTTAAATTCATCTGACTCTCAACTCCCGGCGGGTTATCGTTACACCACTTGTGAATGTCCAAGTAAGCCAATGCTGGTTTTCAGTGGCCTGTTCATACTAAGAGACGTGCTGTTCATTTGGCTATCCACTCCACCCTGTTCAGCTCTACATTCTCGTGTCCACAAAACCCAGCCTTCAGAAATCATTGGAATCACCACTAGAGAATGTTCCATTCATTCACTGCGAATCTGGAATTCATCTGAACCTCCACTCCTGGCAGGTTTTCGTTACGCCACTGGTGAATGTCCAAGTAACTCAATACTGGTTTTCAGAGGCATGTTCAACTCGCAGAAGTGCTGTTCAATGGGCTATCCACTCAATATTGGTCAGCTCTTCATTTTCCTCTCCACACAAACCAGCCTTCAGAAATCATTGGGCTCTCCACTACCGACTGTTCCATTCATTCACTGCGATTCTGCAATTCATCTGACTCTCCGCTCCAGGCAGGTTTTCATTACAGCACTGGTGAATGACCAAGTAATCCAATGCTGGTTTTCAGCCGCCTTTTCACACTCGCAGTGTGCTGTTCAATTGTCTATCCACTCAAACCTGGTCAGCCTTTCATTTTCTTTTCCACAATATCAGACTTCAGAAATCATTGGAATCGCCAGTACAGAATGTTCCATTCATTCACTGCCAATCTGGAATTCATCTGAATCTGCACTCCAGGTAGGCTTTCATTACACCACTTATGAATGTCCAAGTAACACAATGCTGGTTTTCAGCGGTCTGTTCACACTCTAAGCCCTGCTTTTTACTGGGTATCCACACAACTGTGGTCAGCTCTTCATTTTCATGTCCAAACAATCCAGACTTGAGAAATCATTGCAATCTCCAGTACAGAATGTTCCATTCATTCACTGCGAATCTGGAATTCAACTGAATCTCCACTACCTGCAGATTTATCTTACACCACTTGTGAATGTCCAAGTAAAACAATGCTGGTTTTCAGAGGCCTGTTCATGTTCGCAGTCGTGCTGTTCAATTGGCTATCCACTCAACCTGTTTTGCTCCTCATTTTCCTGTGCACACAACCCAGCCTTCAGAAATCATTGTAATCTCCACTACAGGATGTTCCATTCATTCACTGGGAATCTGGAATTCATCTGAATCTGCACTCCACGCAGGCTTTCGTTACACCACTGCTGAAAGTCGAAGTAATGCAATACTGGTTTTCAGTGGTCTGTTCACATTCGAAGCCGAGGCTTTTTACAGGCTATCCACTCAACACTGGTCAGCTCTTCATTTTCGTGTCCCCACAATCCAGATTTCAGAAATCATTGCAATCTCCACTACAGAATGTTCCATTCATTCACTGCGAGTCTGGAGTTTATCTGATTCTCCACTCCCGCCTGGTTAACATTACACCACTTGTGAATGTCCAAGTAAGCCAATGCTGGTTTTCAGAGGCCTGTTCATACTCGCAGCCGTGCTGTTTAATTGACAATTCACTCCACCCTGTTCAGCTCTTCATTGTCCCACCACACTACCAGCCTTCAGAAATCTTTGTTATCTCCACTACAGAATGTTCCATTCATTCACTGCGAATCTGGAATTCATCTGACTCTCAACTCCACGCAGGTTTTCATTACACCACTGTTGAATGTCCAAGTAACCCAATGCTGGTTTTCAGCGGCCTGTTCATATTCGCAGCCCTGCTGTTTACTTGGCTATCGATTCAAGCCTGGTCAGCTCTTCATTTTCCTGTCCACACAACACAGGCTTCAGAAATCATTGGAATCTCCTCTACAGAATGTTCCATTCATTCACTGCGAATGTGGAATTCAACTGACTCTCCACTCCATGCAGGTTTTCCTTACACCACTGATGAATGTCCAAGTAACCCAATGCTGGTTTTCAGCTGCATGTTCACACTCGCAGCCATGCTATACAATTGGCTTTCCACTAAATCCTGATTAGTTCTTGATTTTCCTTCCACACGACCCAGCCTTCAGAAATCGTTGGAATCTCCACTAGAGAATGTTCCATTCATTCACTGCGAATCTGGAATTCCTCTGAACCTCCACTCCCGGCAGGTTTTCGTTACACCACTGTTGAATGTCCAAGTAACCCAATGTTTTAAGTGTTTTCTTCACAAGCGCAGTGGTGCTGTTCAATTGGCTATCCACTCAACCCTGGCCAGCTCTACATTTTCCTGTCCACACCACAGAGACTGGAGAAATCATTGTTATCTCCACTACAGAATGTTCCATTCATTCACAGCGAATCTGGAATTCATCTGAATCTCCACTCCCGGCAGGTTTTCGTGACACCACTGGTAAATATCCAAGTAAGCCAATGCTGGTTTTAAGTGGCCTGCTCATACTCTCAGCCGTGCTGTTCAATTTGCTATCCACTCAACCCTCTTCAGCTCCATTTTCCTGTCCACATAACCCAAACTTCAGAAACAATTGGTATCTCCTCCACAGAATGTTCCATTCATTGACGGCAAATCTGAAATTCATCTAATTCTCAACTCCCGTCAGGTTTTCGTTACACCACTTGTGAATGTCCAATTAAGCCAAAGCTGGTTTTCAGTGGCCTGTTCTTACTACGAGACGTGCTGTTCATTTGGCTATCCATTCCACCCTGTTCAGCTCTACATTTTCGTGTCCACAAAACCCAGCCTTCAGAAATCATTGGAATCACCACTAGAGAATGTTCCATTCATTCACTGCGAATCTGGAATTCATCTGAATCTCCACTCCCGGCAGGTTTTCATTGCACCACTGCTGAATGTTCAAGTAACGCAATGATGGTTTTCAGCGGTCTATTCACACTCGAACCCGTGCTGTTCACGGTCTAGCGACTCAACACTGGTGAGTTCTTCTTTTTCCAGTTCAGACAATACAAACCTCAGAAACCATTGCAATCTACACTACAGAATGTTTCATTCATTCAGGCGAATCTTGAATTCATCTTGTTCTCCACTCCCAGCAGGTTTTCGTTTCACCACTGGTGAATGTCCAAGCAACCCAAGGCTGGTTTCAGCTGCGTGTTAACACTCGCAGCCGTGCTGTTCAATTGGCTATCCAGTGAACGCTGGTTAGCTCTTGATTTTCCTTCCACACACCGAGCCTTCAGAAATCATTCTTATCTCCACTTCAGAATGTTCCATTCGTTCCCTGCGAATCTGGAATTCCTCTGACTCTCCACACCAGGCAGATTTTCCTAACAACACTGGTGAATGACCAGGTAATCCAATGCTGGTTTTCAGCGGCTGTTCACACTCACAGCCTTGCTGTTCAATTGGCAATCCAGTCAAACCTAGTCAGCTCTTCATTTTCCTGTCCACACAACCCAGCGTTCAGAAATCATTGGAATCTCTACTACAGAAATTTCCATTCATTCACTGTGAATCTGGAAATACTCTGAATCTGCATTCCAGGAAGGCTTTCGTTACACCACTGATGAATGTCCAAGTAATGCAATGCTGCTTCTTAGTGGTCTGTTCACACTCGAAACCGTGCTGTTCATTGGCTATCCACTCAATATCGGTCAGCTCTTCAATATCCTGTCCAGACTATCCAGATTCCTAAATGTTGGCAATCACCACTACAGAATGTTCCATTCAATCACGCGAATCTGGAATTCATCAGAGTCTCCACTCCTGGAAGGTTTTCGTGACACCACTGGTAAATGTCCAAGGAAGACAATGCTGGTTTTAAGCCGCCTGCTAACACACTCAGCCGTGCTGTTCAATTTGCTATCCACCCAACCCTATTCAGCTCTACATTTTCCTGTCCTCATAACCCAACCTTCAGAAATAATTGGTATCTCCTCCACAGAATGTTCCGTTCATTCACTGCGAATCTTAAATTCATCTGACTCTCAACTCCCGGCGGGTTATCGTTACACCACTTGTGAATGTCCAAGTAAGCCAATGCTGGTTTTCAGTGGCCTGTTCATACTAAGAGACGTGCTGTTCATTTGGCTATCCACTCCACCCTGTTCAGCTCTACATTTTCGTGTCCACAAAACCCAGCCTTCAGAAATCATTGGAATCACCACTAGAGAATGTTCCATTCATTCACTGCGAATCTGGAATTCATCTGAACCTCCACTCCTGGCAGGTTTTCGTTACGCCACTGGTGAATGTCCAAGTAACTCAATACTGGTTTTCAGAGGCATGTTCAACTCGCAGAAGTGCTGTTCAATGGGCTATCCACTCAATATTGGTCAGCTCTTCATTTTCCTCTCCACACAAACCAGCCTTCAGAAATCATTGGGCTCTCCACTACCGACTGTTCCATTCATTCACTGCGATTCTGCAATTCATCTGACTCTCCGCTCCAGGCAGGTTTTCATTACAGCACTGGTGAATGACCAAGTAATCCAATGCTGGTTTTCAGCCGCCTTTTCACACTCGCAGTGTGCTGTTCAATTGTCTATCCACTCAAACCTGGTCAGCCTTTCATTTTCTTTTCCACAATATCAGACTTCAGAAATCATTGGAATCGCCAGTACAGAATGTTCCATTCATTCACTGCCAATCTGGAATTCATCTGAATCTGCACTCCAGGTAGGCTTTCATTACACCACTTATGAATGTCCAAGTAACACAATGCTGGTTTTCAGCGGTCTGTTCACACTCTAAGCCCTGCTTTTTACTGGGTATCCACACAACTGTGGTCAGCTCTTCATTTTCATGTCCAAACAATCCAGACTTGAGAAATCATTGCAATCTCCAGTACAGAATGTTCCATTCATTCACTGCGAATCTGGAATTCAACTGAATCTCCACTACCTGCAGATTTATCTTACACCACTTGTGAATGTCCAAGTAAAACAATGCTGGTTTTCAGAGGCCTGTTCATGTTCGCAGTCGTGCTGTTCAATTGGCTATCCACTCAACCTGTTTTGCTCCTCATTTTCCTGTGCACACAACCCAGCCTTCAGAAATCATTGTAATCTCCACTACAGGATGTTCCATTCATTCACTGGGAATCTGGAATTCATCTGAATCTGCACTCCACGCAGGCTTTCGTTACACCACTGCTGAAAGTCGAAGTAATGCAATACTGGTTTTCAGTGGTCTGTTCACATTCGAAGCCGAGGCTTTTTACAGGCTATCCACTCAACACTGGTCAGCTCTTCATTTTCGTGTCCCCACAATCCAGATTTCAGAAATCATTGCAATCTCCACTACAGAATGTTCCATTCATTCACTGCGAGTCTGCAGTTTATCTGATTCTCCACTCCCGCCTGGTTAACATTACACCACTTGTGAATGTCCAAGTAAGCCAATGCTGGTTTTCAGAGGCCTGTTCATACTCGCAGCCGTGCTGTTTAATTGACAATTCACTCCACCCTGTTCAGCTCTTCATTGTCCCACCACACTACCAGCCTTCAGAAATCTTTGTTATCTCCACTACAGAATGTTCCATTCATTCACTGCGAATCTGGAATTCATCTGACTCTCAACTCCACGCAGGTTTTCATTACACCACTGTTGAATGTCCAAGTAACCCAATGCTGGTTTTCAGCGGCCTGTTCATATTCGCAGCCCTGCTGTTTACTTGGCTATCGATTCAAGCCTGGTCAGCTCTTCATTTTCCTGTCCACACAACACAGGCTTCAGAAATCATTGGAATCTCCTCTACAGAATGTTCCATTCATTCACTGCGAATGTGGAATTCAACTGACTCTCCACTCCATGCAGGTTTTCCTTACACCACTGATGAATGTCCAAGTAACCCAATGCTGGTTTTCAGCTGCATGTTCACACTCGCAGCCATGCTATACAATTGGCTTTCCACTAAATCCTGATTAGTTCTTGATTTTCCTTCCACACGACCCAGCCTTCAGAAATCGTTGGAATCTCCACTAGAGAATGTTCCATTCATTCACTGCGAATCTGGAATTCCTCTGAACCTCCACTCCCGGCAGGTTTTCGTTACACCACTGTTGAATGTCCAAGTAACCCAATGTTTTAAGTGTTTTCTTCACAAGCGCAGTGGTGCTGTTCAATTGGCTATCCACTCAACCCTGGCCAGCTCTACATTTTCCTGTCCACACCACAGAGACTGGAGAAATCATTGTTATCTCCACTACAGAATGTTCCATTCATTCACAGCGAATCTGGAATTCATCTGAATCTCCACTCCCGGCAGGTTTTCGTGACACCACTGGTAAATATCCAAGTAAGCCAATGCTGGTTTTAAGTGGCCTGCTCATACTCTCAGCCGTGCTGTTCAATTTGCTATCCACTCAACCCTCTTCAGCTCCATTTTCCTGTCCACATAACCCAAACTTCAGAAACAATTGGTATCTCCTCCACAGAATGTTCCATTCATTGACGGCAAATCTGAAATTCATCTAATTCTCAACTCCCGTCAGGTTTTCGTTACACCACTTGTGAATGTCCAATTAAGCCAAAGCTGGTTTTCAGTGGCCTGTTCTTACTACGAGACGTGCTGTTCATTTGGCTATCCATTCCACCCTGTTCAGCTCTACATTTTCGTGTCCACAAAACCCAGCCTTCAGAAATCATTGGAATCACCACTAGAGAATGTTCCATTCATTCACTGCGAATCTGGAATTCATCTGAATCTCCACTCCCGGCAGGTTTTCATTGCACCACTGCTGAATGTTCAAGTAACGCAATGATGGTTTTCAGCGGTCTATTCACACTCGAACCCGTGCTGTTCACGGTCTAGCGACTCAACACTGGTGAGTTCTTCTTTTTCCAGTTCAGACAATACAAACCTCAGAAACCATTGCAATCTACACTACAGAATGTTTCATTCATTCAGGCGAATCTTGAATTCATCTTGTTCTCCACACCCAGCAGGTTTTCGTTTCACCACTGGTGAATGTCCAAGCAACCCAAGGCTGGGTTCAGCTGCGTGTGAACACTCGCAGCCGTGCTGTTCAATTGGCTATCCAGTGAACGCTGGTTAGCTCTTGATTTTCCTTCCACACACCGAGCCTTCAGAAATCATTCTTATCTCCACTTCAGAATGTTCCATTCGTTCCCTGCGAATCTGGAATTCCTCTGACTCTCCACACCAGGCAGATTTTCCTAACAACACTGGTGAATGACCAGGTAATCCAATGCTGGTTTTCAGCGGCTGTTCACACTCACAGCCTTGCTGTTCAATTGGCAATCCAGTCAAACCTAGTCAGCTCTTCATTTTCCTGTCCACACAACCCAGCGTTCAGAAATCATTGGAATCTCTACTACAGAAATTTCCATTCATTCACTGTGAATCTGGAAATACTCTGAATCTGCATTCCAGGAAGGCTTTCGTTACACCACTGATGAATGTCCAAGTAATGCAATGCTGCTTCTTAGTGGTCTGTTCACACTCGAAACCGTGCTGTTCATTGGCTATCCACTCAATATCGGTCAGCTCTTCAATATCCTGTCCAGACTATCCAGATTCCTAAATGTTGGCAATCACCACTACAGAATGTTCCATTCAATCACGCGAATCTGGAATTCATCAGAGTCTCCACTCCTGGAAGGTTTTCGTGACACCACTGGTAAATGTCCAAGGAAGACAATGCTGGTTTTAAGCCGCCTGCTAACACACTCAGCCGTGCTGTTCAATTTGCTATCCACCCAACCCTATTCAGCTCTACATTTTCCTGTCCTCATAACCCAACCTTCAGAAATAATTGGTATCTCCTCCACAGAATGTTCCGTTCATTCACTGCGAATCTTAAATTCATCTGACTCTCAACTCCCGGCGGGTTATCGTTACACCACTTGTGAATGTCCAAGTAAGCCAATGCTGGTTTTCAGTGGCCTGTTCATACTAAGAGACGTGCTGTTCATTTGGCTATCCACTCCACCCTGTTCAGCTCTACATTTTCGTGTCCACAAAACCCAGCCTTCAGAAATCATTGGAATCACCACTAGAGAATGTTCCATTCATTCACTGCGAATCTGGAATTCCTCTGAACCTCCACTCCTGGCAGGTTTTCGTTACGCCACTGGTGAATGTCCAAGTAACTCAATACTGGTTTTCAGAGGCATGTTCAACTCGCAGAAGTGCTGTTCAATGGGCTATCCACTCAATATTGGTCAGCTCTTCATTTTCCTCTCCACACAAACCAGCCTTCAGAAATCATTGGGCTCTCCACTACAGACTGTTCCATTCATTCACTGCGATTCTGCAATTCATCTGACTCTCCGCTCCAGGCAGGTTTTCATTACAGCACTGGTGAATGACCAAGTAATCCAATGCTGGTTTTCAGCCGCCTTTTCACACTCGCAGTGTGCTGTTCAATTGTCTATCCACTCAAACCTGGTCAGCCTTTCATTTTCTTTTCCACAATATCAGACTTCAGAAATCATTGGAATCGCCAGTACAGAATGTTCCATTCATTCACTGCCAATCTGGAATTCATCTGAATCTGCACTCCAGGTAGGCTTTCATTACACCACTTATGAATGTCCAAGTAACACAATGCTGGTTTTCAGCGGTCTGTTCACACTCTAAGCCCTGCTTTTTACTGGGTATCCACACAACTGTGGTCAGCTCTTCATTTTCATGTCCAAACAATCCAGACTTGAGAAATCATTGCAATCTCCAGTACAGAATGTTCCATTCATTCACTGCGAATCTGGAATTCAACTGAATCTCCACTACCTGCAGATTTATCTTACACCACTTGTGAATGTCCAAGTAAAACAATGCTGGTTTTCAGAGGCCTGTTCATGTTCGCAGTCGTGCTGTTCAATTGGCTATCCACTCAACCTGTTTTGCTCCTCATTTTCCTGTGCACACAACCCAGCCTTCAGAAATCATTGTAATCTCCACTACAGGATGTTCCATTCATTCACTGGGAATCTGGAATTCATCTGAATCTGCACTCCACGCAGGCTTTCGTTACACCACTGCTGAAAGTCGAAGTAATGCAATACTGGTTTTCAGTGGTCTGTTCACATTCGAAGCCGAGGCTTTTTACAGGCTATCCACTCAACACTGGTCAGCTCTTCATTTTCGTGTCCCCACAATCCAGATTTCAGAAATCATTGCAATCTCCACTACAGAATGTTCCATTCATTCACTGCGAGTCTGGAGTTTATCTGATTCTCCACTCCCGCCTGGTTAACATTACACCACTTGTGAATGTCCAAGTAAGCCAATGCTGGTTTTCAGAGGCCTGTTCATACTCGCAGCCGTGCTGTTTAATTGACAATTCACTCCACCCTGTTCAGCTCTTCATTGTCCCACCACACTACCAGCCTTCAGAAATCTTTGTTATCTCCACTACAGAATGTTCCATTCATTCACTGCGAATCTGGAATTCATCTGACTCTCAACTCCACGCAGGTTTTCATTACACCACTGTTGAATGTCCAAGTAACCCAATGCTGGTTTTCAGCGGCCTGTTCATATTCGCAGCCCTGCTGTTTACTTGGCTATCGATTCAAGCCTGGTCAGCTCTTCATTTTCCTGTCCACACAACACAGGCTTCAGAAATCATTGGAATCTCCTCTACAGAATGTTCCATTCATTCACTGCGAATGTGGAATTCAACTGACTCTCCACTCCATGCAGGTTTTCCTTACACCACTGATGAATGTCCAAGTAACCCAATGCTGGTTTTCAGCTGCATGTTCACACTCGCAGCCATGCTATACAATTGGCTTTCCACTAAATCCTGATTAGTTCTTGATTTTCCTTCCACACGACCCAGCCTTCAGAAATCGTTGGAATCTCCACTAGAGAATGTTCCATTCATTCACTGCGAATCTGGAATTCCTCTGAACCTCCACTCCCGGCAGGTTTTCGTTACACCACTGTTGAATGTCCAAGTAACCCAATGTTTTAAGTGTTTTCTTCACAAGCGCAGTGGTGCTGTTCAATTGGCTATCCACTCAACCCTGGCCAGCTCTACATTTTCCTGTCCACACCACAGAGACTGGAGAAATCATTGTTATCTCCACTACAGAATGTTCCATTCATTCACAGCGAATCTGGAATTCATCTGAATCTCCACTCCCGGCAGGTTTTCGTGACACCACTGGTAAATATCCAAGTAAGCCAATGCTGGTTTTAAGTGGCCTGCTCATACTCTCAGCCGTGCTGTTCAATTTGCTATCCACTCAACCCTCTTCAGCTCCATTTTCCTGTCCACATAACCCAAACTTCAGAAACAATTGGTATCTCCTCCACAGAATGTTCCATTCATTGACGGCAAATCTGAAATTCATCTAATTCTCAACTCCCGTCAGGTTTTCGTTACACCACTTGTGAATGTCCAATTAAGCCAAAGCTGGTTTTCAGTGGCCTGTTCTTACTACGAGACGTGCTGTTCATTTGGCTATCCATTCCACCCTGTTCAGCTCTACATTTTCGTGTCCACAAAACCCAGCCTTCAGAAATCATTGGAATCACCACTAGAGAATGTTCCATTCATTCACTGCGAATCTGGAATTCATCTGAATCTCCACTCCCGGCAGGTTTTCATTGCACCACTGCTGAATGTTCAAGTAACGCAATGATGGTTTTCAGCGGTCTATTCACACTCGAACCCGTGCTGTTCACGGTCTAGCGACTCAACACTGGTGAGTTCTTCTTTTTCCAGTTCAGACAATACAAACCTCAGAAACCATTGCAATCTACACTACAGAATGTTTCATTCATTCAGGCGAATCTTGAATTCATCTTGTTCTCCACACCCAGCAGGTTTTCGTTTCACCACTGGTGAATGTCCAAGCAACCCAAGGCTGGGTTCAGCTGCGTGTGAACACTCGCAGCCGTGCTGTTCAATTGGCTATCCAGTGAACGCTGGTTAGCTCTTGATTTTCCTTCCACACACCGAGCCTTCAGAAATCATTCTTATCTCCACTTCAGAATGTTCCATTCGTTCCCTGCGAATCTGGAATTCCTCTGACTCTCCACACCAGGCAGATTTTCCTAACAACACTGGTGAATGACCAGGTAATCCAATGCTGGTTTTCAGCGGCTGTTCACACTCACAGCCTTGCTGTTCAATTGGCAATCCAGTCAAACCTAGTCAGCTCTTCATTTTCCTGTCCACACAACCCAGCGTTCAGAAATCATTGGAATCTCTACTACAGAAATTTCCATTCATTCACTGTGAATCTGGAAATACTCTGAATCTGCATTCCAGGAAGGCTTTCGTTACACCACTGATGAATGTCCAAGTAATGCAATGCTGCTTCTTAGTGGTCTGTTCACACTCGAAACCGTGCTGTTCATTGGCTATCCACTCAATATCGGTCAGCTCTTCAATATCCTGTCCAGACTATCCAGATTCCTAAATGTTGGCAATCACCACTACAGAATGTTCCATTCAATCACGCGAATCTGGAATTCATCAGAGTCTCCACTCCTGGAAGGTTTTCGTGACACCACTGGTAAATGTCCAAGGAAGACAATGCTGGTTTTAAGCCGCCTGCTAACACACTCAGCCGTGCTGTTCAATTTGCTATCCACCCAACCCTATTCAGCTCTACATTTTCCTGTCCTCATAACCCAACCTTCAGAAATAATTGGTATCTCCTCCACAGAATGTTCCGTTCATTCACTGCGAATCTTAAATTCATCTGACTCTCAACTCCCGGCGGGTTATCGTTACACCACTTGTGAATGTCCAAGTAAGCCAATGCTGGTTTTCAGTGGCCTGTTCATACTAAGAGACGTGCTGTTCATTTGGCTATCCACTCCACCCTGTTCAGCTCTACATTTTCGTGTCCACAAAACCCAGCCTTCAGAAATCATTGGAATCACCACTAGAGAATGTTCCATTCATTCACTGCGAATCTGGAATTCCTCTGAACCTCCACTCCTGGCAGGTTTTCGTTACGCCACTGGTGAATGTCCAAGTAACTCAATACTGGTTTTCAGAGGCATGTTCAACTCGCAGAAGTGCTGTTCAATGGGCTATCCACTCAATATTGGTCAGCTCTTCATTTTCCTCTCCACACAAACCAGCCTTCAGAAATCATTGGGCTCTCCACTACAGACTGTTCCATTCATTCACTGCGATTCTGCAATTCATCTGACTCTCCGCTCCAGGCAGGTTTTCATTACAGCACTGGTGAATGACCAAGTAATCCAATGCTGGTTTTCAGCCGCCTTTTCACACTCGCAGTGTGCTGTTCAATTGTCTATCCACTCAAACCTGGTCAGCCTTTCATTTTCTTTTCCACAATATCAGACTTCAGAAATCATTGGAATCGCCAGTACAGAATGTTCCATTCATTCACTGCCAATCTGGAATTCATCTGAATCTGCACTCCAGGTAGGCTTTCATTACACCACTTATGAATGTCCAAGTAACACAATGCTGGTTTTCAGCGGTCTGTTCACACTCTAAGCCCTGCTTTTTACTGGGTATCCACACAACTGTGGTCAGCTCTTCATTTTCATGTCCAAACAATCCAGACTTGAGAAATCATTGCAATCTCCAGTACAGAATGTTCCATTCATTCACTGCGAATCTGGAATTCAACTGAATCTCCACTACCTGCAGATTTATCTTACACCACTTGTGAATGTCCAAGTAAAACAATGCTGGTTTTCAGAGGCCTGTTCATGTTCGCAGTCGTGCTGTTCAATTGGCTATCCACTCAACCTGTTTTGCTCCTCATTTTCCTGTGCACACAACCCAGCCTTCAGAAATCATTGTAATCTCCACTACAGGATGTTCCATTCATTCACTGGGAATCTGGAATTCATCTGAATCTGCACTCCACGCAGGCTTTCGTTACACCACTGCTGAAAGTCGAAGTAATGCAATACTGGTTTTCAGTGGTCTGTTCACATTCGAAGCCGAGGCTTTTTACAGGCTATCCACTCAACACTGGTCAGCTCTTCATTTTCGTGTCCCCACAATCCAGATTTCAGAAATCATTGCAATCTCCACTACAGAATGTTCCATTCATTCACTGCGAGTCTGGAGTTTATCTGATTCTCCACTCCCGCCTGGTTAACATTACACCACTTGTGAATGTCCAAGTAAGCCAATGCTGGTTTTCAGAGGCCTGTTCATACTCGCAGCCGTGCTGTTTAATTGACAATTCACTCCACCCTGTTCAGCTCTTCATTGTCCCACCACACTACCAGCCTTCAGAAATCTTTGTTATCTCCACTACAGAATGTTCCATTCATTCACTGCGAATCTGGAATTCATCTGACTCTCAACTCCACGCAGGTTTTCATTACACCACTGTTGAATGTCCAAGTAACCCAATGCTGGTTTTCAGCGGCCTGTTCATATTCGCAGCCCTGCTGTTTACTTGGCTATCGATTCAAGCCTGGTCAGCTCTTCATTTTCCTGTCCACACAACACAGGCTTCAGAAATCATTGGAATCTCCTCTACAGAATGTTCCATTCATTCACTGCGAATGTGGAATTCAACTGACTCTCCACTCCATGCAGGTTTTCCTTACACCACTGATGAATGTCCAAGTAACCCAATGCTGGTTTTCAGCTGCATGTTCACACTCGCAGCCATGCTATACAATTGGCTTTCCACTAAATCCTGATTAGTTCTTGATTTTCCTTCCACACGACCCAGCCTTCAGAAATCGTTGGAATCTCCACTAGAGAATGTTCCATTCATTCACTGCGAATCTGGAATTCCTCTGAACCTCCACTCCCGGCAGGTTTTCGTTACACCACTGTTGAATGTCCAAGTAACCCAATGTTTTAAGTGTTTTCTTCACAAGCGCAGTGGTGCTGTTCAATTGGCTATCCACTCAACCCTGGCCAGCTCTACATTTTCCTGTCCACACCACAGAGACTGGAGAAATCATTGTTATCTCCACTACAGAATGTTCCATTCATTCACAGCGAATCTGGAATTCATCTGAATCTCCACTCCCGGCAGGTTTTCGTGACACCACTGGTAAATATCCAAGTAAGCCAATGCTGGTTTTAAGTGGCCTGCTCATACTCTCAGCCGTGCTGTTCAATTTGCTATCCACTCAACCCTCTTCAGCTCCATTTTCCTGTCCACATAACCCAAACTTCAGAAACAATTGGTATCTCCTCCACAGAATGTTCCATTCATTGACGGCAAATCTGAAATTCATCTAATTCTCAACTCCCGTCAGGTTTTCGTTACACCACTTGTGAATGTCCAATTAAGCCAAAGCTGGTTTTCAGTGGCCTGTTCTTACTACGAGACGTGCTGTTCATTTGGCTATCCATTCCACCCTGTTCAGCTCTACATTTTCGTGTCCACAAAACCCAGCCTTCAGAAATCATTGGAATCACCACTAGAGAATGTTCCATTCATTCACTGCGAATCTGGAATTCATCTGAATCTCCACTCCCGGCAGGTTTTCATTGCACCACTGCTGAATGTTCAAGTAACGCAATGATGGTTTTCAGCGGTCTATTCACACTCGAACCCGTGCTGTTCACGGTCTAGCGACTCAACACTGGTGAGTTCTTCTTTTTCCAGTTCAGACAATACAAACCTCAGAAACCATTGCAATCTACACTACAGAATGTTTCATTCATTCAGGCGAATCTTGAATTCATCTTGTTCTCCACTCCCAGCAGGTTTTCGTTTCACCACTGGTGAATGTCCAAGCAACCCAAGGCTGGTTTCAGCTGCGTGTTAACACTCGCAGCCGTGCTGTTCAATTGGCTATCCAGTGAACGCTGGTTAGCTCTTGATTTTCCTTCCACACACCGAGCCTTCAGAAATCATTCTTATCTCCACTTCAGAATGTTCCATTCGTTCCCTGCGAATCTGGAATTCCTCTGACTCTCCACACCAGGCAGATTTTCCTAACAACACTGGTGAATGACCAGGTAATCCAATGCTGGTTTTCAGCGGCTGTTCACACTCACAGCCTTGCTGTTCAATTGGCAATCCAGTCAAACCTAGTCAGCTCTTCATTTTCCTGTCCACACAACCCAGCGTTCAGAAATCATTGGAATCTCTACTACAGAAATTTCCATTCATTCACTGTGAATCTGGAAATACTCTGAATCTGCATTCCAGGAAGGCTTTCGTTACACCACTGATGAATGTCCAAGTAATGCAATGCTGCTTCTTAGTGGTCTGTTCACACTCGAAACCGTGCTGTTCATTGGCTATCCACTCAATATCGGTCAGCTCTTCAATATCCTGTCCAGACTATCCAGATTCCTAAATGTTGGCAATCACCACTACAGAATGTTCCATTCAATCACGCGAATCTGGAATTCATCAGAGTCTCCACTCCTGGAAGGTTTTCGTGACACCACTGGTAAATGTCCAAGGAAGACAATGCTGGTTTTAAGCCGCCTGCTAACACACTCAGCCGTGCTGTTCAATTTGCTATCCACCCAACCCTATTCAGCTCTACATTTTCCTGTCCTCATAACCCAACCTTCAGAAATAATTGGTATCTCCTCCACAGAATGTTCCGTTCATTCACTGCGAATCTTAAATTCATCTGACTCTCAACTCCCGGCGGGTTATCGTTACACCACTTGTGAATGTCCAAGTAAGCCAATGCTGGTTTTCAGTGGCCTGTTCATACTAAGAGACGTGCTGTTCATTTGGCTATCCACTCCACCCTGTTCAGCTCTACATTCTCGTGTCCACAAAACCCAGCCTTCAGAAATCATTGGAATCACCACTAGAGAATGTTCCATTCATTCACTGCGAATCTGGAATTCATCTGAACCTCCACTCCTGGCAGGTTTTCGTTACGCCACTGGTGAATGTCCAAGTAACTCAATACTGGTTTTCAGAGGCATGTTCAACTCGCAGAAGTGCTGTTCAATGGGCTATCCACTCAATATTGGTCAGCTCTTCATTTTCCTCTCCACACAAACCAGCCTTCAGAAATCATTGGGCTCTCCACTACAGACTGTTCCATTCATTCACTGCGATTCTGCAATTCATCTGACTCTCCGCTCCAGGCAGGTTTTCATTACAGCACTGGTGAATGACCAAGTAATCCAATGCTGGTTTTCAGCCGCCTTTTCACACTCGCAGTGTGCTGTTCAATTGTCTATCCACTCAAACCTGGTCAGCCTTTCATTTTCTTTTCCACAATATCAGACTTCAGAAATCATTGGAATCGCCAGTACAGAATGTTCCATTCATTCACTGCCAATCTGGAATTCATCTGAATCTGCACTCCAGGTAGGCTTTCATTACACCACTTATGAATGTCCAAGTAACACAATGCTGGTTTTCAGCGGTCTGTTCACACTCTAAGCCCTGCTTTTTACTGGGTATCCACACAACTGTGGTCAGCTCTTCATTTTCATGTCCAAACAATCCAGACTTGAGAAATCATTGCAATCTCCAGTACAGAATGTTCCATTCATTCACTGCGAATCTGGAATTCAACTGAATCTCCACTACCTGCAGATTTATCTTACACCACTTGTGAATGTCCAAGTAAAACAATGCTGGTTTTCAGAGGCCTGTTCATGTTCGCAGTCGTGCTGTTCAATTGGCTATCCACTCAACCTGTTTTGCTCCTCATTTTCCTGTGCACACAACCCAGCCTTCAGAAATCATTGTAATCTCCACTACAGGATGTTCCATTCATTCACTGGGAATCTGGAATTCATCTGAATCTGCACTCCACGCAGGCTTTCGTTACACCACTGCTGAAAGTCGAAGTAATGCAATACTGGTTTTCAGTGGTCTGTTCACATTCGAAGCCGAGGCTTTTTACAGGCTATCCACTCAACACTGGTCAGCTCTTCATTTTCGTGTCCCCACAATCCAGATTTCAGAAATCATTGCAATCTCCACTACAGAATGTTCCATTCATTCACTGCGAGTCTGGAGTTTATCTGATTCTCCACTCCCGCCTGGTTAACATTACACCACTTGTGAATGTCCAAGTAAGCCAATGCTGGTTTTCAGAGGCCTGTTCATACTCGCAGCCGTGCTGTTTAATTGACAATTCACTCCACCCTGTTCAGCTCTTCATTGTCCCACCACACTACCAGCCTTCAGAAATCTTTGTTATCTCCACTACAGAATGTTCCATTCATTCACTGCGAATCTGGAATTCATCTGACTCTCAACTCCACGCAGGTTTTCATTACACCACTGTTGAATGTCCAAGTAACCCAATGCTGGTTTTCAGCGGCCTGTTCATATTCGCAGCCCTGCTGTTTACTTGGCTATCGATTCAAGCCTGGTCAGCTCTTCATTTTCCTGTCCACACAACACAGGCTTCAGAAATCATTGGAATCTCCTCTACAGAATGTTCCATTCATTCACTGCGAATGTGGAATTCAACTGACTCTCCACTCCATGCAGGTTTTCCTTACACCACTGATGAATGTCCAAGTAACCCAATGCTGGTTTTCAGCTGCATGTTCACACTCGCAGCCATGCTATACAATTGGCTTTCCACTAAATCCTGATTAGTTCTTGATTTTCCTTCCACACGACCCAGCCTTCAGAAATCGTTGGAATCTCCACTAGAGAATGTTCCATTCATTCACTGCGAATCTGGAATTCCTCTGAACCTCCACTCCCGGCAGGTTTTCGTTACACCACTGTTGAATGTCCAAGTAACCCAATGTTTTAAGTGTTTTCTTCACAAGCGCAGTGGTGCTGTTCAATTGGCTATCCACTCAACCCTGGCCAGCTCTACATTTTCCTGTCCACACCACAGAGACTGGAGAAATCATTGTTATCTCCACTACAGAATGTTCCATTCATTCACAGCGAATCTGGAATTCATCTGAATCTCCACTCCCGGCAGGTTTTCGTGACACCACTGGTAAATATCCAAGTAAGCCAATGCTGGTTTTAAGTGGCCTGCTCATACTCTCAGCCGTGCTGTTCAATTTGCTATCCACTCAACCCTCTTCAGCTCCATTTTCCTGTCCACATAACCCAAACTTCAGAAACAATTGGTATCTCCTCCACAGAATGTTCCATTCATTGACGGCAAATCTGAAATTCATCTAATTCTCAACTCCCGTCAGGTTTTCGTTACACCACTTGTGAATGTCCAATTAAGCCAAAGCTGGTTTTCAGTGGCCTGTTCTTACTACGAGACGTGCTGTTCATTTGGCTATCCATTCCACCCTGTTCAGCTCTACATTTTCGTGTCCACAAGACCCAGCCTTCAGAAATCATTGGAATCACCACTAGAGAATGTTCCATTCATTCACTGCGAATCTGGAATTCATCTGAATCTCCACTCCCGGCAGGTTTTCATTGCACCACTGCTGAATGTTCAAGTAACGCAATGATGGTTTTCAGCGGTCTATTCACACTTGAACCCGTGCTGTTCACGGTCTAGCGACTCAACACTGGTGAGTTCTTCTTTTTCCAGTTCAGACAATACAAACCTCAGAAACCATTGCAATCTACACTACAGAATGTTTCATTCATTCAGGCGAATCTTGAATTCATCTTGTTCTCCACTCCCAGCAGGTTTTCGTTTCACCACTGGTGAATGTCCAAGCAACCCAAGGCTGGTTTCAGCTGCGTGTTAACACTCGCAGCCGTGCTGTTCAATTGGCTATCCAGTGAACGCTGGTTAGCTCTTGATTTTCCTTCCACACACCGAGCCTTCAGAAATCATTCTTATCTCCACTTCAGAATGTTCCATTCGTTCCCTGCGAATCTGGAATTCCTCTGACTCTCCACACCAGGCAGATTTTCCTAACAACACTGGTGAATGACCAGGTAATCCAATGCTGGTTTTCAGCGGCTGTTCACACTCACAGCCTTGCTGTTCAATTGGCAATCCAGTCAAACCTAGTCAGCTCTTCATTTTCCTGTCCACACAACCCAGCGTTCAGAAATCATTGGAATCTCTACTACAGAAATTTCCATTCATTCACTGTGAATCTGGAAATACTCTGAATCTGCATTCCAGGAAGGCTTTCGTTACACCACTGATGAATGTCCAAGTAATGCAATGCTGCTTCTTAGTGGTCTGTTCACACTCGAAACCGTGCTGTTCATTGGCTATCCACTCAATATCGGTCAGCTCTTCAATATCCTGTCCAGACTATCCAGATTCCTAAATGTTGGCAATCACCACTACAGAATGTTCCATTCAATCACGCGAATCTGGAATTCATCAGAGTCTCCACTCCTGGAAGGTTTTCGTGACACCACTGGTAAATGTCCAAAGAAGACAATGCTGGTTTTAAGCCGCCTGCTAACACACTCAGCCGTTCTGTTCAATTTGCTATCCACCCAACCCTATTCAGCTCTACATTTTCCTGTCCTCATAACCCAACCTTCAGAAATAATTGGTATCTCCTCCACAGAATGTTCCGTTCATTCACTGCGAATCTTAAATTCATCTGACTCTCAACTCCCGGCGGGCTATCGTTACACCACTTGTGAATGTCCAAGTAAGCCAATGCTGGTTTTCAGTGGCCTGTTCATACTAAGAGACGTGCTGTTCATTTGGCTATCCACTCCACCCTGTTCAGCTCTACATTTTCGTGTCCACAAAACCCAGCCTTCAGAAATCATTGGAATCACCACTAGAGAATGTTCCATTCATTCACTGCGAATCTGGAATTCATCTGAACCTCCACTCCTGGCAGGTTTTCGTTACGCCACTGGTGAATGTCCAAGTAACTCAATACTGGTTTTCAGAGGCATGTTCAACTCGCAGAAGTGCTGTTCAATGGGCTATCCACTCAATATTGGTCAGCTCTTCATTTTCCTCTCCACACAAACCAGCCTTCAGAAATCATTGGGCTCTCCACTACAGACTGTTCCATTCATTCACTGTGATTCTGCAATTCATCTGACTCTCCGCTCCAGGCAGGTTTTCATTACAGCACTGGTGAATGACCAAGTAATCCAATGCTGGTTTTCAGCCGCCTTTTCACACTCGCAGTGTGCTGTTCAATTGTCTATCCACTCAAACCTGGTCAGCCTTTCATTTTCTTTTCCACAATATCAGACTTCAGAAATCATTGGAATCGCCAGTACAGAATGTTCCATTCATTCACTGCCAATCTGGAATTCATCTGAATCTGCACTCCAGGTAGGCTTTCATTACACCACTTATGAATGTCCAAGTAACACAATGCTGGTTTTCAGCGGTCTGTTCACACTCTAAGCCCTGCTTTTTACTGGGTATCCACACAACTGTGGTCAGCTCTTCATTTTCATGTCCAAACAATCCAGACTTGAGAAATCATTGCAATCTCCAGTACAGAATGTTCCATTCATTCACTGCGAATCTGGAATTCAACTGAATCTCCACTACCTGCAGATTTATCTTACACCACTTGTGAATGTCCAAGTAAAACAATGCTGGTTTTCAGAGGCCTGTTCATGTTCGCAGTCGTGCTGTTCAATTGGCTATCCACTCAACCTGTTTTGCTCCTCATTTTCCTGTGCACACAACCCAGCCTTCAGAAATCATTGTAATCTCCACTACAGGATGTTCCATTCATTCACTGGGAATCTGGAATTCATCTGAATCTGCACTCCACGCAGGCTTTCGTTACACCACTGCTGAAAGTCGAAGTAATGCAATACTGGTTTTCAGTGGTCTGTTCACATTCGAAGCCGAGGCTTTTTACAGGCTATCCACTCAACACTGGTCAGCTCTTCATTTTCGTGTCCCCACAATCCAGATTTCAGAAATCATTGCAATCTCCACTACAGAATGTTCCATTCATTCACTGCGAGTCTGGAGTTTATCTGATTCTCCACTCCCGCCTGGTTAACATTACACCACTTGTGAATGTCCAAGTAAGCCAATGCTGGTTTTCAGAGGCCTGTTCATACTCGCAGCCGTGCTGTTTAATTGACAATTCACTCCACCCTGTTCAGCTCTTCATTGTCCCACCACACTACCAGCCTTCAGAAATCTTTGTTATCTCCACTACAGAATGTTCCATTCATTCACTGCGAATCTGGAATTCATCTGACTCTCAACTCCACGCCTCCACGCAGGTTTTCATTACACCACTGTTGAATGTCCAAGTAACCCAATGCTGGTTTTCAGCGGCCTGTTCATATTCGCAGCCCTGCTGTTTACTTGGCTATCGATTCAAGCCTGGTCAGCTCTTCATTTTCCTGTCCACACAACACAGGCTTCAGAAATCATTGGAATCTCCTCTACAGAATGTTCCATTCATTCACTGCGAATGTGGAATTCAACTGACTCTCCACTCCATGCAGGTTTTCCTTACACCACTGATGAATGTCCAAGTAACCCAATGCTGGTTTTCAGCTGCATGTTCACACTCGCAGCCATGCTATACAATTGGCTTTCCACTAAATCCTGATTAGTTCTTGATTTTCCTTCCACACGACCCAGCCTTCAGAAATCATTGGAATCTCCACTAGAGAATGTTCCATTCATTCACTGCGAATCTGGAATTCCTCTGAACCTCCACTCCCGGCAGGTTTTCGTTACACCACTGTTGAATGTCCAAGTAACCCAATGTTTTAAGTGTTTTCTTCACAAGCGCAGTGGTGCTGTTCAATTGGCTATCCACTCAACCCTGGCCAGCTCTACATTTTCCTGTCCACACCACAGAGACTGGAGAAATCATTGTTATCTCCACTACAGAATGTTCCATTCATTCACAGCGAATCTGGAATTCATCTGAATCTCCACTCCCGGCAGGTTTTCGTGACACCACTGGTAAATATCCAAGTAAGCCAATGCTGGTTTTAAGTGGCCTGCTCATACTCTCAGCCGTGCTGTTCAATTTGCTATCCACTCAACCCTCTTCAGCTCCATTTTCCTGTCCACATAACCCAAACTTCAGAAACAATTGGTATCTCCTCCACAGAATGTTCCATTCATTGACGGCAAATCTGAAATTCATCTAATTCTCAACTCCCGTCAGGTTTTCGTTACACCACTTGTGAATGTCCAATTAAGCCAAAGCTGGTTTTCAGTGGCCTGTTCTTACTACGAGACGTGCTGTTCATTTGGCTATCCATTCCACCCTGTTCAGCTCTACATTTTCGTGTCCACAAAACCCAGCCTTCAGAAATCATTGGAATCACCACTAGAGAATGTTCCATTCATTCACTGCGAATCTGGAATTCATCTGAATCTCCACTCCCGGCAGGTTTTCATTGCACCACTGCTGAATGTTCAAGTAACGCAATGATGGTTTTCAGCGGTCTATTCACACTCGAACCCGTGCTGTTCACGGTCTAGCGACTCAACACTGGTGAGTTCTTCTTTTTCCAGTTCAGACAATACAAACCTCAGAAACCATTGCAATCTACACTACAGAATGTTTCATTCATTCAGGCGAATCTTGAATTCATCTTGTTCTCCACTCCCAGCAGGTTTTCGTTTCACCACTGGTGAATGTCCAAGCAACCCAAGGCTGGTTTCAGCTGCGTGTTAACACTCGCAGCCGTGCTGTTCAATTGGCTATCCAGTGAACGCTGGTTAGCTCTTGATTTTCCTTCCACACACCGAGCCTTCAGAAATCATTCTTATCTCCACTTCAGAATGTTCCATTCGTTCCCTGCGAATCTGGAATTCCTCTGACTCTCCACACCAGGCAGATTTTCCTAACAACACTGGTGAATGACCAGGTAATCCAATGCTGGTTTTCAGCGGCTGTTCACACTCACAGCCTTGCTGTTCAATTGGCAATCCAGTCAAACCTAGTCAGCTCTTCATTTTCCTGTCCACACAACCCAGCGTTCAGAAATCATTGGAATCTCTACTACAGAAATTTCCATTCATTCACTGTGAATCTGGAAATACTCTGAATCTGCATTCCAGGAAGGCTTTCGTTACACCACTGATGAATGTCCAAGTAATGCAATGCTGCTTCTTAGTGGTCTGTTCACACTCGAAACCGTGCTGTTCATTGGCTATCCACTCAATATCGGTCATCTCTTCAATATCCTGTCCAGACTATCCAGATTCCTAAATGTTGGCAATCACCACTACACAATGTTCCATTCAATCACGCGAATCTGGAATTCATCAGAGTCTCCACTCCTGGAAGGTTTTCGTGACACCACTGGTAAATGTCCAAGGAAGACAATGCTGGTTTTAAGCCGCCTGCTAACACACTCAGCCGTGCTGTTCAATTTGCTATCCACCCAACCCTATTCAGCTCTACATTTTCCTGTCCTCATAACCCAACCTTCAGAAATAATTGGTATCTCCTCCACAGAATGTTCCGTTCATTCACTGCGAATCTTAAATTCATCTGACTCTCAACTCCCGGCGGGTTATCGTTACACCACTTGTGAATGTCCAAGTAAGCCAATGCTGGTTTTCAGTGGCCTGTTCATACTAAGAGACGTGCTGTTCATTTGGCTATCCACTCCACCCTGTTCAGCTCTACATTTTCGTGTCCACAAAACCCAGCCTTCAGAAATCATTGGAATCACCACTAGAGAATGTTCCATTCATTCACTGCGAATCTGGAATTCATCTGAACCTCCACTCCTGGCAGGTTTTCGTTACGCCACTGGTGAATGTCCAAGTAACTCAATACTGGTTTTCAGAGGCATGTTCAACTCGCAGAAGTGCTGTTCAATGGGCTATCCACTCAATATTGGTCAGCTCTTCATTTTCCTCTCCACACAAACCAGCCTTCAGAAATCATTGGGCTCTCCACTACAGACTGTTCCATTCATTCACTGCGATTCTGCAATTCATCTGACTCTCCGCTCCAGGCAGGTTTTCATTACAGCACTGGTGAATGACCAAGTAATCCAATGCTGGTTTTCAGCCGCCTTTTCACACTCGCAGTGTGCTGTTCAATTGTCTATCCACTCAAACCTGGTCAGCCTTTCATTTTCTTTTCCACAATATCAGACTTCAGAAATCATTGGAATCGCCAGTACAGAATGTTCCATTCATTCACTGCCAATCTGGAATTCATCTGAATCTGCACTCCAGGTAGGCTTTCATTACACCACTTATGAATGTCCAAGTAACACAATGCTGGTTTTCAGCGGTCTGTTCACACTCTAAGCCCTGCTTTTTACTGGGTATCCACACAACTGTGGTCAGCTCTTCATTTTCATGTCCAAACAATCCAGACTTGAGAAATCATTGCAATCTCCAGTACAGAATGTTCCATTCATTCACTGCGAATCTGGAATTCAACTGAATCTCCACTACCTGCAGATTTATCTTACACCACTTGTGAATGTCCAAGTAAAACAATGCTGGTTTTCAGAGGCCTGTTCATGTTCGCAGTCGTGCTGTTCAATTGGCTATCCACTCAACCTGTTTTGCTCCTCATTTTCCTGTGCACACAACCCAGCCTTCAGAAATCATTGTAATCTCCACTACAGGATGTTCCATTCATTCACTGGGAATCTGGAATTCATCTGAATCTGCACTCCACGCAGGCTTTCGTTACACCACTGCTGAAAGTCGAAGTAATGCAATACTGGTTTTCAGTGGTCTGTTCACATTCGAAGCCGAGGCTTTTTACAGGCTATCCACTCAACACTGGTCAGCTCTTCATTTTCGTGTCCCCACAATCCAGATTTCAGAAATCATTGCAATCTCCACTACAGAATGTTCCATTCATTCACTGCGAGTCTGGAGTTTATCTGATTCTCCACTCCCGCCTGGTTAACATTACACCACTTGTGAATGTCCAAGTAAGCCAATGCTGGTTTTCAGAGGCCTGTTCATACTCGCAGCCGTGCTGTTTAATTGACAATTCACTCCACCCTGTTCAGCTCTTCATTGTCCCACCACACTACCAGCCTTCAGAAATCTTTGTTATCTCCACTACAGAATGTTCCATTCATTCACTGCGAATCTGGAATTCATCTGACTCTCAACTCCACGCAGGTTTTCATTACACCACTGTTGAATGTCCAAGTAACCCAATGCTGGTTTTCAGCGGCCTGTTCATATTCGCAGCCCTGCTGTTTACTTGGCTATCGATTCAAGCCTGGTCAGCTCTTCATTTTCCTGTCCACACAACACAGGCTTCAGAAATCATTGGAATCTCCTCTACAGAATGTTCCATTCATTCACTGCGAATGTGGAATTCAACTGACTCTCCACTCCATGCAGGTTTTCCTTACACCACTGATGAATGTCCAAGTAACCCAATGCTGGTTTTCAGCTGCATGTTCACACTCGCAGCCATGCTATACAATTGGCTTTCCACTAAATCCTGATTAGTTCTTGATTTTCCTTCCACACGACCCAGCCTTCAGAAATCGTTGGAATCTCCACTAGAGAATGTTCCATTCATTCACTGCGAATCTGGAATTCCTCTGAACCTCCACTCCCGGCAGGTTTTCGTTACACCACTGTTGAATGTCCAAGTAACCCAATGTTTTAAGTGTTTTCTTCACAAGCGCAGTGGTGCTGTTCAATTGGCTATCCACTCAACCCTGGCCAGCTCTACATTTTCCTGTCCACACCACAGAGACTGGAGAAATCATTGTTATCTCCACTACAGAATGTTCCATTCATTCACAGCGAATCTGGAATTCATCTGAATCTCCACTCCCGGCAGGTTTTCGTGACACCACTGGTAAATATCCAAGTAAGCCAATGCTGGTTTTAAGTGGCCTGCTCCTACTCTCAGCCGTGCTGTTCAATTTGCTATCCACTCAACCCTCTTCAGCTCCATTTTCCTGTCCACATAACCCAAACTTCAGAAACAATTGGTATCTCCTCCACAGAATGTTCCATTCATTGACGGCAAATCTGAAATTCATCTAATTCTCAACTCCCGTCAGGTTTTCGTTACACCACTTGTGAATGTCCAATTAAGCCAAAGCTGGTTTTCAGTGGCCTGTTCTTACTACGAGACGTGCTGTTCATTTGGCTATCCATTCCACCCTGTTCAGCTCTACATTTTCGTGTCCACAAAACCCAGCCTTCAGAAATCATTGGAATCACCACTAGAGAATGTTCCATTCATTCACTGCGAATCTGGAATTCATCTGAATCTCCACTCCCGGCAGGTTTTCATTGCACCACTGCTGAATGTTCAAGTAACGCAATGATGGTTTTCAGCGGTCTATTCACACTCGAACCCGTGCTGTTCACGGTCTAGCGACTCAACACTGGTGAGTTCTTCTTTTTCCAGTTCAGACAATACAAACCTCAGAAACCATTGCAATCTACACTACAGAATGTTTCATTCATTCAGGCGAATCTTGAATTCATCTTGTTCTCCACTCCCAGCAGGTTTTCGTTTCACCACTGGTGAATGTCCAAGCAACCCAAGGCTGGTTTCAGCTGCGTGTTAACACTCGCAGCCGTGCTGTTCAATTGGCTATCCAGTGAACGCTGGTTAGCTCTTGATTTTCCTTCCACACACCGAGCCTTCAGAAATCATTCTTATCTCCACTTCAGAATGTTCCATTCGTTCCCTGCGAATCTGGAATTCCTCTGACTCTCCACACCAGGCAGATTTTCCTAACAACACTGGTGAATGACCAGGTAATCCAATGCTGGTTTTCAGCGGCTGTTCACACTCACAGCCTTGCTGTTCAATTGGCAATCCAGTCAAACCTAGTCAGCTCTTCATTTTCCTGTCCACACAACCCAGCGTTCAGAAATCATTGGAATCTCTACTACAGAAATTTCCATTCATTCACTGTGAATCTGGAAATACTCTGAATCTGCATTCCAGGAAGGCTTTCGTTACACCACTGATGAATGTCCAAGTAATGCAATGCTGCTTCTTAGTGGTCTGTTCACACTCGAAACCGTGCTGTTCATTGGCTATCCACTCAATATCGGTCAGCTCTTCAATATCCTGTCCAGACTATCCAGATTCCTAAATGTTGGCAATCACCACTACAGAATGTTCCATTCAATCACGCGAATCTGGAATTCATCAGAGTCTCCACTCCTGGAAGGTTTTCGTGACACCACTGGTAAATGTCCAAGGAAGACAATGCTGGTTTTAAGCCGCCTGCTAACACACTCAGCCGTGCTGTTCAATTTGCTATCCACCCAACCCTATTCAGCTCTACATTTTCCTGTCCTCATAACCCAACCTTCAGAAATAATTGGTATCTCCTCCACAGAATGTTCCGTTCATTCACTGCGAATCTTAAATTCATCTGACTCTCAACTCCCGGCGGGTTATCGTTACACCACTTGTGAATGTCCAAGTAAGCCAATGCTGGTTTTCAGTGGCCTGTTCATACTAAGAGACGTGCTGTTCATTTGGCTATCCACTCCACCCTGTTCAGCTCTACATTTTCGTGTCCACAAAACCCAGCCTTCAGAAATCATTGGAATCACCACTAGAGAATGTTCCATTCATTCACTGCGAATCTGGAATTCCTCTGAACCTCCACTCCTGGCAGGTTTTCGTTACGCCACTGGTGAATGTCCAAGTAACTCAATCCTGGTTTTCAGAGGCATGTTCAACTCGCAGAAGTGCTGTTCAATGGGCTATCCACTCAATATTGGTCAGCTCTTCATTTTCCTCTCCACACAAACCAGCCTTCAGAAATCATTGGGCTCTCCACTACAGACTGTTCCATTCATTCACTGCGATTCTGCAATTCATCTGACTCTCCGCTCCAGGCAGGTTTTCATTACAGCACTGGTGAATGACCAAGTAATCCAATGCTGGTTTTCAGCCGCCTTTTCACACTCGCAGTGTGCTGTTCAATTGTCTATCCACTCAAACCTGGTCAGCCTTTCATTTTCTTTTCCACAATATCAGACTTCAGAAATCATTGGAATCGCCAGTACAGAATGTTCCATTCATTCACTGCCAATCTGGAATTCATCTGAATCTGCACTCCAGGTAGGCTTTCATTACACCACTTATGAATGTCCAAGTAACACAATGCTGGTTTTCAGCGGTCTGTTCACACTCTAAGCCCTGCTTTTTACTGGGTATCCACACAACTGTGGTCAGCTCTTCATTTTCATGTCCAAACAATCCAGACTTGAGAAATCATTGCAATCTCCAGTACAGAATGTTCCATTCATTCACTGCGAATCTGGAATTCAACTGAATCTCCACTACCTGCAGATTTATCTTACACCACTTGTGAATGTCCAAGTAAAACAATGCTGGTTTTCAGAGGCCTGTTCATGTTCGCAGTCGTGCTGTTCAATTGGCTATCCACTCAACCTGTTTTGCTCCTCATTTTCCTGTGCACACAACCCAGCCTTCAGAAATCATTGTAATCTCCACTACAGGATGTTCCATTCATTCACTGGGAATCTGGAATTCATCTGAATCTGCACTCCACGCAGGCTTTCGTTACACCACTGCTGAAAGTCGAAGTAATGCAATACTGGTTTTCAGTGGTCTGTTCACATTCGAAGCCGAGGCTTTTTACAGGCTATCCACTCAACACTGGTCAGCTCTTCATTTTCGTGTCCCCACAATCCAGATTTCAGAAATCATTGCAATCTCCACTACAGAATGTTCCATTCATTCACTGCGAGTCTGGAGTTTATCTGATTCTCCACTCCCGCCTGGTTAACATTACACCACTTGTGAATGTCCAAGTAAGCCAATGCTGGTTTTCAGAGGCCTGTTCATACTCGCAGCCGTGCTGTTTAATTGACAATTCACTCCACCCTGTTCAGCTCTTCATTGTCCCACCACACTACCAGCCTTCAGAAATCTTTGTTATCTCCACTACAGAATGTTCCATTCATTCACTGCGAATCTGGAATTCATCTGACTCTCAACTCCACGCAGGTTTTCATTACACCACTGTTGAATGTCCAAGTAACCCAATGCTGGTTTTCAGCGGCCTGTTCATATTCGCAGCCCTGCTGTTTACTTGGCTATCGATTCAAGCCTGGTCAGCTCTTCATTTTCCTGTCCACACAACACAGGCTTCAGAAATCATTGGAATCTCCTCTACAGAATGTTCCATTCATTCACTGCGAATGTGGAATTCAACTGACTCTCCACTCCATGCAGGTTTTCCTTACACCACTGATGAATGTCCAAGTAACCCAATGCTGGTTTTCAGCTGCATGTTCACACTCGCAGCCATGCTATACAATTGGCTTTCCACTAAATCCTGATTAGTTCTTGATTTTCCTTCCACACGACCCAGCCTTCAGAAATCGTTGGAATCTCCACTAGAGAATGTTCCATTCATTCACTGCGAATCTGGAATTCCTCTGAACCTCCACTCCCGGCAGGTTTTCGTTACACCACTGTTGAATGTCCAAGTAACCCAATGTTTTAAGTGTTTTCTTCACAAGCGCAGTGGTGCTGTTCAATTGGCTATCCACTCAACCCTGGCCAGCTCTACATTTTCCTGTCCACACCACAGAGACTGGAGAAATCATTGTTATCTCCACTACAGAATGTTCCATTCATTCACAGCGAATCTGGAATTCATCTGAATCTCCACTCCCGGCAGGTTTTCGTGACACCACTGGTAAATATCCAAGTAAGCCAATGCTGGTTTTAAGTGGCCTGCTCATACTCTCAGCCGTGCTGTTCAATTTGCTATCCACTCAACCCTCTTCAGCTCCATTTTCCTGTCCACATAACCCAAACTTCAGAAACAATTGGTATCTCCTCCACAGAATGTTCCATTCATTGACGGCAAATCTGAAATTCATCTAATTCTCAACTCCCGTCAGGTTTTCGTTACACCACTTGTGAATGTCCAATTAAGCCAAAGCTGGTTTTCAGTGGCCTGTTCTTACTACGAGACGTGCTGTTCATTTGGCTATCCATTCCACCCTGTTCAGCTCTACATTTTCGTGTCCACAAAACCCAGCCTTCAGAAATCATTGGAATCACCACTAGAGAATGTTCCATTCATTCACTGCGAATCTGGATTTCATCTGAATCTCCACTCCCGGCAGGTTTTCATTGCACCACTGCTGAATGTTCAAGTAACGCAATGATGGTTTTCAGCGGTCTATTCACACTCGAACCCGTGCTGTTCACGGTCTAGCGACTCAACACTGGTGAGTTCTTCTTTTTCCAGTTCAGACAATACAAACCTCAGAAACCATTGCAATCTACACTACAGAATGTTTCATTCATTCAGGCGAATCTTGAATTCATCTTGTTCTCCACTCCCAGCAGGTTTTCGTTTCACCACTGGTGAATGTCCAAGCAACCCAAGGCTGGTTTCAGCTGCGTGTTAACACTCGCAGCCGTGCTGTTCAATTGGCTATCCAGTGAACGCTGGTTAGCTCTTGATTTTCCTTCCACACACCGAGCCTTCAGAAATCATTCTTATCTCCACTTCAGAATGTTCCATTCGTTCCCTGCGAATCTGGAATTCCTCTGACTCTCCACACCAGGCAGATTTTCCTAACAACACTGGTGAATGACCAGGTAATCCAATGCTGGTTTTCAGCGGCTGTTCACACTCACAGCCTTGCTGTTCAATTGGCAATCCAGTCAAACCTAGTCAGCTCTTCATTTTCCTGTCCACACAACCCAGCGTTCAGAAATCATTGGAATCTCTACTACAGAAATTTCCATTCATTCACTGTGAATCTGGAAATACTCTGAATCTGCATTCCAGGAAGGCTTTCGTTACACCACTGATGAATGTCCAAGTAATGCAATGCTGCTTCTTAGTGGTCTGTTCACACTCGAAACCGTGCTGTTCATTGGCTATCCACTCAATATCGGTCAGCTCTTCAATATCCTGTCCAGACTATCCAGATTCCTAAATGTTGGCAATCACCACTACAGAATGTTCCATTCAATCACGCGAATCTGGAATTCATCAGAGTCTCCACTCCTGGAAGGTTTTCGTGACACCACTGGTAAATGTCCAAGGAAGACAATGCTGGTTTTAAGCCGCCTGCTAACACACTCAGCCGTGCTGTTCAATTTGCTATCCACCCAACCCTATTCAGCTCTACATTTTCCTGTCCTCATAACCCAACCTTCAGAAATAATTGGTATCTCCTCCACAGAATGTTCCGTTCATTCACTGCGAATCTTAAATTCATCTGACTCTCAACTCCCGGCGGGTTATCGTTACACCACTTGTGAATGTCCAAGTAAGCCAATGCTGGTTTTCAGTGGCCTGTTCATACTAAGAGACGTGCTGTTCATTTGGCTATCCACTCCACCCTGTTCAGCTCTACATTTTCGTGTCCACAAAACCCAGCCTTCAGAAATCATTGGAATCACCACTAGAGAATGTTCCATTCATTCACTGCGAATCTGGAATTCCTCTGAACCTCCACTCCTGGCAGGTTTTCGTTACGCCACTGGTGAATGTCCAAGTAACTCAATACTGGTTTTCAGAGGCATGTTCAACTCGCAGAAGTGCTGTTCAATGGGCTATCCACTCAATATTGGTCAGCTCTTCATTTTCCTCTCCACACAAACCAGCCTTCAGAAATCATTGGGCTCTCCACTACAGACTGTTCCATTCATTCACTGCGATTCTGCAATTCATCTGACTCTCCGCTCCAGGCAGGTTTTCATTACAGCACTGGTGAATGACCAAGTAATCCAATGCTGGTTTTCAGCCGCCTTTTCACACTCGCAGTGTGCTGTTCAATTGTCTATCCACTCAAACCTGGTCAGCCTTTCATTTTCTTTTCCACAATATCAGACTTCAGAAATCATTGGAATCGCCAGTACAGAATGTTCCATTCATTCACTGCCAATCTGGAATTCATCTGAATCTGCACTCCAGGTAGGCTTTCATTACACCACTTATGAATGTCCAAGTAACACAATGCTGGTTTTCAGCGGTCTGTTCACACTCTAAGCCCTGCTTTTTACTGGGTATCCACACAACTGTGGTCAGCTCTTCATTTTCATGTCCAAACAATCCAGACTTGAGAAATCATTGCAATCTCCAGTACAGAATGTTCCATTCATTCACTGCGAATCTGGAATTCAACTGAATCTCCACTACCTGCAGATTTATCTTACACCACTTGTGAATGTCCAAGTAAAACAATGCTGGTTTTCAGAGGCCTGTTCATGTTCGCAGTCGTGCTGTTCAATTGGCTATCCACTCAACCTGTTTTGCTCCTCATTTTCCTGTGCACACAACCCAGCCTTCAGAAATCATTGTAATCTCCACTACAGGATGTTCCATTCATTCACTGGGAATCTGGAATTCATCTGAATCTGCACTCCACGCAGGCTTTCGTTACACCACTGCTGAAAGTCGAAGTAATGCAATACTGGTTTTCAGTGGTCTGTTCACATTCGAAGCCGAGGCTTTTTACAGGCTATCCACTCAACACTGGTCAGCTCTTCATTTTCGTGTCCCCACAATCCAGATTTCAGAAATCATTGCAATCTCCACTACAGAATGTTCCATTCATTCACTGCGAGTCTGGAGTTTATCTGATTCTCCACTCCCGCCTGGTTAACATTACACCACTTGTGAATGTCCAAGTAAGCCAATGCTGGTTTTCAGAGGCCTGTTCATACTCGCAGCCGTGCTGTTTAATTGACAATTCACTCCACCCTGTTCAGCTCTTCATTGTCCCACCACACTACCAGCCTTCAGAAATCTTTGTTATCTCCACTACAGAATGTTCCATTCATTCACTGCGAATCTGGAATTCATCTGACTCTCAACTCCATGCAGGTTTTCATTACACCACTGTTGAATGTCCAAGTAACCCAATGCTGGTTTTCAGCGGCCTGTTCATATTCGCAGCCCTGCTGTTTACTTGGCTATCGATTCAAGCCTGGTCAGCTCTTCATTTTCCTGTCCACACAACACAGGCTTCAGAAATCATTGGAATCTCCTCTACAGAATGTTCCATTCATTCACTGCGAATGTGGAATTCAACTGACTCTCCACTCCATGCAGGTTTTCCTTACACCACTGATGAATGTCCAAGTAACCCAATGCTGGTTTTCAGCTGCATGTTCACACTCGCAGCCATGCTATACAATTGGCTTTCCACTAAATCCTGATTAGTTCTTGATTTTCCTTCCACACGACCCAGCCTTCAGAAATCGTTGGAATCTCCACTAGAGAATGTTCCATTCATTCACTGCGAATCTGGAATTCCTCTGAACCTCCACTCCCGGCAGGTTTTCGTTACACCACTGTTGAATGTCCAAGTAACCCAATGTTTTAAGTGTTTTCTTCACAAGCGCAGTGGTGCTGTTCAATTGGCTATCCACTCAACCCTGGCCAGCTCTACATTTTCCTGTCCACACCACAGAGACTGGAGAAATCATTGTTATCTCCACTACAGAATGTTCCATTCATTCACAGCGAATCTGGAATTCATCTGAATCTCCACTCCCGGCAGGTTTTCGTGACACCACTGGTAAATATCCAAGTAAGCCAATGCTGGTTTTAAGTGGCCTGCTCATACTCTCAGCCGTGCTGTTCAATTTGCTATCCACTCAACCCTCTTCAGCTTCATTTTCCTGTCCACATAACCCAAACTTCAGAAACAATTGGTATCTCCTCCACAGAATGTTCCATTCATTGACGGCAAATCTGAAATTCATCTAATTCTCAACTCCCGTCAGGTTTTCGTTACACCACTTGTGAATGTCCAATTAAGCCAAAGCTGGTTTTCAGTGGCCTGTTCTTACTACGAGACGTGCTGTTCATTTGGCTATCCATTCCACCCTGTTCAGCTCTACATTTTCGTGTCCACAAAACCCAGCCTTCAGAAATCATTGGAATCACCACTAGAGAATGTTCCATTCATTCACTGCGAATCTGGAATTCATCTGAATCTCCACTCCCGGCAGGTTTTCATTGCACCACTGCTGAATGTTCAAGTAACGCAATGATGGTTTTCAGCGGTCTATTCACACTCGAACCCGTGCTGTTCACGGTCTAGCGACTCAACACTGGTGAGTTCTTCTTTTTCCAGTTCAGACAATACAAACCTCAGAAACCATTGCAATCTACACTACAGAATGTTTCATTCATTCAGGCGAATCTTGAATTCATCTTGTTCTCCACTCCCAGCAGGTTTTCGTTTCACCACTGGTGAATGTCCAAGCAACCCAAGGCTGGTTTCAGCTGCGTGTTAACACTCGCAGCCGTGCTGTTCAATTGGCTATCCAGTGAACGCTGGTTAGCTCTTGATTTTCCTTCCACACACCGAGCCTTCAGAAATCATTCTTATCTCCACTTCAGAATGTTCCATTCGTTCCCTGCGAATCTGGAATTCCTCTGACTCTCCACACCAGGCAGATTTTCCTAACAACACTGGTGAATGACCAGGTAATCCAATGCTGGTTTTCAGCGGCTGTTCACACTCACAGCCTTGCTGTTCAATTGGCAATCCAGTCAAACCTAGTCAGCTCTTCATTTTCCTGTCCACACAACCCAGCGTTCAGAAATCATTGGAATCTCTACTACAGAAATTTCCATTCATTCACTGTGAATCTGGAAATACTCTGAATCTGCATTCCAGGAAGGCTTTCGTTACACCACTGATGAATGTCCAAGTAATGCAATGCTGCTTCTTAGTGGTCTGTTCACACTCGAAACCGTGCTGTTCATTGGCTATCCACTCAATATCGGTCAGCTCTTCAATATCCTGTCCAGACTATCCAGATTCCTAAATGTTGGCAATCACCACTACAGAATGTTCCATTCAATCACGCGAATCTGGAATTCATCAGAGTCTCCACTCCTGGAAGGTTTTCGTGACACCACTGGTAAATGTCCAAGGAAGACAATGCTGGTTTTAAGCCGCCTGCTAACACACTCAGCCGTGCTGTTCAATTTGCTATCCACCCAACCCTATTCAGCTCTACATTTTCCTGTCCTCATAACCCAACCTTCAGAAATAATTGGTATCTCCTCCACAGAATGTTCCGTTCATTCACTGCGAATCTTAAATTCATCTGACTCTCAACTCCCGGCGGGTTATCGTTACACCACTTGTGAATGTCCAAGTAAGCCAATGCTGGTTTTCAGTGGCCTGTTCATACTAAGAGACGTGCTGTTCATTTGGCTATCCACTCCACCCTGTTCAGCTCTACATTTTCGTGTCCACAAAACCCAGCCTTCAGAAATCATTGGAATCACCACTAGAGAATGTTCCATTCATTCACTGCGAATCTGGAATTCATCTGAACCTCCACTCCTGGCAGGTTTTCGTTACGCCACTGGTGAATGTCCAAGTAACTCAATACTGCTTTTCAGAGGCATGCTGTTCAATGGGCTATCCACTCAATATTGGTCAGCTCTTCATTTTCCTCTCCACACAAACCAGCCTTCAGAAATCATTGGGCTCTCCACTACAGACTGTTCCATTCATTCACTGCGATTCTGCAATTCATCTGACTCTCCGCTCCAGGCAGGTTTTCATTACAGCACTGGTGAATGACCAAGTAATCCAATGCTGGTTTTCAGCCGCCTTTTCACACTCGCAGTGTGCTGTTCAATTGTCTATCCACTCAAACCTGGTCAGCCTTTCATTTTCTTTTCCACAATATCAGACTTCAGAAATCATTGGAATCGCCAGTACAGAATGTTCCATTCATTCACTGCCAATCTGGAATTCATCTGAATCTGCACTCCAGGTAGGCTTTCATTACACCACTTATGAATGTCCAAGTAACACAATGCTGGTTTTCAGCGGTCTGTTCACACTCTAAGCCCTGCTTTTTACTGGGTATCCACACAACTGTGGTCAGCTCTTCATTTTCATGTCCAAACAATCCAGACATGAGAAATCATTGCAATCTCCAGTACAGAATGTTCCATTCATTCACTGCGAATCTGGAATTCAACTGAATCTCCACTACCTGCAGATTTATCTTACACCACTTGTGAATGTCCAAGTAAAACAATGCTGGTTTTCAGAGGCCTGTTCATGTTCGCAGTCGTGCTGTTCAATTGGCTATCCACTCAACCTGTTTTGCTCCTCATTTTCCTGTGCACACAACCCAGCCTTCAGAAATCATTGTAATCTCCACTACAGGATGTTCCATTCATTCACTGGGAATCTGGAATTCATCTGAATCTGCACTCCACGCAGGCTTTCGTTACACCACTGCTGAAAGTCGAAGTAATGCAATACTGGTTTTCAGTGGTCTGTTCACATTCGAAGCCGAGGCTTTTTACAGGCTATCCACTCAACACTGGTCAGCTCTTCATTTTCGTGTCCCCACAATCCAGATTTCAGAAATCATTGCAATCTCCACTACAGAATGTTCCATTCATTCACTGCGAGTCTGGAGTTTATCTGATTCTCCACTCCCGCCTGGTTAACATTACACCACTTGTGAATGTCCAAGTAAGCCAATGCTGGTTTTCAGAGGCCTGTTCATACTCGCAGCCGTGCTGTTTAATTGACAATTCACTCCACCCTGTTCAGCTCTTCATTGTCCCACCACACTACCAGCCTTCAGAAATCTTTGTTATCTCCACTACAGAATGTTCCATTCATTCACTGCGAATCTGGAATTCATCTGACTCTCAACTCCACGCAGGTTTTCATTACACCACTGTTGAATGTCCAAGTAACCCAATGCTGGTTTTCAGCGGCCTGTTCATATTCGCAGCCCTGCTGTTTACTAGGCTATCGATTCAAGCCTGGTCAGCTCTTCATTTTCCTGTCCACACAACACAGGCTTCAGAAATCATTGGAAACTCCTCTACAGAATGTTCCATTCATTCACTGCGAATGTGGAATTCAACTGACTCTCCACTCCATGCAGGTTTTCCTTACACCACTGATGAATGTCCAAGTAACCCAATGCTGGTTTTCAGCTGCATGTTCACACTCGCAGCCATGCTATACAATTGGCTTTCCACTAAATCCTGATTAGTTCTTGATTTTCCTTCCACACGACCCAGCCTTCAGAAATCGTTGGAATCTCCACTAGAGAATGTTCCATTCATTCACTGCGAATCTGGAATTCCTCTGAACCTCCACTCCCGGCAGGTTTTCGTTACACCACTGTTGAATGTCCAAGTAACCCAATGTTTTAAGTGTTTTCTTCACAAGCGCAGTGGTGCTGTTCAATTGGCTATCCACTCAACCCTGGCCAGCTCTACATTTTCCTGTCCACACCACAGAGACTGGAGAAATCATTGTTATCTCCACTACAGAATGTTCCATTCATTCACAGCGAATCTGGAATTCATCTGAATCTCCACTCCCGGCAGGTTTTCGTGACACCACTGGTAAATATCCAAGTAAGCCAATGCTGGTTTTAAGTGGCCTGCTCATACTCTCAGCCGTGCTGTTCAATTTGCTATCCACTCAACCCTCTTCAGCTCCATTTTCCTGTCCATATAACCCAAACTTCAGAAACAATTGGTATCTCCTCCACAGAATGTTCCATCCATTGACGGCAAATCTGAAATTCATCTAATTCTCAACTCCCGTCAGGTTTTCGTTACACCACTTGTGAATGTCCAATTAAGCCAAAGCTGGTTTTCAGTGGCCTGTTCTTACTACGAGACGTGCTGTTCATTTGGCTATCCATTCCACCCTGTTCAGCTCTACATTTTCGTGTCCACAAAACCCAGCCTTCAGAAATCATTGGAATCACCACTAGAGAATGTTCCATTCATTCACCGCGAATCTGGAATTCATCTGAATCTCCACTCCCGGCAGGTTTTCATTGCACCACTGCTGAATGTTCAAGTAACGCAATGATGGTTTTCAGCGGTCTATTCACACTCGAACCCGTGCTGTTCACGGTCTAGCGACTCAACACTGGTGAGTTCTTCTTTTTCCAGTTCAGACAATACAAACCTCAGAAACCATTGCAATCTACACTACAGAATGTTTCATTCATTCAGGCGAATCTTGAATTCATCTTGTTCTCCACTCCCAGCAGGTTTTCGTTTCACCACTGGTGAATGTCCAAGCAACCCAAGGCTGGTTTCAGCTGCGTGTTAACACTCGCAGCCGTGCTGTTCAATTGGCTATCCAGTGAACGCTGGTTAGCTCTTGATTTTCCTTCCACACACCGAGCCTTCAGAAATCATTCTTATCTCCACTTCAGAATGTTCCATTCGTTCCCTGCGAATCTGGAATTCCTCTGACTCTCCACACCAGGCAGATTTTCCTAACAACACTGGTGAATGACCAGGTAATCCAATGCTGGTTTTCAGCGGCTGTTCACACTCACAGCCTTGCTGTTCAATTGGCAATCCAGTCAAACCTAGTCAGCTCTTCATTTTCCTGTCCACACAACCCAGCGTTCAGAAATCATTGGAATCTCTACTACAGAAATTTCCATTCATTCACTGTGAATCTGGAAATACTCTGAATCTGCATTCCAGGAAGGCTTTCGTTACACCACTGATGAATGTCCAAGTAATGCAATGCTGCTTCTTAGTGGTCTGTTCACACTCGAAACCGTGCTGTTCATTGGCTATCCACTCAATATCGGTCAGCTCTTCAATATCCTGTCCAGACTATCCAGATTCCTAAATGTTGGCAATCACCACTACAGAATGTTCCATTCAATCACGCGAATCTGGAATTCATCAGAGTCTCCACTCCTGGAAGGTTTTCGTGACACCACTGGTAAATGTCCAAGGAAGACAATGCTGGTTTTAAGCCGCCTGCTAACACACTCAGCCGTGCTGTTCAATTTGCTATCCACCCAACCCTATTCAGCTCTACATTTTCCTGTCCTCATAACCCAACCTTCAGAAATAATTGGTATCTCCTCCACAGAATGTTCCGTTCATTCACTGCGAATCTTAAATTCATCTGACTCTCAACTCCCGGCGGGTTATCGTTACACCACTTGTGAATGTCCAAGTAAGCCAATGCTGGTTTTCAGTGGCCTGTTCATACTAAGAGACGTGCTGTTCATTTGGCTATCCACTCCACCCTGTTCAGCTCTACATTTTCGTGTCCACAAAACCCAGCCTTCAGAAATCATTGGAATCACCACTAGAGAATGTTCCATTCATTCACTGCGAATCTGGAATTCATCTGAACCTCCACTCCTGGCAGGTTTTCGTTACGCCACTGGTGAATGTCCAAGTAACTCAATACTGCTTTTCAGAGGCATGCTGTTCAATGGGCTATCCACTCAATATTGGTCAGCTCTTCATTTTCCTCTCCACACAAACCAGCCTTCAGAAATCATTGGGCTCTCCACTACAGACTGTTCCATTCATTCACTGCGATTCTGCAATTCATCTGACTCTCCGCTCCAGGCAGGTTTTCATTACAGCACTGGTGAATGACCAAGTAATCCAATGCTGGTTTTCAGCCGCCTTTTCACACTCGCAGTGTGCTGTTCAATTGTCTATCCACTCAAACCTGGTCAGCCTTTCATTTTCTTTTCCACAATATCAGACTTCAGAAATCATTGGAATCGCCAGTACAGAATGTTCCATTCATTCACTGCCAATCTGGAATTCATCTGAATCTGCACTCCAGGTAGGCTTTCATTACACCACTTATGAATGTCCAAGTAACACAATGCTGGTTTTCAGCGGTCTGTTCACACTCTAAGCCCTGCTTTTTACTGGGTATCCACACAACTGTGGTCAGCTCTTCATTTTCATGTCCAAACAATCCAGACATGAGAAATCATTGCAATCTCCAGTACAGAATGTTCCATTCATTCACTGCGAATCTGGAATTCAACTGAATCTCCACTACCTGCAGATTTATCTTACACCACTTGTGAATGTCCAAGTAAAACAATGCTGGTTTTCAGAGGCCTGTTCATGTTCGCAGTCGTGCTGTTCAATTGGCTATCCACTCAACCTGTTTTGCTCCTCATTTTCCTGTGCACACAACCCAGCCTTCAGAAATCATTGTAATCTCCACTACAGGATGTTCCATTCATTCACTGGGAATCTGGAATTCATCTGAATCTGCACTCCACGCAGGCTTTCGTTACACCACTGCTGAAAGTCGAAGTAATGCAATACTGGTTTTCAGTGGTCTGTTCACATTCGAAGCCGAGGCTTTTTACAGGCTATCCACTCAACACTGGTCAGCTCTTCATTTTCGTGTCCCCACAATCCAGATTTCAGAAATCATTGCAATCTCCACTACAGAATGTTCCATTCATTCACTGCGAGTCTGGAGTTTATCTGATTCTCCACTCCCGCCTGGTTAACATTACACCACTTGTGAATGTCCAAGTAAGCCAATGCTGGTTTTCAGAGGCCTGTTCATACTCGCAGCCGTGCTGTTTAATTGACAATTCACTCCACCCTGTTCAGCTCTTCATTGTCCCACCACACTACCAGCCTTCAGAAATCTTTGTTATCTCCACTACAGAATGTTCCATTCATTCACTGCGAATCTGGAATTCATCTGACTCTCAACTCCACGCAGGTTTTCATTACACCACTGTTGAATGTCCAAGTAACCCAATGCTGGTTTTCAGCGGCCTGTTCATATTCGCAGCCCTGCTGTTTACTAGGCTATCGATTCAAGCCTGGTCAGCTCTTCATTTTCCTGTCCACACAACACAGGCTTCAGAAATCATTGGAAACTCCTCTACAGAATGTTCCATTCATTCACTGCGAATGTGGAATTCAACTGACTCTCCACTCCATGCAGGTTTTCCTTACACCACTGATGAATGTCCAAGTAACCCAATGCTGGTTTTCAGCTGCATGTTCACACTCGCAGCCATGCTATACAATTGGCTTTCCACTAAATCCTGATTAGTTCTTGATTTTCCTTCCACACGACCCAGCCTTCAGAAATCGTTGGAATCTCCACTAGAGAATGTTCCATTCATTCACTGCGAATCTGGAATTCCTCTGAACCTCCACTCCCGGCAGGTTTTCGTTACACCACTGTTGAATGTCCAAGTAACCCAATGTTTTAAGTGTTTTCTTCACAAGCGCAGTGGTGCTGTTCAATTGGCTATCCACTCAACCCTGGCCAGCTCTACATTTTCCTGTCCACACCACAGAGACTGGAGAAATCATTGTTATCTCCACTACAGAATGTTCCATTCATTCACAGCGAATCTGGAATTCATCTGAATCTCCACTCCCGGCAGGTTTTCGTGACACCACTGGTAAATATCCAAGTAAGCCAATGCTGGTTTTAAGTGGCCTGCTCATACTCTCAGCCGTGCTGTTCAATTTGCTATCCACTCAACCCTCTTCAGCTCCATTTTCCTGTCCATATAACCCAAACTTCAGAAACAATTGGTATCTCCTCCACAGAATGTTCCATCCATTGACGGCAAATCTGAAATTCATCTAATTCTCAACTCCCGTCAGGTTTTCGTTACACCACTTGTGAATGTCCAATTAAGCCAAAGCTGGTTTTCAGTGGCCTGTTCTTACTACGAGACGTGCTGTTCATTTGGCTATCCATTCCACCCTGTTCAGCTCTACATTTTCGTGTCCACAAAACCCAGCCTTCAGAAATCATTGGAATCACCACTAGAGAATGTTCCATTCATTCACCGCGAATCTGGAATTCATCTGAATCTCCACTCCCGGCAGGTTTTCATTGCACCACTGCTGAATGTTCAAGTAACGCAATGATGGTTTTCAGCGGTCTATTCACACTCGAACCCGTGCTGTTCACGGTCTAGCGACTCAACACTGGTGAGTTCTTCTTTTTCCAGTTCAGACAATACAAACCTCAGAAACCATTGCAATCTACACTACAGAATGTTTCATTCATTCAGGCGAATCTTGAATTCATCTTGTTCTCCACTCCCAGCAGGTTTTCGTTTCACCACTGGTGAATGTCCAAGCAACCCAAGGCTGGTTTCAGCTGCGTGTTAACACTCGCAGCCGTGCTGTTCAATTGGCTATCCAGTGAACGCTGGTTAGCTCTTGATTTTCCTTCCACACACCGAGCCTTCAGAAATCATTCTTATCTCCACTTCAGAATGTTCCATTCGTTCCCTGCGAATCTGGAATTCCTCTGACTCTCCACACCAGGCAGATTTTCCTAACAACACTGGTGAATGACCAGGTAATCCAATGCTGGTTTTCAGCGGCTGTTCACACTCACAGCCTTGCTGTTCAATTGGCAATCCAGTCAAACCTAGTCAGCTCTTCATTTTCCTGTCCACACAACCCAGCGTTCAGAAATCATTGGAATCTCTACTACAGAAATTTCCATTCATTCACTGTGAATCTGGAAATACTCTGAATCTGCATTCCAGGAAGGCTTTCGTTACACCACTGATGAATGTCCAAGTAATGCAATGCTGCTTCTTAGTGGTCTGTTCACACTCGAAACCGTGCTGTTCATTGGCTATCCACTCAATATCGGTCAGCTCTTCAATATCCTGTCCAGACTATCCAGATTCCTAAATGTTGGCAATCACCACTACAGAATGTTCCATTCAATCACGCGAATCTGGAATTCATCAGAGTCTCCACTCCTGGAAGGTTTTCGTGACACCACTGGTAAATGTCCAAGGAAGACAATGCTGGTTTTAAGCCGCCTGCTAACACACTCAGCCGTGCTGTTCAATTTGCTATCCACCCAACCCTATTCAGCTCTACATTTTCCTGTCCTCATAACCCAACCTTCAGAAATAATTGGTATCTCCTCCACAGAATGTTCCGTTCATTCACTGCGAATCTTAAATTCATCTGACTCTCAACTCCCGGCGGGTTATCGTTACACCACTTGTGAATGTCCAAGTAAGCCAATGCTGGTTTTCAGTGGCCTGTTCATACTAAGAGACGTGCTGTTCATTTGGCTATCCACTCCACCCTGTTCAGCTCTACATTTTCGTGTCCACAAAACCCAGCCTTCAGAAATCATTGGAATCACCACTAGAGAATGTTCCATTCATTCACTGCGAATCTGGAATTCATCTGAACCTCCACTCCTGGCAGGTTTTCGTTACGCCACTGGTGAATGTCCAAGTAACTCAATACTGGTTTTCAGAGGCATGTTCAACTCGCAGAAGTGCTGTTCAATGGGCTATCCACTCAATATTGGTCAGCTCTTCATTTTCCTCTCCACACAAACCAGCCTTCAGAAATCATTGGGCTCTCCACTACAGACTGTTCCATTCATTCACTGCGATTCTGCAATTCATCTGACTCTCCGCTCCAGGCAGGTTTTCATTACAGCACTGGTGAATGACCAAGTAATCCAATGCTGGTTTTCAGCCGCCTTTTCACACTCGCAGTGTGCTGTTCAATTGTCTATCCACTCAAACCTGGTCAGCCTTTCATTTTCTTTTCCACAATATCAGACTTCAGAAATCATTGGAATCGCCAGTACAGAATGTTCCATTCATTCACTGCCAATCTGGAATTCATCTGAATCTGCACTCCAGGTAGGCTTTCATTACACCACTTATGAATGTCCAAGTAACACAATGCTGGTTTTCAGCGGTCTGTTCACACTCTAAGCCCTGCTTTTTACTGGGTATCCACACAACTGTGGTCAGCTCTTCATTTTCATGTCCAAACAATCCAGACTTGAGAAATCATTGCAATCTCCAGTACAGAATGTTCCATTCATTCACTGCGAATCTGGAATTCAACTGAATCTCCACTACCTGCAGATTTATCTTACACCACTTGTGAATGTCCAAGTAAAACAATGCTGGTTTTCAGAGGCCTGTTCATGTTCGCAGTCGTGCTGTTCAATTGGCTATCCACTCAACCTGTTTTGCTCCTCATTTTCCTGTGCACACAACCCAGCCTTCAGAAATCATTGTAATCTCCACTACAGGATGTTCCATTCATTCACTGGGAATCTGGAATTCATCTGAATCTGCACTCCACGCAGGCTTTCGTTACACCACTGCTGAAAGTCGAAGTAATGCAATACTGGTTTTCAGTGGTCTGTTCACATTCGAAGCCGAGGCTTTTTACAGGCTATCCACTCAACACTGGTCAGCTCTTCATTTTCGTGTCCCCACAATCCAGATTTCAGAAATCATTGCAATCTCCACTACAGAATGTTCCATTCATTCACTGCGAGTCTGGAGTTTATCTGATTCTCCACTCCCGCCTGGTTAACATTACACCACTTGTGAATGTCCAAGTAAGCCAATGCTGGTTTTCAGAGGCCTGTTCATACTCGCAGCCGTGCTGTTTAATTGACAATTCACTCCACCCTGTTCAGCTCTTCATTGTCCCACCACACTACCAGCCTTCAGAAATCTTTGTTATCTCCACTACAGAATGTTCCATTCATTCACTGCGAATCTGGAATTCATCTGACTCTCAACTCCACGCAGGTTTTCATTACACCACTGTTGAATGTCCAAGTAACCCAATGCTGGTTTTCAGCGGCCTGTTCATATTCGCAGCCCTGCTGTTTACTTGGCTATCGATTCAAGCCTGGTCAGCTCTTCATTTTCCTGTCCACACAACACAGGCTTCAGAAATCATTGGAATCTCCTCTACAGAATGTTCCATTCATTCACTGCGAATGTGGAATTCAACTGACTCTCCACTCCATGCAGGTTTTCCTTACACCACTGATGAATGTCCAAGTAACCCAATGCTGGTTTTCAGCTGCATGTTCACACTCGCAGCCATGCTATACAATTGGCTTTCCACTAAATCCTGATTAGTTCTTGATTTTCCTTCCACACGACCCAGCCTTCAGAAATCGTTGGAATCTCCACTAGAGAATGTTCCATTCATTCACTGCGAATCTGGAATTCCTCTGAACCTCCACTCCCGGCAGGTTTTCGTTACACCACTGTTGAATGTCCAAGTAACCCAATGTTTTAAGTGTTTTCTTCACAAGCGCAGTGGTGCTGTTCAATTGGCTATCCACTCAACCCTGGCCAGCTCTACATTTTCCTGTCCACACCACAGAGACTGGAGAAATCATTGTTATCTCCACTACAGAATGTTCCATTCATTCACAGCGAATCTGGAATTCATCTGAATCTCCACTCCCGGCAGGTTTTCGTGACACCACTGGTAAATATCCAAGTAAGCCAATGCTGGTTTTAAGTGGCCTGCTCATACTCTCAGCCGTGCTGTTCAATTTGCTATCCACTCAACCCTCTTCAGCTCCATTTTCCTGTCCACATAACCCAAACTTCAGAAACAATTGGTATCTCCTCCACAGAATGTTCCATTCATTGACGGCAAATCTGAAATTCATCTAATTCTCAACTCCCGTCAGGTTTTCGTTACACCACTTGTGAATGTCCAATTAAGCCAAAGCTGGTTTTCAGTGGCCTGTTCTTACTACGAGACGTGCTGTTCATTTGGCTATCCATTCCACCCTGTTCAGCTCTACATTTTCGTGTCCACAAAACCCAGCCTTCAGAAATCATTGGAATCACCACTAGAGAATGTTCCATTCATTCACTGCGAATCTGGAATTCATCTGAATCTCCACTCCCGGCAGGTTTTCATTGCACCACTGCTGAATGTTCAAGTAACGCAATGATGGTTTTCAGCGGTCTATTCACACTCGAACCCGTGCTGTTCACGGTCTAGCGACTCAACACTGGTGAGTTCTTCTTTTTCCAGTTCAGACAATACAAACCTCAGAAACCATTGCAATCTACACTACAGAATGTTTCATTCATTCAGGCGAATCTTGAATTCATCTTGTTCTCCACTCCCAGCAGGTTTTCGTTTCACCACTGGTGAATGTCCAAGCAACCCAAGGCTGGTTTCAGCTGCGTGTTAACACTCGCAGCCGTGCTGTTCAATTGGCTATCCAGTGAACGCTGGTTAGCTCTTGATTTTCCTTCCACACACCGAGCCTTCAGAAATCATTCTTATCTCCACTTCAGAATGTTCCATTCGTTCCCTGCGAATCTGGAATTCCTCTGACTCTCCACACCAGGCAGATTTTCCTAACAACACTGGTGAATGACCAGGTAATCCAATGCTGGTTTTCAGCGGCTGTTCACACTCACAGCCTTGCTGTTCAATTGGCAATCCAGTCAAACCTAGTCAGCTCTTCATTTTCCTGTCCACACAACCCAGCGTTCAGAAATCATTGGAATCTCTACTACAGAAATTTCCATTCATTCACTGTGAATCTGGAAATACTCTGAATCTGCATTCCAGGAAGGCTTTCGTTACACCACTGATGAATGTCCAAGTAATGCAATGCTGCTTCTTAGTGGTCTGTTCACACTCGAAACCGTGCTGTTCATTGGCTATCCACTCAATATCGGTCAGCTCTTCAATATCCTGTCCAGACTATCCAGATTCCTAAATGTTGGCAATCACCACTACAGAATGTTCCATTCAATCACGCGAATCTGGAATTCATCAGAGTCTCCACTCCTGGAAGGTTTTCGTGACACCACTGGTAAATGTCCAAGGAAGACAATGCTGGTTTTAAGCCGCCTGCTAACACACTCAGCCGTGCTGTTCAATTTGCTATCCACCCAACCCTATTCAGCTCTACATTTTCCTGTCCTCATAACCCAACCTTCAGAAATAATTGGTATCTCCTCCACAGAATGTTCCGTTCATTCACTGCGAATCTTAAATTCATCTGACTCTCAACTCCCGGCGGGTTATCGTTACACCACTTGTGAATGTCCAAGTAAGCCAATGCTGGTTTTCAGTGGCCTGTTCATACTAAGAGACGTGCTGTTCATTTGGCTATCCACTCCACCCTGTTCAGCTCTACATTTTCGTGTCCACAAAACCCAGCCTTCAGAAATCATTGGAATCACCACTAGAGAATGTTCCATTCATTCACTGCGAATCTGGAATTCATCTGAACCTCCACTCCTGGCAGGTTTTCGTTACGCCACTGGTGAATGTCCAAGTAACTCAATACTGGTTTTCAGAGGCATGTTCAACTCGCAGAAGTGCTGTTCAATGGGCTATCCACTCAATATTGGTCAGCTCTTCATTTTCCTCTCCACACAAACCAGCCTTCAGAAATCATTGGGCTCTCCACTACAGACTGTTCCATTCATTCACTGCGATTCTGCAATTCATCTGACTCTCCGCTCCAGGCAGGTTTTCATTACAGCACTGGTGAATGACCAAGTAATCCAATGCTGGTTTTCAGCCGCCTTTTCACACTCGCAGTGTGCTGTTCAATTGTCTATCCACTCAAACCTGGTCAGCCTTTCATTTTCTTTTCCACAATATCAGACTTCAGAAATCATTGGAATCGCCAGTACAGAATGTTCCATTCATTCACTGCCAATCTGGAATTCATCTGAATCTGCACTCCAGGTAGGCTTTCATTACACCACTTATGAATGTCCAAGTAACACAATGCTGGTTTTCAGCGGTCTGTTCACACTCTAAGCCCTGCTTTTTACTGGGTATCCACACAACTGTGGTCAGCTCTTCATTTTCATGTCCAAACAATCCAGACTTGAGAAATCATTGCAATCTCCAGTACAGAATGTTCCATTCATTCACTGCGAATCTGGAATTCAACTGAATCTCCACTACCTGCAGATTTATCTTACACCACTTGTGAATGTCCAAGTAAAACAATGCTGGTTTTCAGAGGCCTGTTCATGTTCGCAGTCGTGCTGTTCAATTGGCTATCCACTCAACCTGTTTTGCTCCTCATTTTCCTGTGCACACAACCCAGCCTTCAGAAATCATTGTAATCTCCACTACAGGATGTTCCATTCATTCACTGGGAATCTGGAATTCATCTGAATCTGCACTCCACGCAGGCTTTCGTTACACCACTGCTGAAAGTCGAAGTAATGCAATACTGGTTTTCAGTGGTCTGTTCACATTCGAAGCCGAGGCTTTTTACAGGCTATCCACTCAACACTGGTCAGCTCTTCATTTTCGTGTCCCCACAATCCAGATTTCAGAAATCATTGCAATCTCCACTACAGAATGTTCCATTCATTCACTGCGAGTCTGGAGTTTATCTGATTCTCCACTCCCGCCTGGTTAACATTACACCACTTGTGAATGTCCAAGTAAGCCAATGCTGGTTTTCAGAGGCCTGTTCATACTCGCAGCCGTGCTGTTTAATTGACAATTCACTCCACCCTGTTCAGCTCTTCATTGTCCCACCACACTACCAGCCTTCAGAAATCTTTGTTATCTCCACTACAGAATGTTCCATTCATTCACTGCGAATCTGGAATTCATCTGACTCTCAACTCCACGCAGGTTTTCATTACACCACTGTTGAATGTCCAAGTAACCCAATGCTGGTTTTCAGCGGCCTGTTCATATTCGCAGCCCTGCTGTTTACTTGGCTATCGATTCAAGCCTGGTCAGCTCTTCATTTTCCTGTCCACACAACACAGGCTTCAGAAATCATTGGAATCTCCTCTACAGAATGTTCCATTCATTCACTGCGAATGTGGAATTCAACTGACTCTCCACTCCATGCAGGTTTTCCTTACACCACTGATGAATGTCCAAGTAACCCAATGCTGGTTTTCAGCTGCATGTTCACACTCGCAGCCATGCTATACAATTGGCTTTCCACTAAATCCTGATTAGTTCTTGATTTTCCTTCCACACGACCCAGCCTTCAGAAATCGTTGGAATCTCCACTAGAGAATGTTCCATTCATTCACTGCGAATCTGGAATTCCTCTGAACCTCCACTCCCGGCAGGTTTTCGTTACACCACTGTTGAATGTCCAAGTAACCCAATGTTTTAAGTGTTTTCTTCACAAGCGCAGTGGTGCTGTTCAATTGGCTATCCACTCAACCCTGGCCAGCTCTACATTTTCCTGTCCACACCACAGAGACTGGAGAAATCATTGTTATCTCCACTACAGAATGTTCCATTCATTCACAGCGAATCTGGAATTCATCTGAATCTCCACTCCCGGCAGGTTTTCGTGACACCACTGGTAAATATCCAAGTAAGCCAATGCTGGTTTTAAGTGGCCTGCTCCTACTCTCAGCCGTGCTGTTCAATTTGCTATCCACTCAACCCTCTTCAGCTCCATTTTCCTGTCCACATAACCCAAACTTCAGAAACAATTGGTATCTCCTCCACAGAATGTTCCATTCATTGACGGCAAATCTGAAATTCATCTAATTCTCAACTCCCGTCAGGTTTTCGTTACACCACTTGTGAATGTCCAATTAAGCCAAAGCTGGTTTTCAGTGGCCTGTTCTTACTACGAGACGTGCTGTTCATTTGGCTATCCATTCCACCCTGTTCAGCTCTACATTTTCGTGTCCACAAAACCCAGCCTTCAGAAATCATTGGAATCACCACTAGAGAATGTTCCATTCATTCACTGCGAATCTGGAATTCATCTGAATCTCCACTCCCGGCAGGTTTTCATTGCACCACTGCTGAATGTTCAAGTAACGCAATGATGGTTTTCAGCGGTCTATTCACACTCGAACCCGTGCTGTTCACGGTCTAGCGACTCAACACTGGTGAGTTCTTCTTTTTCCAGTTCAGACAATACAAACCTCAGAAACCATTGCAATCTACACTACAGAATGTTTCATTCATTCAGGCGAATCTTGAATTCATCTTGTTCTCCACTCCCAGCAGGTTTTCGTTTCACCACTGGTGAATGTCCAAGCAACCCAAGGCTGGTTTCAGCTGCGTGTTAACACTCGCAGCCGTGCTGTTCAATTGGCTATCCAGTGAACGCTGGTTAGCTCTTGATTTTCCTTCCACACACCGAGCCTTCAGAAATCATTCTTATCTCCACTTCAGAATGTTCCATTCGTTCCCTGCGAATCTGGAATTCCTCTGACTCTCCACACCAGGCAGATTTTCCTAACAACACTGGTGAATGACCAGGTAATCCAATGCTGGTTTTCAGCGGCTGTTCACACTCACAGCCTTGCTGTTCAATTGGCAATCCAGTCAAACCTAGTCAGCTCTTCATTTTCCTGTCCACACAACCCAGCGTTCAGAAATCATTGGAATCTCTACTACAGAAATTTCCATTCATTCACTGTGAATCTGGAAATACTCTGAATCTGCATTCCAGGAAGGCTTTCGTTACACCACTGATGAATGTCCAAGTAATGCAATGCTGCTTCTTAGTGGTCTGTTCACACTCGAAACCGTGCTCTTCATTGGCTATCCACTCAATATCGGTCAGCTCTTCAATATCCTGTCCAGACTATCCAGATTCCTAAATGTTGGCAATCACCACTACAGAATGTTCCATTCAATCACGCGAATCTGGAATTCATCAGAGTCTCCACTCCTGGAAGGTTTTCGTGACACCACTGGTAAATGTCCAAGGAAGACAATGCTGGTTTTAAGCCGCCTGCTAACACACTCAGCCGTGCTGTTCAATTTGCTATCCACCCAACCCTATTCAGCTCTACATTTTCCTGTCCTCATAACCCAACCTTCAGAAATAATTGGTATCTCCTCCACAGAATGTTCCGTTCATTCACTGCGAATCTTAAATTCATCTGACTCTCAACTCCCGGCGGGTTATCGTTACACCACTTGTGAATGTCCAAGTAAGCCAATGCTGGTTTTCAGTGGCCTGTTCATACTAAGAGACGTGCTGTTCATTTGGCTATCCACTCCACCCTGTTCAGCTCTACATTCTCGTGTCCACAAAACCCAGCCTTCAGAAATCATTGGAATCACCACTAGAGAATGTTCCATTCATTCACTGCGAATCTGGAATTCATCTGAACCTCCACTCCTGGCAGGTTTTCGTTACGCCACTGGTGAATGTCCAAGTAACTCAATACTGGTTTTCAGAGGCATGTTCAACTCGCAGAAGTGCTGTTCAATGGGCTATCCACTCAATATTGGTCAGCTCTTCATTTTCCTCTCCACACAAACCAGCCTTCAGAAATCATTGGGCTCTCCACTACAGACTGTTCCATTCATTCACTGCGATTCTGCAATTCATCTGACTCTCCGCTCCAGGCAGGTTTTCATGACAGCACTGGTGAATGACCAAGTAATCCAATGCTGGTTTTCAGCCGCCTTTTCACACTCGCAGTGTGCTGTTCAATTGTCTATCCACTCAAACCTGGTCAGCCTTTCATTTTCTTTTCCACAATATCAGACTTCAGAAATCATTGGAATCGCCAGTACAGAATGTTCCATTCATTCACTGCCAATCTGGAATTCATCTGAATCTGCACTCCAGGTAGGCTTTCATTACACCACTTATGAATGTCCAAGTAACACAATGCTGGTTTTCAGCGGTCTGTTCACACTCTAAGCCCTGCTTTTTACTGGGTATCCACACAACTGTGGTCAGCTCTTCATTTTCATGTCCAAACAATCCAGACTTGAGAAATCATTGCAATCTCCAGTACAGAATGTTCCATTCATTCACTGCGAATCTGGAATTCAACTGAATCTCCACTACCTGCAGATTTATCTTACACCACTTGTGAATGTCCAAGTAAAACAATGCTGGTTTTCAGAGGCCTGTTCATGTTCGCAGTCGTGCTGTTCAATTGGCTATCCACTCAACCTGTTTTGCTCCTCATTTTCCTGTGCACACAACCCAGCCTTCAGAAATCATTGTAATCTCCACTACAGGATGTTCCATTCATTCACTGGGAATCTGGAATTCATCTGAATCTGCACTCCACGCAGGCTTTCGTTACACCACTGCTGAAAGTCGAAGTAATGCAATACTGGTTTTCAGTGGTCTGTTCACATTCGAAGCCGAGGCTTTTTACAGGCTATCCACTCAACACTGGTCAGCTCTTCATTTTCGTGTCCCCACAATCCAGATTTCAGAAATCATTGCAATCTCCACTACAGAATGTTCCATTCATTCACTGCGAGTCTGGAGTTTATCTGATTCTCCACTCCCGCCTGGTTAACATTACACCACTTGTGAATGTCCAAGTAAGCCAATGCTGGTTTTCAGAGGCCTGTTCATACTCGCAGCCGTGCTGTTTAATTGACAATTCACTCCACCCTGTTCAGCTCTTCATTGTCCCACCACACTACCAGCCTTCAGAAATCTTTGTTATCTCCACTACAGAATGTTCCATTCATTCACTGCGAATCTGGAATTCATCTGACTCTCAACTCCACGCAGGTTTTCATTACACCACTGTTGAATGTCCAAGTAACCCAATGCTGGTTTTCAGCGGCCTGTTCATATTCGCAGCCCTGCTGTTTACTTGGCTATCGATTCAAGCCTGGTCAGCTCTTCATTTTCCTGTCCACACAACACAGGCTTCAGAAATCATTGGAATCTCCTCTACAGAATGTTCCATTCATTCACTGCGAATGTGGAATTCAACTGACTCTCCACTCCATGCAGGTTTTCCTTACACCACTGATGAATGTCCAAGTAACCCAATGCTGGTTTTCAGCTGCATGTTCACACTCGCAGCCATGCTATACAATTGGCTTTCCACTAAATCCTGATTAGTTCTTGATTTTCCTTCCACACGACCCAGCCTTCAGAAATCGTTGGAATCTCCACTAGAGAATGTTCCATTCATTCACTGCGAATCTGGAATTCCTCTGAACCTCCACTCCCGGCAGGTTTTCGTTACACCACTGTTGAATGTCCAAGTAACCCAATGTTTTAAGTGTTTTCTTCACAAGCGCAGTGGTGCTGTTCAATTGGCTATCCACTCAACCCTGGCCAGCTCTACATTTTCCTGTCCACACCACAGAGACTGGAGAAATCATTGTTATCTCCACTACAGAATGTTCCATTCATTCACAGCGAATCTGGAATTCATCTGAATCTCCACTCCCGGCAGGTTTTCGTGACACCACTGGTAAATATCCAAGTAAGCCAATGCTGGTTTTAAGTGGCCTGCTCATACTCTCAGCCGTGCTGTTCAATTTGCTATCCACTCAACCCTCTTCAGCTCCATTTTCCTGTCCACATAACCCAAACTTCAGAAACAATTGGTATCTCCTCCACAGAATGTTCCATTCATTGACGGCAAATCTGAAATTCATCTAATTCTCAACTCCCGTCAGGTTTTCGTTACACCACTTGTGAATGTCCAATTAAGCCAAAGCTGGTTTTCAGTGGCCTGTTCTTACTACGAGACGTGCTGTTCATTTGGCTATCCATTCCACCCTGTTCAGCTCTACATTTTCGTGTCCACAAAACCCAGCCTTCAGAAATCATTGGAATCACCACTAGAGAATGTTCCATTCATTCACTGCGAATCTGGAATTCATCTGAATCTCCACTCCCGGCAGGTTTTCATTGCACCACTGCTGAATGTTCAAGTAACGCAATGATGGTTTTCAGCGGTCTATTCACACTCGAACCCGTGCTGTTCACGGTCTAGCGACTCAACACTGGTGAGTTCTTCTTTTTCCAGTTCAGACAATACAAACCTCAGAAACCATTGCAATCTACACTACAGAATGTTTCATTCATTCAGGCGAATCTTGAATTCATCTTGTTCTCCACTCCCAGCAGGTTTTCGTTTCACCACTGGTGAATGTCCAAGCAACCCAAGGCTGGTTTCAGCTGCGTGTTAACACTCGCAGCCGTGCTGTTCAATTGGCTATCCAGTGAACGCTGGTTAGCTCTTGATTTTCCTTCCACACACCGAGCCTTCAGAAATCATTCTTATCTCCACTTCAGAATGTTCCATTCGTTCCCTGCGAATCTGGAATTCCTCTGACTCTCCACACCAGGCAGATTTTCCTAACAACACTGGTGAATGACCAGGTAATCCAATGCTGGTTTTCAGCGGCTGTTCACACTCACAGCCTTGCTGTTCAATTGGCAATCCAGTCAAACCTAGTCAGCTCTTCATTTTCCTGTCCACACAACCCAGCGTTCAGAAATCATTGGAATCTCTACTACAGAAATTTCCATTCATTCACTGTGAATCTGGAAATACTCTGAATCTGCATTCCAGGAAGGCTTTCGTTACACCACTGATGAATGTCCAAGTAATGCAATGCTGCTTCTTAGTGGTCTGTTCACACTCGAAACCGTGCTGTTCATTGGCTATCCACTCAATATCGGTCAGCTCTTCAATATCCTGTCCAGACTATCCAGATTCCTAAATGTTGGCAATCACCACTACAGAATGTTCCATTCAATCACGCGAATCTGGAATTCATCAGAGTCTCCACTCCTGGAAGGTTTTCGTGACACCACTGGTAAATGTCCAAGGAAGACAATGCTGGTTTTAAGCCGCCTGCTAACACACTCAGCCGTGCTGTTCAATTTGCTATCCACCCAACCCTATTCAGCTCTACATTTTCCTGTCCTCATAACCCAACCTTCAGAAATAATTGGTATCTCCTCCACAGAATGTTCCGTTCATTCACTGCGAATCTTAAATTCATCTGACTCTCAACTCCCGGCGGGTTATCGTTACACCACTTGTGAATGTCCAAGTAAGCCAATGCTGGTTTTCAGTGGCCTGTTCATACTAAGAGACGTGCTGTTCATTTGGCTATCCACTCCACCCTGTTCAGCTCTACATTTTCGTGTCCACAAAACCCAGCCTTCAGAAATCATTGGAATCACCACTAGAGAATGTTCCATTCATTCACTGCGAATCTGGAATTCATCTGAACCTCCACTCCTGGCAGGTTTTCGTTACGCCACTGGTGAATGTCCAAGTAACTCAATACTGGTTTTCAGAGGCATGTTCAACTCGCAGAAGTGCTGTTCAATGGGCTATCCACTCAATATTGGTCAGCTCTTCATTTTCCTCTCCACACAAACCAGCCTTCAGAAATCATTGGGCTCTCCACTACCGACTGTTCCATTCATTCACTGCGATTCTGCAATTCATCTGACTCTCCGCTCCAGGCAGGTTTTCATTACAGCACTGGTGAATGACCAAGTAATCCAATGCTGGTTTTCAGCCGCCTTTTCACACTCGCAGTGTGCTGTTCAATTGTCTATCCACTCAAACCTGGTCAGCCTTTCATTTTCTTTTCCACAATATCAGACTTCAGAAATCATTGGAATCGCCAGTACAGAATGTTCCATTCATTCACTGCCAATCTGGAATTCATCTGAATCTGCACTCCAGGTAGGCTTTCATTACACCACTTATGAATGTCCAAGTAACACAATGCTGGTTTTCAGCGGTCTGTTCACACTCTAAGCCCTGCTTTTTACTGGGTATCCACACAACTGTGGTCAGCTCTTCATTTTCATGTCCAAACAATCCAGACTTGAGAAATCATTGCAATCTCCAGTACAGAATGTTCCATTCATTCACTGCGAATCTGGAATTCAACTGAATCTCCACTACCTGCAGATTTATCTTACACCACTTGTGAATGTCCAAGTAAAACAATGCTGGTTTTCAGAGGCCTGTTCATGTTCGCAGTCGTGCTGTTCAATTGGCTATCCACTCAACCTGTTTTGCTCCTCATTTTCCTGTGCACACAACCCAGCCTTCAGAAATCATTGTAATCTCCACTACAGGATGTTCCATTCATTCACTGGGAATCTGGAATTCATCTGAATCTGCACTCCACGCAGGCTTTCGTTACACCACTGCTGAAAGTCGAAGTAATGCAATACTGGTTTTCAGTGGTCTGTTCACATTCGAAGCCGAGGCTTTTTACAGGCTATCCACTCAACACTGGTCAGCTCTTCATTTTCGTGTCCCCACAATCCAGATTTCAGAAATCATTGCAATCTCCACTACAGAATGTTCCATTCATTCACTGCGAGTCTGCAGTTTATCTGATTCTCCACTCCCGCCTGGTTAACATTACACCACTTGTGAATGTCCAAGTAAGCCAATGCTGGTTTTCAGAGGCCTGTTCATACTCGCAGCCGTGCTGTTTAATTGACAATTCACTCCACCCTGTTCAGCTCTTCATTGTCCCACCACACTACCAGCCTTCAGAAATCTTTGTTATCTCCACTACAGAATGTTCCATTCATTCACTGCGAATCTGGAATTCATCTGACTCTCAACTCCACGCAGGTTTTCATTACACCACTGTTGAATGTCCAAGTAACCCAATGCTGGTTTTCAGCGGCCTGTTCATATTCGCAGCCCTGCTGTTTACTTGGCTATCGATTCAAGCCTGGTCAGCTCTTCATTTTCCTGTCCACACAACACAGGCTTCAGAAATCATTGGAATCTCCTCTACAGAATGTTCCATTCATTCACTGCGAATGTGGAATTCAACTGACTCTCCACTCCATGCAGGTTTTCCTTACACCACTGATGAATGTCCAAGTAACCCAATGCTGGTTTTCAGCTGCATGTTCACACTCGCAGCCATGCTATACAATTGGCTTTCCACTAAATCCTGATTAGTTCTTGATTTTCCTTCCACACGACCCAGCCTTCAGAAATCGTTGGAATCTCCACTAGAGAATGTTCCATTCATTCACTGCGAATCTGGAATTCCTCTGAACCTCCACTCCCGGCAGGTTTTCGTTACACCACTGTTGAATGTCCAAGTAACCCAATGTTTTAAGTGTTTTCTTCACAAGCGCAGTGGTGCTGTTCAATTGGCTATCCACTCAACCCTGGCCAGCTCTACATTTTCCTGTCCACACCACAGAGACTGGAGAAATCATTGTTATCTCCACTACAGAATGTTCCATTCATTCACAGCGAATCTGGAATTCATCTGAATCTCCACTCCCGGCAGGTTTTCGTGACACCACTGGTAAATATCCAAGTAAGCCAATGCTGGTTTTAAGTGGCCTGCTCATACTCTCAGCCGTGCTGTTCAATTTGCTATCCACTCAACCCTCTTCAGCTCCATTTTCCTGTCCACATAACCCAAACTTCAGAAACAATTGGTATCTCCTCCACAGAATGTTCCATTCATTGACGGCAAATCTGAAATTCATCTAATTCTCAACTCCCGTCAGGTTTTCGTTACACCACTTGTGAATGTCCAATTAAGCCAAAGCTGGTTTTCAGTGGCCTGTTCTTACTACGAGACGTGCTGTTCATTTGGCTATCCATTCCACCCTGTTCAGCTCTACATTTTCGTGTCCACAAAACCCAGCCTTCAGAAATCATTGGAATCACCACTAGAGAATGTTCCATTCATTCACTGCGAATCTGGAATTCATCTGAATCTCCACTCCCGGCAGGTTTTCATTGCACCACTGCTGAATGTTCAAGTAACGCAATGATGGTTTTCAGCGGTCTATTCACACTCGAACCCGTGCTGTTCACGGTCTAGCGACTCAACACTGGTGAGTTCTTCTTTTTCCAGTTCAGACAATACAAACCTCAGAAACCATTGCAATCTACACTACAGAATGTTTCATTCATTCAGGCGAATCTTGAATTCATCTTGTTCTCCACTCCCAGCAGGTTTTCGTTTCACCACTGGTGAATGTCCAAGCAACCCAAGGCTGGTTTCAGCTGCGTGTTAACACTCGCAGCCGTGCTGTTCAATTGGCTATCCAGTGAACGCTGGTTAGCTCTTGATTTTCCTTCCACACACCGAGCCTTCAGAAATCATTCTTATCTCCACTTCAGAGTGTTCCATTCGTTCCCTGCGAATCTGGAATTCCTCTGACTCTCCACACCAGGCAGATTTTCCTAACAACACTGGTGAATGACCAGGTAATCCAATGCTGGTTTTCAGCGGCTGTTCACACTCACAGCCTTGCTGTTCAATTGGCAATCCAGTCAAACCTAGTCAGCTCTTCATTTTCCTGTCCACACAACCCAGCGTTCAGAAATCATTGGAATCTCTACTACAGAAATTTCCATTCATTCACTGTGAATCTGGAAATACTCTGAATCTGCATTCCAGGAAGGCTTTCGTTACACCACTGATGAATGTCCAAGTAATGCAATGCTGCTTCTTAGTGGTCTGTTCACACTCGAAACCGTGCTCTTCATTGGCTATCCACTCAATATCGGTCAGCTCTTCAATATCCTGTCCAGACTATCCAGATTCCTAAATGTTGGCAATCACCACTACAGAATGTTCCATTCAATCACGCGAATCTGGAATTCATCAGAGTCTCCACTCCTGGAAGGTTTTCGTGACACCACTGGTAAATGTCCAAGGAAGACAATGCTGGTTTTAAGCCGCCTGCTAACACACTCAGCCGTGCTGTTCAATTTGCTATCCACCCAACCCTATTCAGCTCTACATTTTCCTGTCCTCATAACCCAACCTTCAGAAATAATTGGTATCTCCTCCACAGAATGTTCCGTTCATTCACTGCGAATCTTAAATTCATCTGACTCTCAACTACCGGCGGGTTATCGTTACACCACTTGTGAATGTCCAAGTAAGCCAATGCTGGTTTTCAGTGGCCTGTTCATACTAAGAGACGTGCTGTTCATTTGGCTATCCACTCCACCCTGTTCAGCTCTACATTTTCGTGTCCACAAAACCCAGCCTTCAGAAATCATTGGAATCACCACTAGAGAATGTTCCATTCATTCACTGCGAATCTGGAATTCATCTGAACCTCCACTCCTGGCAGGTTTTCGTTACGCCACTGGTGAATGTCCAAGTAACTCAATACTGCTTTTCAGAGGCATGCTGTTCAATGGGCTATCCACTCAATATTGGTCAGCTCTTCATTTTCCTCTCCACACAAACCAGCCTTCAGAAATCATTGGGCTCTCCACTACAGACTGTTCCATTCATTCACTGCGATTCTGCAATTCATCTGACTCTCCGCTCCAGGCAGGTTTTCATTACAGCACTGGTGAATGACCAAGTAATCCAATGCTGGTTTTCAGCCGCCTTTTCACACTCGCAGTGTGCTGTTCAATTGTCTATCCACTCAAACCTGGTCAGCCTTTCATTTTCTTTTCCACAATATCAGACTTCAGAAATCATTGGAATCGCCAGTACAGAATGTTCCATTCATTCACTGCCAATCTGGAATTCATCTGAATCTGCACTCCAGGTAGGCTTTCATTACACCACTTATGAATGTCCAAGTAACACAATGCTGGTTTTCAGCGGTCTGTTCACACTCTAAGCCCTGCTTTTTACTGGGTATCCACACAACTGTGGTCAGCTCTTCATTTTCATGTCCAAACAATCCAGACTTGAGAAATCATGGCAATCTCCAGTACAGAATGTTCCATTCATTCACTGCGAATCTGGAATTCAACTGAATCTCCACTACCTGCAGATTTATCTTACACCACTTGTGAATGTCCAAGTAAAACAATGCTGGTTTTCAGAGGCCTGTTCATGTTCGCAGTCGTGCTGTTCAATTGGCTATCCACTCAACCTGTTTTGCTCCTCATTTTCCTGTGCACACAACCCAGCCTTCAGAAATCATTGTAATCTCCACTACAGGATGTTCCATTCATTCACTGGGAATCTGGAATTCATCTGAATCTGCACTCCACGCAGGCTTTCGTTACACCACTGCTGAAAGTCGAAGTAATGCAATACTGGTTTTCAGTGGTCTGTTCACATTCGAAGCCGAGGCTTTTTACAGGCTATCCACTCAACACTGGTCAGCTCTTCATTTTCGTGTCCCCACAATCCAGATTTCAGAAATCATTGCAATCTCCACTACAGAATGTTCCATTCATTCACTGCGAGTCTGGAGTTTATCTGATTCTCCACTCCCGCCTGGTTAACATTACACCACTTGTGAATGTCCAAGTAAGCCAATGCTGGTTTTCAGAGGCCTGTTCATACTCGCAGCCATGCTGTTTAATTGACAATTCACTCCACCCTGTTCAGCTCTTCATTGTCCCACCACACTACCAGCCTTCAGAAATCTTTGTTATCTCCACTACAGAATGTTCCATTCATTCACTGCGAATCTGGAATTCATCTGACTCTCAACTCCACGCAGGTTTTCATTACACCACTGTTGAATGTCCAAGTAACCCAATGCTGGTTTTCAGCGGCCTGTTCATATTCGCAGCCCTGCTGTTTACTTGGCTATCGATTCAAGCCTGGTCAGCTCTTCATTTTCCTGTCCACACAACACAGGCTTCAGAAATCATTGGAATCTCCTCTACAGAATGTTCCATTCATTCACTGCGAATGTGGAATTCAACTGACTCTCCACTCCATGCAGGTTTTCCTTACACCACTGATGAATGTCCAAGTAACCCAATGCTGGTTTTCAGCTGCATGTTCACACTCGCAGCCATGCTATACAATTGGCTTTCCACTAAATCCTGATTAGTTCTTGATTTTCCTTCCACACGACCCAGCCTTCAGAAATCGTTGGAATCTCCACTAGAGAATGTTCCATTCATTCACTGCGAATCTGGAATTCCTCTGAACCTCCACTCCCGGCAGGTTTTCGTTACACCACTGTTGAATGTCCAAGTAACCCAATGTTTTAAGTGTTTTCTTCACAAGCGCAGTGGTGCTGTTCAATTGGCTATCCACTCAACCCTGGCCAGCTCTACATTTTCCTGTCCACACCACAGAGACTGGAGAAATCATTGTTATCTCCACTACAGAATGTTCCATTCATTCACAGCGAATCTGGAATTCATCTGAATCTCCACTCCCGGCAGGTTTTCGTGACACCACTGGTAAATATCCAAGTAAGCCAATGCTGGTTTTAAGTGGCCTGCTCCTACTCTCAGCCGTGCTGTTCAATTTGCTATCCACTCAACCCTCTTCAGCTCCATTTTCCTGTCCACATAACCCAAACTTCAGAAACAATTGGTATCTCCTCCACAGAATGTTCCATTCATTGACGGCAAATCTGAAATTCATCTAATTCTCAACTCCCGTCAGGTTTTCGTTACACCACTTGTGAATGTCCAATTAAGCCAAAGCTGGTTTTCAGTGGCCTGTTCTTACTACGAGACGTGCTGTTCATTTGGCTATCCATTCCACCCTGTTCAGCTCTACATTTTCGTGTCCACAAAACCCAGCCTTCAGAAATCATTGGAATCACCACTAGAGAATGTTCCATTCATTCACTGCGAATCTGGAATTCATCTGAATCTCCACTCCCGGCAGGTTTTCATTGCACCACTGCTGAATGTTCAAGTAACGCAATGATGGTTTTCAGCGGTCTATTCACACTCGAACCCGTGCTGTTCACGGTCTAGCGACTCAACACTGGTGAGTTCTTCTTTTTCCAGTTCAGACAATACAAACCTCAGAAACCATTGCAATCTACACTACAGAATGTTTCATTCATTCAGGCGAATCTTGAATTCATCTTGTTCTCCACTCCCAGCAGGTTTTCGTTTCACCACTGGTGAATGTCCAAGCAACCCAAGGCTGGTTTCAGCTGCGTGTTAACACTCGCAGCCGTGCTGTTCAATTGGCTATCCAGTGAACGCTGGTTAGCTCTTGATTTTCCTTCCACACACCGAGCCTTCAGAAATCATTCTTATCTCCACTTCAGAATGTTCCATTCGTTCCCTGCGAATCTGGAATTCCTCTGACTCTCCACACCAGGCAGATTTTCCTAACAACACTGGTGAATGACCAGGTAATCCAATGCTGGTTTTCAGCGGCTGTTCACACTCACAGCCTTGCTGTTCAATTGGCAATCCAGTCAAACCTAGTCAGCTCTTCATTTTCCTGTCCACACAACCCAGCGTTCAGAAATCATTGGAATCTCTACTACAGAAATTTCCATTCATTCACTGTGAATCTGGAAATACTCTGAATCTGCATTCCAGGAAGGCTTTCGTTACACCACTGATGAATGTCCAAGTAATGCAATGCTGCTTCTTAGTGGTCTGTTCACACTCGAAACCGTGCTGTTCATTGGCTATCCACTCAATATCGGTCAGCTCTTCAATATCCTGTCCAGACTATCCAGATTCCTAAATGTTGGCAATCACCACTACAGAATGTTCCATTCAATCACGCGAATCTGGAATTCATCAGAGTCTCCACTCCTGGAAGGTTTTCGTGACACCACTGGTAAATGTCCAAGGAAGACAATGCTGGTTTTAAGCCGCCTGCTAACACACTCAGCCGTGCTGTTCAATTTGCTATCCACCCAACCCTATTCAGCTCTACATTTTCCTGTCCTCATAACCCAACCTTCAGAAATAATTGGTATCTCCTCCACAGAATGTTCCGTTCATTCACTGCGAATCTTAAATTCATCTGACTCTCAACTCCCGGCGGGTTATCGTTACACCACTTGTGAATGTCCAAGTAAGCCAATGCTGGTTTTCAGTGGCCTGTTCATACTAAGAGACGTGCTGTTCATTTGGCTATCCACTCCACCCTGTTCAGCTCTACATTTTCGTGTCCACAAAACCCAGCCTTCAGAAATCATTGGAATCACCACTAGAGAATGTTCCATTCATTCACTGCGAATCTGGAATTCCTCTGAACCTCCACTCCTGGCAGGTTTTCGTTACGCCACTGGTGAATGTCCAAGTAACTCAATCCTGGTTTTCAGAGGCATGTTCAACTCGCAGAAGTGCTGTTCAATGGGCTATCCACTCAATATTGGTCAGCTCTTCATTTTCCTCTCCACACAAACCAGCCTTCAGAAATCATTGGGCTCTCCACTACAGACTGTTCCATTCATTCACTGCGATTCTGCAATTCATCTGACTCTCCGCTCCAGGCAGGTTTTCATTACAGCACTGGTGAATGACCAAGTAATCCAATGCTGGTTTTCAGCCGCCTTTTCACACTCGCAGTGTGCTGTTCAATTGTCTATCCACTCAAACCTGGTCAGCCTTTCATTTTCTTTTCCACAATATCAGACTTCAGAAATCATTGGAATCGCCAGTACAGAATGTTCCATTCATTCACTGCCAATCTGGAATTCATCTGAATCTGCACTCCAGGTAGGCTTTCATTACACCACTTATGAATGTCCAAGTAACACAATGCTGGTTTTCAGCGGTCTGTTCACACTCTAAGCCCTGCTTTTTACTGGGTATCCACACAACTGTGGTCAGCTCTTCATTTTCATGTCCAAACAATCCAGACTTGAGAAATCATTGCAATCTCCAGTACAGAATGTTCCATTCATTCACTGCGAATCTGGAATTCAACTGAATCTCCACTACCTGCAGATTTATCTTACACCACTTGTGAATGTCCAAGTAAAACAATGCTGGTTTTCAGAGGCCTGTTCATGTTCGCAGTCGTGCTGTTCAATTGGCTATCCACTCAACCTGTTTTGCTCCTCATTTTCCTGTGCACACAACCCAGCCTTCAGAAATCATTGTAATCTCCACTACAGGATGTTCCATTCATTCACTGGGAATCTGGAATTCATCTGAATCTGCACTCCACGCAGGCTTTCGTTACACCACTGCTGAAAGTCGAAGTAATGCAATACTGGTTTTCAGTGGTCTGTTCACATTCGAAGCCGAGGCTTTTTACAGGCTATCCACTCAACACTGGTCAGCTCTTCATTTTCGTGTCCCCACAATCCAGATTTCAGAAATCATTGCAATCTCCACTACAGAATGTTCCATTCATTCACTGCGAGTCTGGAGTTTATCTGATTCTCCACTCCCGCCTGGTTAACATTACACCACTTGTGAATGTCCAAGTAAGCCAATGCTGGTTTTCAGAGGCCTGTTCATACTCGCAGCCGTGCTGTTTAATTGACAATTCACTCCACCCTGTTCAGCTCTTCATTGTCCCACCACACTACCAGCCTTCAGAAATCTTTGTTATCTCCACTACAGAATGTTCCATTCATTCACTGCGAATCTGGAATTCATCTGACTCTCAACTCCACGCAGGTTTTCATTACACCACTGTTGAATGTCCAAGTAACCCAATGCTGGTTTTCAGCGGCCTGTTCATATTCGCAGCCCTGCTGTTTACTTGGCTATCGATTCAAGCCTGGTCAGCTCTTCATTTTCCTGTCCACACAACACAGGCTTCAGAAATCATTGGAATCTCCTCTACAGAATGTTCCATTCATTCACTGCGAATGTGGAATTCAACTGACTCTCCACTCCATGCAGGTTTTCCTTACACCACTGATGAATGTCCAAGTAACCCAATGCTGGTTTTCAGCTGCATGTTCACACTCGCAGCCATGCTATACAATTGGCTTTCCACTAAATCCTGATTAGTTCTTGATTTTCCTTCCACACGACCCAGCCTTCAGAAATCGTTGGAATCTCCACTAGAGAATGTTCCATTCATTCACTGCGAATCTGGAATTCCTCTGAACCTCCACTCCCGGCAGGTTTTCGTTACACCACTGTTGAATGTCCAAGTAACCCAATGTTTTAAGTGTTTTCTTCACAAGCGCAGTGGTGCTGTTCAATTGGCTATCCACTCAACCCTGGCCAGCTCTACATTTTCCTGTCCACACCACAGAGACTGGAGAAATCATTGTTATCTCCACTACAGAATGTTCCATTCATTCACAGCGAATCTGGAATTCATCTGAATCTCCACTCCCGGCAGGTTTTCGTGACACCACTGGTAAATATCCAAGTAAGCCAATGCTGGTTTTAAGTGGCCTGCTCATACTCTCAGCCGTGCTGTTCAATTTGCTATCCACTCAACCCTCTTCAGCTCCATTTTCCTGTCCACATAACCCAAACTTCAGAAACAATTGGTATCTCCTCCACAGAATGTTCCATTCATTGACGGCAAATCTGAAATTCATCTAATTCTCAACTCCCGTCAGGTTTTCGTTACACCACTTGTGAATGTCCAATTAAGCCAAAGCTGGTTTTCAGTGGCCTGTTCTTACTACGAGACGTGCTGTTCATTTGGCTATCCATTCCACCCTGTTCAGCTCTACATTTTCGTGTCCACAAAACCCAGCCTTCAGAAATCATTGGAATCACCACTAGAGAATGTTCCATTCATTCACTGCGAATCTGGAATTCATCTGAATCTCCACTCCCGGCAGGTTTTCATTGCACCACTGCTGAATGTTCAAGTAACGCAATGATGGTTTTCAGCGGTCTATTCACACTCGAACCCGTGCTGTTCACGGTCTAGCGACTCAACACTGGTGAGTTCTTCTTTTTCCAGTTCAGACAATACAAACCTCAGAAACCATTGCAATCTACACTACAGAATGTTTCATTCATTCAGGCGAATCTTGAATTCATCTTGTTCTCCACTCCCAGCAGGTTTTCGTTTCACCACTGGTGAATGTCCAAGCAACCCAAGGCTGGTTTCAGCTGCGTGTTAACACTCGCAGCCGTGCTGTTCAATTGGCTATCCAGTGAACGCTGGTTAGCTCTTGATTTTCCTTCCACACACCGAGCCTTCAGAAATCATTCTTATCTCCACTTCAGAATGTTCCATTCGTTCCCTGCGAATCTGGAATTCCTCTGACTCTCCACACCAGGCAGATTTTCCTAACAACACTGGTGAATGACCAGGTAATCCAATGCTGGTTTTCAGCGGCTGTTCACACTCACAGCCTTGCTGTTCAATTGGCAATCCAGTCAAACCTAGTCAGCTCTTCATTTTCCTGTCCACACAACCCAGCGTTCAGAAATCATTGGAATCTCTACTACAGAAATTTCCATTCATTCACTGTGAATCTGGAAATACTCTGAATCTGCATTCCAGGAAGGCTTTCGTTACACCACTGATGAATGTCCAAGTAATGCAATGCTGCTTCTTAGTGGTCTGTTCACACTCGAAACCGTGCTGTTCATTGGCTATCCACTCAATATCGGTCAGCTCTTCAATATCCTGTCCAGACTATCCAGATTCCTAAATGTTGGCAATCACCACTACAGAATGTTCCATTCAATCACGCGAATCTGGAATTCATCAGAGTCTCCACTCCTGGAAGGTTTTCGTGACACCACTGGTAAATGTCCAAGGAAGACAATGCTGGTTTTAAGCCGCCTGCTAACACACTCAGCCGTGCTGTTCAATTTGCTATCCACCCAACCCTATTCAGCTCTACATTTTCCTGTCCTCATAACCCAACCTTCAGAAATAATTGGTATCTCCTCCACAGAATGTTCCGTTCATTCACTGCGAATCTTAAATTCATCTGACTCTCAACTCCCGGCGGGTTATCGTTACACCACTTGTGAATGTCCAAGTAAGCCAATGCTGGTTTTCAGTGGCCTGTTCATACTAAGAGACGTGCTGTTCATTTGGCTATCCACTCCACCCTGTTCAGCTCTACATTTTCGTGTCCACAAAACCCAGCCTTCAGAAATCATTGGAATCACCACTAGAGAATGTTCCATTCATTCACTGCGAATCTGGAATTCCTCTGAACCTCCACTCCTGGCAGGTTTTCGTTACGCCACTGGTGAATGTCCAAGTAACTCAATCCTGGTTTTCAGAGGCATGTTCAACTCGCAGAAGTGCTGTTCAATGGGCTATCCACTCAATATTGGTCAGCTCTTCATTTTCCTCTCCACACAAACCAGCCTTCAGAAATCATTGGGCTCTCCACTACAGACTGTTCCATTCATTCACTGCGATTCTGCAATTCATCTGACTCTCCGCTCCAGGCAGGTTTTCATTACAGCACTGGTGAATGACCAAGTAATCCAATGCTGGTTTTCAGCCGCCTTTTCACACTCGCAGTGTGCTGTTCAATTGTCTATCCACTCAAACCTGGTCAGCCTTTCATTTTCTTTTCCACAATATCAGACTTCAGAAATCATTGGAATCGCCAGTACAGAATGTTCCATTCATTCACTGCCAATCTGGAATTCATCTGAATCTGCACTCCAGGTAGGCTTTCATTACACCACTTATGAATGTCCAAGTAACACAATGCTGGTTTTCAGCGGTCTGTTCACACTCTAAGCCCTGCTTTTTACTGGGTATCCACACAACTGTGGTCAGCTCTTCATTTTCATGTCCAAACAATCCAGACTTGAGAAATCATGGCAATCTCCAGTACAGAATGTTCCATTCATTCACTGCGAATCTGGAATTCAACTGAATCTCCACTACCTGCAGATTTATCTTACACCACTTGTGAATGTCCAAGTAAAACAATGCTGGTTTTCAGAGGCCTGTTCATGTTCGCAGTCGTGCTGTTCAATTGGCTATCCACTCAACCTGTTTTGCTCCTCATTTTCCTGTGCACACAACCCAGCCTTCAGAAATCATTTTAATCTCCACTACAGGATGTTCCATTCATTCACTGGGAATCTGGAATTCATCTGAATCTGCACTCCACGCAGGCTTTCGTTACACCACTGCTGAAAGTCGAAGTAATGCAATACTGGTTTTCAGTGGTCTGTTCACATTCGAAGCCGAGGCTTTTTACAGGCTATCCACTCAACACTGGTCAGCTCTTCATTTTCGTGTCCCCACAATCCAGATTTCAGAAATCATTGCAATCTCCACTACAGAATGTTCCATTCATTCACTGCGAGTCTGGAGTTTATCTGATTCTCCACTCCCGCCTGGTTAACATTACACCACTTGTGAATGTCCAAGTAAGCCAATGCTGGTTTTCAGAGGCCTGTTCATACTCGCAGCCGTGCTGTTTAATTGACAATTCACTCCACCCTGTTCAGCTCTTCATTGTCCCACCACACTACCAGCCTTCAGAAATCTTTGTTATCTCCACTACAGAATGTTCCATTCATTCACTGCGAATCTGGAATTCATCTGACTCTCAACTCCACGCCTCCACGCAGGTTTTCATTACACCACTGTTGAATGTCCAAGTAACCCAATGCTGGTTTTCAGCGGCCTGTTCATATTCGCAGCCCTGCTGTTTACTTGGCTATCGATTCAAGCCTGGTCAGCTCTTCATTTTCCTGTCCACACAACACAGGCTTCAGAAATCATTGGAATCTCCTCTACAGAATGTTCCATTCATTCACTGCGAATGTGGAATTCAACTGACTCTCCACTCCATGCAGGTTTTCCTTACACCACTGATGAATGTCCAAGTAACCCAATGCTGGTTTTCAGCTGCATGTTCACACTCGCAGCCATGCTATACAATTGGCTTTCCACTAAATCCTGATTAGTTCTTGATTTTCCTTCCACACGACCCAGCCTTCAGAAATCGTTGGAATCTCCACTAGAGAATGTTCCATTCATTCACTGCGAATCTGGAATTCCTCTGAACCTCCACTCCCGGCAGGTTTTCGTTACACCACTGTTGAATGTCCAAGTAACCCAATGTTTTAAGTGTTTTCTTCACAAGCGCAGTGGTGCTGTTCAATTGGCTATCCACTCAACCCTGGCCAGCTCTACATTTTCCTGTCCACACCACAGAGACTGGAGAAATCATTGTTATCTCCACTACAGAATGTTCCATTCATTCACAGCGAATCTGGAATTCATCTGAATCTCCACTCCCGGCAGGTTTTCGTGACACCACTGGTAAATATCCAAGTAAGCCAATGCTGGTTTTAAGTGGCCTGCTCATACTCTCAGCCGTGCTGTTCAATTTGCTATCCACTCAACCCTCTTCAGCTCCATTTTCCTGTCCACATAACCCAAACTTCAGAAACAATTGGTATCTCCTCCACAGAATGTTCCATTCATTGACGGCAAATCTGAAATTCATCTAATTCTCAACTCCCGTCAGGTTTTCGTTACACCACTTGTGAATGTCCAATTAAGCCAAAGCTGGTTTTCAGTGGCCTGTTCTTACTACGAGACGTGCTGTTCATTTGGCTATCCATTCCACCCTGTTCAGCTCTACATTTTCGTGTCCACAAAACCCAGCCTTCAGAAATCATTGGAATCACCACTAGAGAATGTTCCATTCATTCACTGCGAATCTGGAATTCATCTGAATCTCCACTCCCGGCAGGTTTTCATTGCACCACTGCTGAATGTTCAAGTAACGCAATGATGGTTTTCAGCGGTCTATTCACACTCGAACCCGTGCTGTTCACGGTCTAGCGACTCAACACTGGTGAGTTCTTCTTTTTCCAGTTCAGACAATACAAACCTCAGAAACCATTGCAATCTACACTACAGAATGTTTCATTCATTCAGGCGAATCTTGAATTCATCTTGTTCTCCACTCCCAGCAGGTTTTCGTTTCACCACTGGTGAATGTCCAAGCAACCCAAGGCTGGTTTCAGCTGCGTGTTAACACTCGCAGCCGTGCTGTTCAATTGGCTATCCAGTGAACGCTGGTTAGCTCTTGATTTTCCTTCCACACACCGAGCCTTCAGAAATCATTCTTATCTCCACTTCAGAATGTTCCATTCGTTCCCTGCGAATCTGGAATTCCTCTGACTCTCCACACCAGGCAGATTTTCCTAACAACACTGGTGAATGACCAGGTAATCCAATGCTGGTTTTCAGCGGCTGTTCACACTCACAGCCTTGCTGTTCAATTGGCAATCCAGTCAAACCTAGTCAGCTCTTCATTTTCCTGTCCACACAACCCAGCGTTCAGAAATCATTGGAATCTCTACTACAGAAATTTCCATTCATTCACTGTGAATCTGGAAATACTCTGAATCTGCATTCCAGGAAGGCTTTCGTTACACCACTGATGAATGTCCAAGTAATGCAATGCTGCTTCTTAGTGGTCTGTTCACACTCGAAACCGTGCTGTTCATTGGCTATCCACTCAATATCGGTCAGCTCTTCAATATCCTGTCCAGACTATCCAGATTCCTAAATGTTGGCAATCACCACTACAGAATGTTCCATTCAATCACGCGAATCTGGAATTCATCAGAGTCTCCACTCCTGGAAGGTTTTCGTGACACCACTGGTAAATGTCCAAGGAAGACAATGCTGGTTTTAAGCCGCCTGCTAACACACTCAGCCGTGCTGTTCAATTTGCTATCCACCCAACCCTATTCAGCTCTACATTTTCCTGTCCTCATAACCCAACCTTCAGAAATAATTGGTATCTCCTCCACAGAATGTTCCGTTCATTCACTGCGAATCTTAAATTCATCTGACTCTCAACTCCCGGCGGGTTATCGTTACACCACTTGTGAATGTCCAAGTAAGCCAATGCTGGTTTTCAGTGGCCTGTTCATACTAAGAGACGTGCTGTTCATTTGGCTATCCACTCCACCCTGTTCAGCTCTACATTTTCGTGTCCACAAAACCCAGCCTTCAGAAATCATTGGAATCACCACTAGAGAATGTTCCATTCATTCACTGCGAATCTGGAATTCCTCTGAACCTCCACTCCTGGCAGGTTTTCGTTACGCCACTGGTGAATGTCCAAGTAACTCAATACTGGTTTTCAGAGGCATGTTCGACTCGCAGAAGTGCTGTTCAATGGGCTATCCACTCAATATTGGTCAGCTCTTCATTTTCCTCTCCACACAAACCAGCCTTCAGAAATCATTGGGCTCTCCACTACAGACTGTTCCATTCATTCACTGCGATTCTGCAATTCATCTGACTCTCCGCTCCAGGCAGGTTTTCATTACAGCACTGGTGAATGACCAAGTAATCCAATGCTGGTTTTCAGCCGCCTTTTCACACTCGCAGTGTGCTGTTCAATTGTCTATCCACTCAAACCTGGTCAGCCTTTCATTTTCTTTTCCACAATATCAGACTTCAGAAATCATTGGAATCGCCAGTACAGAATGTTCCATTCATTCACTGCCAATCTGGAATTCATCTGAATCTGCACTCCAGGTAGGCTTTCATTACACCACTTATGAATGTCCAAGTAACACAATGCTGGTTTTCAGCGGTCTGTTCACATTCTAAGCCCTGCTTTTTACTGGGTATCCACACAACTGTGGTCAGCTCTTCATTTTCATGTCCAAACAATCCAGACTTGAGAAATCATGGCAATCTCCAGTACAGAATGTTCCATTCATTCACTGCGAATCTGGAATTCAACTGAATCTCCACTACCTGCAGATTTATCTTACACCACTTGTGAATGTCCAAGTAAAACAATGCTGGTTTTCAGAGGCCTGTTCATGTTCGCAGTCGTGCTGTTCAATTGGCTATCCACTCAACCTGTTTTGCTCCTCATTTTCCTGTGCACACAACCCAGCCTTCAGAAATCATTGTAATCTCCACTACAGGATGTTCCATTCATTCACTGGGAATCTGGAATTCATCTGAATCTGCACTCCACGCAGGCTTTCGTTACACCACTGCTGAAAGTCGAAGTAATGCAATACTGGTTTTCAGTGGTCTGTTCACATTCGAAGCCGAGGCTTTTTACAGGCTATCCACTCAACACTGGTCAGCTCTTCATTTTCGTGTCCCCACAATCCAGATTTCAGAAATCATTGCAATCTCCACTACAGAATGTTCCATTCATTCACTGCGAGTCTGGAGTTTATCTGATTCTCCACTCCCGCCTGGTTAACATTACACCACTTGTGAATGTCCAAGTAAGCCAATGCTGGTTTTCAGAGGCCTGTTCATACTCGCAGCCGTGCTGTTTAATTGACAATTCACTCCACCCTGTTCAGCTCTTCATTGTCCCACCACACTACCAGCCTTCAGAAATCTTTGTTATCTCCACTACAGAATGTTCCATTCATTCACTGCGAATCTGGAATTCATCTGACTCTCAACTCCACGCCTCCACGCAGGTTTTCATTACACCACTGTTGAATGTCCAAGTAACCCAATGCTGGTTTTCAGCGGCCTGTTCATATTCGCAGCCCTGCTGTTTACTTGGCTATCGATTCAAGCCTGGTCAGCTCTTCATTTTCCTGTCCACACAACACAGGCTTCAGAAATCATTGGAATCTCCTCTACAGAATGTTCCATTCATTCACTGCGAATGTGGAATTCAACTGACTCTCCACTCCATGCAGGTTTTCCTTACACCACTGATGAATGTCCAAGTAACCCAATGCTGGTTTTCAGCTGCATGTTCACACTCGCAGCCATGCTATACAATTGGCTTTCCACTAAATCCTGATTAGTTCTTGATTTTCCTTCCACACGACCCAGCCTTCAGAAATCGTTGGAATCTCCACTAGAGAATGTTCCATTCATTCACTGCGAATCTGGAATTCCTCTGAACCTCCACTCCCGGCAGGTTTTCGTTACACCACTGTTGAATGTCCAAGTAACCCAATGTTTTAAGTGTTTTCTTCACAAGCGCAGTGGTGCTGTTCAATTGGCTATCCACTCAACCCTGGCCAGCTCTACATTTTCCTGTCCACACCACAGAGACTGGAGAAATCATTGTTATCTCCACTACAGAATGTTCCATTCATTCACAGCGAATCTGGAATTCATCTGAATCTCCACTCCCGGCAGGTTTTCGTGACACCACTGGTAAATATCCAAGTAAGCCAATGCTGGTTTTAAGTGGCCTGCTCATACTCTCAGCCGTGCTGTTCAATTTGCTATCCACTCAACCCTCTTCAGCTCCATTTTCCTGTCCACATAACCCAAACTTCAGAAACAATTGGTATCTCCTCCACAGAATGTTCCATTCATTGACGGCAAATCTGAAATTCATCTAATTCTCAACTCCCGTCAGGTTTTCGTTACACCACTTGTGAATGTCCAATTAAGCCAAAGCTGGTTTTCAGTGGCCTGTTCTTACTACGAGACGTGCTGTTCATTTGGCTATCCATTCCACCCTGTTCAGCTCTACATTTTCGTGTCCACAAAACCCAGCCTTCAGAAATCATTGGAATCACCACTAGAGAATGTTCCATTCATTCACTGCGAATCTGGAATTCATCTGAATCTCCACTCCCGGCAGGTTTTCATTGCACCACTGCTGAATGTTCAAGTAACGCAATGATGGTTTTCAGCGGTCTATTCACACTCGAACCCGTGCTGTTCACGGTCTAGCGACTCAACACTGGTGAGTTCTTCTTTTTCCAGTTCAGACAATACAAACCTCAGAAACCATTGCAATCTACACTACAGAATGTTTCATTCATTCAGGCGAATCTTGAATTCATCTTGTTCTCCACTCCCAGCAGGTTTTCGTTTCACCACTGGTGAATGTCCAAGCAACCCAAGGCTGGTTTCAGCTGCGTGTTAACACTCGCAGCCGTGCTGTTCAATTGGCTATCCAGTGAACGCTGGTTAGCTCTTGATTTTCCTTCCACACACCGAGCCTTCAGAAATCATTCTTATCTCCACTTCAGAATGTTCCATTCGTTCCCTGCGAATCTGGAATTCCTCTGACTCTCCACACCAGGCAGATTTTCCTAACAACACTGGTGAATGACCAGGTAATCCAATGCTGGTTTTCAGCGGCTGTTCACACTCACAGCCTTGCTGTTCAATTGGCAATCCAGTCAAACCTAGTCAGCTCTTCATTTTCCTGTCCACACAACCCAGCGTTCAGAAATCATTGGAATCTCTACTACAGAAATTTCCATTCATTCACTGTGAATCTGGAAATACTCTGAATCTGCATTCCAGGAAGGCTTTCGTTACACCACTGATGAATGTCCAAGTAATGCAATGCTGCTTCTTAGTGGTCTGTTCACACTCGAAACCGTGCTGTTCATTGGCTATCCACTCAATATCGGTCAGCTCTTCAATATCCTGTCCAGACTATCCAGATTCCTAAATGTTGGCAATCACCACTACAGAATGTTCCATTCAATCACGCGAATCTGGAATTCATCAGAGTCTCCACTCCTGGAAGGTTTTCGTGACACCACTGGTAAATGTCCAAGGAAGACAATGCTGGTTTTAAGCCGCCTGCTAACACACTCAGCCGTGCTGTTCAATTTGCTATCCACCCAACCCTATTCAGCTCTACATTTTCCTGTCCTCATAACCCAACCTTCAGAAATAATTGGTATCTCCTCCACAGAATGTTCCGTTCATTCACTGCGAATCTTAAATTCATCTGACTCTCAACTCCCGGCGGGTTATCGTTACACCACTTGTGAATGTCCAAGTAAGCCAATGCTGGTTTTCAGTGGCCTGTTCATACTAAGAGACGTGCTGTTCATTTGGCTATCCACTCCACCCTGTTCAGCTCTACATTTTCGTGTCCACAAAACCCAGCCTTCAGAAATCATTGGAATCACCACTAGAGAATGTTCCATTCATTCACTGCGAATCTGGAATTCCTCTGAACCTCCACTCCTGGCAGGTTTTCGTTACGCCACTGGTGAATGTCCAAGTAACTCAATACTGGTTTTCAGAGGCATGTTCAACTCGCAGAAGTGCTGTTCAATGGGCTATCCACTCAATATTGGTCAGCTCTTCATTTTCCTCTCCACACAAACCAGCCTTCAGAAATCATTGGGCTCTCCACTACAGACTGTTCCATTCATTCACTGCGATTCTGCAATTCATCTGACTCTCCGCTCCAGGCAGGTTTTCATTACAGCACTGGTGAATGACCAAGTAATCCAATGCTGGTTTTCAGCCGCCTTTTCACACTCGCAGTGTGCTGTTCAATTGTCTATCCACTCAAACCTGGTCAGCCTTTCATTTTCTTTTCCACAATATCAGACTTCAGAAATCATTGGAATCGCCAGTACAGAATGTTCCATTCATTCACTGCCAATCTGGAATTCATCTGAATCTGCACTCCAGGTAGGCTTTCATTACACCACTTATGAATGTCCAAGTAACACAATGCTGGTTTTCAGCGGTCTGTTCACATTCTAAGCCCTGCTTTTTACTGGGTATCCACACAACTGTGGTCAGCTCTTCATTTTCATGTCCAAACAATCCAGACTTGAGAAATCATGGCAATCTCCAGTACAGAATGTTCCATTCATTCACTGCGAATCTGGAATTCAACTGAATCTCCACTACCTGCAGATTTATCTTACACCACTTGTGAATGTCCAAGTAAAACAATGCTGGTTTTCAGAGGCCTGTTCATGTTCGCAGTCGTGCTGTTCAATTGGCTATCCACTCAACCTGTTTTGCTCCTCATTTTCCTGTGCACACAACCCAGCCTTCAGAAATCATTGTAATCTCCACTACAGGATGTTCCATTCATTCACTGGGAATCTGGAATTCATCTGAATCTGCACTCCACGCAGGCTTTCGTTACACCACTGCTGAAAGTCGAAGTAATGCAATACTGGTTTTCAGTGGTCTGTTCACATTCGAAGCCGAGGCTTTTTACAGGCTATCCACTCAACACTGGTCAGCTCTTCATTTTCGTGTCCCCACAATCCAGATTTCAGAAATCATTGCAATCTCCACTACAGAATGTTCCATTCATTCACTGCGAGTCTGGAGTTTATCTGATTCTCCACTCCCGCCTGGTTAACATTACACCACTTGTGAATGTCCAAGTAAGCCAATGCTGGTTTTCAGAGGCCTGTTCATACTCGCAGCCGTGCTGTTTAATTGACAATTCACTCCACCCTGTTCAGCTCTTCATTGTCCCACCACACTACCAGCCTTCAGAAATCTTTGTTATCTCCACTACAGAATGTTCCATTCATTCACTGCGAATCTGGAATTCATCTGACTCTCAACTCCACGCCTCCACGCAGGTTTTCATTACACCACTGTTGAATGTCCAAGTAACCCAATGCTGGTTTTCAGCGGCCTGTTCATATTCGCAGCCCTGCTGTTTACTTGGCTATCGATTCAAGCCTGGTCAGCTCTTCATTTTCCTGTCCACACAACACAGGCTTCAGAAATCATTGGAATCTCCTCTACAGAATGTTCCATTCATTCACTGCGAATGTGGAATTCAACTGACTCTCCACTCCATGCAGGTTTTCCTTACACCACTGATGAATGTCCAAGTAACCCAATGCTGGTTTTCAGCTGCATGTTCACACTCGCAGCCATGCTATACAATTGGCTTTCCACTAAATCCTGATTAGTTCTTGATTTTCCTTCCACACGACCCAGCCTTCAGAAATCGTTGGAATCTCCACTAGAGAATGTTCCATTCATTCACTGCGAATCTGGAATTCCTCTGAACCTCCACTCCCGGCAGGTTTTCGTTACACCACTGTTGAATGTCCAAGTAACCCAATGTTTTAAGTGTTTTCTTCACAAGCGCAGTGGTGCTGTTCAATTGGCTATCCACTCAACCCTGGCCAGCTCTACATTTTCCTGTCCACACCACAGAGACTGGAGAAATCATTGTTATCTCCACTACAGAATGTTCCATTCATTCACAGCGAATCTGGAATTCATCTGAATCTCCACTCCCGGCAGGTTTTCGTGACACCACTGGTAAATATCCAAGTAAGCCAATGCTGGTTTTAAGTGGCCTGCTCATACTCTCAGCCGTGCTGTTCAATTTGCTATCCACTCAACCCTCTTCAGCTCCATTTTCCTGTCCACATAACCCAAACTTCAGAAACAATTGGTATCTCCTCCACAGAATGTTCCATTCATTGACGGCAAATCTGAAATTCATCTAATTCTCAACTCCCGTCAGGTTTTCGTTACACCACTTGTGAATGTCCAATTAAGCCAAAGCTGGTTTTCAGTGGCCTGTTCTTACTACGAGACGTGCTGTTCATTTGGCTATCCATTCCACCCTGTTCAGCTCTACATTTTCGTGTCCACAAAACCCAGCCTTCAGAAATCATTGGAATCACCACTAGAGAATGTTCCATTCATTCACTGCGAATCTGGAATTCATCTGAATCTCCACTCCCGGCAGGTTTTCATTGCACCACTGCTGAATGTTCAAGTAACGCAATGATGGTTTTCAGCGGTCTATTCACACTCGAACCCGTGCTGTTCACGGTCTAGCGACTCAACACTGGTGAGTTCTTCTTTTTCCAGTTCAGACAATACAAACCTCAGAAACCATTGCAATCTACACTACAGAATGTTTCATTCATTCAGGCGAATCTTGAATTCATCTTGTTCTCCACTCCCAGCAGGTTTTCGTTTCACCACTGGTGAATGTCCAAGCAACCCAAGGCTGGTTTCAGCTGCGTGTTAACACTCGCAGCCGTGCTGTTCAATTGGCTATCCAGTGAACGCTGGTTAGCTCTTGATTTTCCTTCCACACACCGAGCCTTCAGAAATCATTCTTATCTCCACTTCAGAATGTTCCATTCGTTCCCTGCGAATCTGGAATTCCTCTGACTCTCCACACCAGGCAGATTTTCCTAACAACACTGGTGAATGACCAGGTAATCCAATGCTGGTTTTCAGCGGCTGTTCACACTCACAGCCTTGCTGTTCAATTGGCAATCCAGTCAAACCTAGTCAGCTCTTCATTTTCCTGTCCACACAACCCAGCGTTCAGAAATCATTGGAATCTCTACTACAGAAATTTCCATTCATTCACTGTGAATCTGGAAATACTCTGAATCTGCATTCCAGGAAGGCTTTCGTTACACCACTGATGAATGTCCAAGTAATGCAATGCTGCTTCTTAGTGGTCTGTTCACACTCGAAACCGTGCTGTTCATTGGCTATCCACTCAATATCGGTCAGCTCTTCAATATCCTGTCCAGACTATCCAGATTCCTAAATGTTGGCAATCACCACTACAGAATGTTCCATTCAATCACGCGAATCTGGAATTCATCAGAGTCTCCACTCCTGGAAGGTTTTCGTGACACCACTGGTAAATGTCCAAGGAAGACAATGCTGGTTTTAAGCCGCCTGCTAACACACTCAGCCGTGTTGTTCAATTTGCTATCCACCCAACCCTATTCAGCTCTACATTTTCCTGTCCTCATAACCCAACCTTCAGAAATAATTGGTATCTCCTCCACAGAATGTTCCGTTCATTCACTGCGAATCTTAAATTCATCTGACTCTCAACTCCCGGCGGGTTATCGTTACACCACTTGTGAATGTCCAAGTAAGCCAATGCTGGTTTTCAGTGGCCTGTTCATACTAAGAGACGTGCTGTTCATTTGGCTATCCACTCCACCCTGTTCAGCTCTACATTTTCGTGTCCACAAAACCCAGCCTTCAGAAATCATTGGAATCACCACTAGAGAATGTTCCATTCATTCACTGCGAATCTGGAATTCCTCTGAACCTCCACTCCTGGCAGGTTTTCGTTACGCCACTGGTGAATGTCCAAGTAACTCAATACTGGTTTTCAGAGGCATGTTCAACTCGCAGAAGTGCTGTTCAATGGGCTATCCACTCAATATTGGTCAGCTCTTCATTTTCCTCTCCACACAAACCAGCCTTCAGAAATCATTGGGCTCTCCACTACAGACTGTTCCATTCATTCACTGCGATTCTGCAATTCATCTGACTCTCCGCTCCAGGCAGGTTTTCATTACAGCACTGGTGAATGACCAAGTAATCCAATGCTGGTTTTCAGCCGCCTTTTCACACTCGCAGTGTGCTGTTCAATTGTCTATCCACTCAAACCTGGTCAGCCTTTCATTTTCTTTTCCACAATATCAGACTTCAGAAATCATTGGAATCGCCAGTACAGAATGTTCCATTCATTCACTGCCAATCTGGAATTCATCTGAATCTGCACTCCAGGTAGGCTTTCATTACACCACTTATGAATGTCCAAGTAACACAATGCTGGTTTTCAGCGGTCTGTTCACACTCTAAGCCCTGCTTTTTACTGGGTATCCACACAACTGTGGTCAGCTCTTCATTTTCATGTCCAAACATTCCAGACTTGAGAAATCATGGCAATCTCCAGTACAGAATGTTCCATTCATTCACTGCGAATCTGGAATTCAACTGAATCTCCACTACCTGCAGATTTATCTTACACCACTTGTGAATGTCCAAGTAAAACAATGCTGGTTTTCAGAGGCCTGTTCATGTTCGCAGCCGTGCTGTTCAATTGGCTATCCACTCAACCTGTTTTGCTCCTCATTTTCCTGTGCACACAACCCAGCCTTCAGAAATCATTGTAATCTCCACTACAGGATGTTCCATTCATTCACTGGGAATCTGGAATTCATCTGAATCTGCACTCCACGCAGGCTTTCGTTACACCACTGCTGAAAGTCGAAGTAATGCAATACTGGTTTTCAGTGGTCTGTTCACATTCGAAGCCGAGGCTTTTTACAGGCTATCCACTCAACACTGGTCAGCTCTTCATTTTCGTGTCCCCACAATCCAGATTTCAGAAATCATTGCAATCTCCACTACAGAATGTTCCATTCATTCACTGCGAGTCTGGAGTTTATCTGATTCTCCACTCCCGCCTGGTTAACATTACACCACTTGTGAATGTCCAAGTAAGCCAATGCTGGTTTTCAGAGGCCTGTTCATACTCGCAGCCGTGCTGTTTAATTGACAATTCACTCCACCCTGTTCAGCTCTTCATTGTCCCACCACACTACCAGCCTTCAGAAATCTTTGTTATCTCCACTACAGAATGTTCCATTCATTCACTGCGAATCTGGAATTCATCTGACTCTCAACTCCACGCCTCCACGCAGGTTTTCATTACACCACTGTTGAATGTCCAAGTAACCCAATGCTGGTTTTCAGCGGCCTGTTCATATTCGCAGCCCTGCTGTTTACTTGGCTATCGATTCAAGCCTGGTCAGCTCTTCATTTTCCTGTCCACACAACACAGGCTTCAGAAATCATTGGAATCTCCTCTACAGAATGTTCCATTCATTCACTGCGAATGTGGAATTCAACTGACTCTCCACTCCATGCAGGTTTTCCTTACACCACTGATGAATGTCCAAGTAACCCAATGCTGGTTTTCAGCTGCATGTTCACACTCGCAGCCATGCTATACAATTGGCTTTCCACTAAATCCTGATTAGTTCTTGATTTTCCTTCCACACGACCCAGCCTTCAGAAATCGTTGGAATCTCCACTAGAGAATGTTCCATTCATTCACTGCGAATCTGGAATTCCTCTGAACCTCCACTCCCGGCAGGTTTTCGTTACACCACTGTTGAATGTCCAAGTAACCCAATGTTTTAAGTGTTTTCTTCACAAGCGCAGTGGTGCTGTTCAATTGGCTATCCACTCAACCCTGGCCAGCTCTACATTTCCCTGTCCACACCACAGAGACTGGAGAAATCATTGTTATCTCCACTACAGAATGTTCCATTCATTCACAGCGAATCTGGAATTCATCTGAATCTCCACTCCCGGCAGGTTTTCGTGACACCACTGGTAAATATCCAAGTAAGCCAATGCTGGTTTTAAGTGGCCTGCTCCTACTCTCAGCCGTGCTGTTCAATTTGCTATCCACTCAACCCTCTTCAGCTCCATTTTCCTGTCCACATAACCCAAACTTCAGAAACAATTGGTATCTCCTCCACAGAATGTTCCATTCATTGACGGCAAATCTGAAATTCATCTAATTCTCAACTCCCGTCAGGTTTTCGTTACACCACTTGTGAATGTCCAATTAAGCCAAAGCTGGTTTTCAGTGGCCTGTTCTTACTACGAGACGTGCTGTTCATTTGGCTATCCATTCCACCCTGTTCAGCTCTACATTTTCGTGTCCACAAAACCCAGCCTTCAGAAATCATTGGAATCACCACTAGAGAATGTTCCATTCATTCACTGCGAATCTGGAATTCATCTGAATCTCCACTCCCGGCAGGTTTTCATTGCACCACTGCTGAATGTTCAAGTAACGCAATGATGGTTTTCAGCGGTCTATTCACACTCGAACCCGTGCTGTTCACGGTCTAGCGACTCAACACTGGTGAGTTCTTCTTTTTCCAGTTCAGACAATACAAACCTCAGAAACCATTGCAATCTACACTACAGAATGTTTCATTCATTCAGGCGAATCTTGAATTCATCTTGTTCTCCACTCCCAGCAGGTTTTCGTTTCACCACTGGTGAATGTCCAAGCAACCCAAGGCTGGTTTCAGCTGCGTGTTAACACTCGCAGCCGTGCTGTTCAATTGGCTATCCAGTGAACGCTGGTTAGCTCTTGATTTTCCTTCCACACACCGAGCCTTCAGAAATCATTCTTATCTCCACTTCAGAATGTTCCATTCGTTCCCTGCGAATCTGGAATTCCTCTGACTCTCCACACCAGGCAGATTTTCCTAACAACACTGGTGAATGACCAGGTAATCCAATGCTGGTTTTCAGCGGCTGTTCACACTCACAGCCTTGCTGTTCAATTGGCAATCCAGTCAAACCTAGTCAGCTCTTCATTTTCCTGTCCACACAACCCAGCGTTCAGAAATCATTGGAATCTCTACTACAGAAATTTCCATTCATTCACTGTGAATCTGGAAATACTCTGAATCTGCATTCCAGGAAGGCTTTCGTTACACCACTGATGAATGTCCAAGTAATGCAATGCTGCTTCTTAGTGGTCTGTTCACACTCGAAACCGTGCTGTTCATTGGCTATCCACTCAATATCGGTCAGCTCTTCAATATCCTGTCCAGACTATCCAGATTCCTAAATGTTGGCAATCACCACTACAGAATGTTCCATTCAATCACGCGAATCTGGAATTCATCAGAGTCTCCACTCCTGGAAGGTTTTCGTGACACCACTGGTAAATGTCCAAGGAAGACAATGCTGGTTTTAAGCCGCCTGCTAACACACTCAGCCGTGCTGTTCAATTTGCTATCCACCCAACCCTATTCAGCTCTACATTTTCCTGTCCTCATAACCCAACCTTCAGAAATAATTGGTATCTCCTCCACAGAATGTTCCGTTCATTCACTGCGAATCTTAAATTCATCTGACTCTCAACTCCCGGCGGGTTATCGTTACACCACTTGTGAATGTCCAAGTAAGCCAATGCTGGTTTTCAGTGGCCTGTTCATACTAAGAGACGTGCTGTTCATTTGGCTATCCACTCCACCCTGTTCAGCTCTACATTTTCGTGTCCACAAAACCCAGCCTTCAGAAATCATTGGAATCACCACTAGAGAATGTTCCATTCATTCACTGCGAATCTGGAATTCCTCTGAACCTCCACTCCTGGCAGGTTTTCGTTACGCCACTGGTGAATGTCCAAGTAACTCAATCCTGGTTTTCAGAGGCATGTTCAACTCGCAGAAGTGCTGTTCAATGGGCTATCCACTCAATATTGGTCAGCTCTTCATTTTCCTCTCCACACAAACCAGCCTTCAGAAATCATTGGGCTCTCCACTACAGACTGTTCCATTCATTCACTGCGATTCTGCAATTCATCTGACTCTCCGCTCCAGGCAGGTTTTCATTACAGCACTGGTGAATGACCAAGTAATCCAATGCTGGTTTTCAGCCGCCTTTTCACACTCGCAGTGTGCTGTTCAATTGTCTATCCACTCAAACCTGGTCAGCCTTTCATTTTCTTTTCCACAATATCAGACTTCAGAAATCATTGGAATCGCCAGTACAGAATGTTCCATTCATTCACTGCCAATCTGGAATTCATCTGAATCTGCACTCCAGGTAGGCTTTCATTACACCACTTATGAATGTCCAAGTAACACAATGCTGGTTTTCAGCGGTCTGTTCACACTCTAAGCCCTGCTTTTTACTGGGTATCCACACAACTGTGGTCAGCTCTTCATTTTCATGTCCAAACAATCCAGACTTGAGAAATCATGGCAATCTCCAGTACAGAATGTTCCATTCATTCACTGCGAATCTGGAATTCAACTGAATCTCCACTACCTGCAGATTTATCTTACACCACTTGTGAATGTCCAAGTAAAACAATGCTGGTTTTCAGAGGCCTGTTCATGTTCGCAGTCGTGCTGTTCAATTGGCTATCCACTCAACCTGTTTTGCTCCTCATTTTCCTGTGCACACAACCCAGCCTTCAGAAATCATTGTAATCTCCACTACAGGATGTTCCATTCATTCACTGGGAATCTGGAATTCATCTGAATCTGCACTCCACGCAGGCTTTCGTTACACCACTGCTGAAAGTCGAAGTAATGCAATACTGGTTTTCAGTGGTCTGTTCACATTCGAAGCCGAGGCTTTTTACAGGCTATCCACTCAACACTGGTCAGCTCTTCATTTTCGTGTCCCCACAATCCAGATTTCAGAAATCATTGCAATCTCCACTACAGAATGTTCCATTCATTCACTGCGAGTCTGGAGTTTATCTGATTCTCCACTCCCGCCTGGTTAACATTACACCACTTGTGAATGTCCAAGTAAGCCAATGCTGGTTTTCAGAGGCCTGTTCATACTCGCAGCCGTGCTGTTTAATTGACAATTCACTCCACCCTGTTCAGCTCTTCATTGTCCCACCACACTACCAGCCTTCAGAAATCTTTGTTATCTCCACTACAGAATGTTCCATTCATTCACTGCGAATCTCGAATTCATCTGACTCTCAACTCCACGCCTCCACGCAGGTTTTCATTACACCACTGTTGAATGTCCAAGTAACCCAATGCTGGTTTTCAGCGGCCTGTTCATATTCGCAGCCCTGCTGTTTACTTGGCTATCGATTCAAGCCTGGTCAGCTCTTCATTTTCCTGTCCACACAACACAGGCTTCAGAAATCATTGGAATCTCCTCTACAGAATGTTCCATTCATTCACTGCGAATGTGGAATTCAACTGACTCTCCACTCCATGCAGGTTTTCCTTACACCACTGATGAATGTCCAAGTAACCCAATGCTGGTTTTCAGCTGCATGTTCACACTCGCAGCCATGCTATACAATTGGCTTTCCACTAAATCCTGATTAGTTCTTGATTTTCCTTCCACACGACCCAGCCTTCAGAAATCGTTGGAATCTCCACTAGAGAATGTTCCATTCATTCACTGCGAATCTGGAATTCCTCTGAACCTCCACTCCCGGCAGGTTTTCGTTACACCACTGTTGAATGTCCAAGTAACCCAATGTTTTAAGTGTTTTCTTCACAAGCGCAGTGGTGCTGTTCAATTGGCTATCCACTCAACCCTGGCCAGCTCTACATTTTCCTGTCCACACCACAGAGACTGGAGAAATCATTGTTATCTCCACTACAGAATGTTCCATTCATTCACAGCGAATCTGGAATTCATCTGAATCTCCACTCCCGGCAGGTTTTCGTGACACCACTGGTAAATATCCAAGTAAGCCAATGCTGGTTTTAAGTGGCCTGCTCCTACTCTCAGCCGTGCTGTTCAATTTGCTATCCACTCAACCCTCTTCAGCTCCATTTTCCTGTCCACATAACCCAAACTTCAGAAACAATTGGTATCTCCTCCACAGAATGTTCCATTCATTGACGGCAAATCTGAAATTCATCTAATTCTCAACTCCCGTCAGGTTTTCGTTACACCACTTGTGAATGTCCAATTAAGCCAAAGCTGGTTTTCAGTGGCCTGTTCTTACTACGAGACGTGCTGTTCATTTGGCTATCCATTCCACCCTGTTCAGCTCTACATTTTCGTGTCCACAAAACCCAGCCTTCAGAAATCATTGGAATCACCACTAGAGAATGTTCCATTCATTCACTGCGAATCTGGAATTCATCTGAATCTCCACTCCCGGCAGGTTTTCATTGCACCACTGCTGAATGTTCAAGTAACGCAATGATGGTTTTCAGCGGTCTATTCACACTCGAACCCGTGCTGTTCACGGTCTAGCGACTCAACACTGGTGAGTTCTTCTTTTTCCAGTTCAGACAATACAAACCTCAGAAACCATTGCAATCTACACTACAGAATGTTTCATTCATTCAGGCGAATCTTGAATTCATCTTGTTCTCCACTCCCAGCAGGTTTTCGTTTCACCACTGGTGAATGTCCAAGCAACCCAAGGCTGGTTTCAGCTGCGTGTTAACACTCGCAGCCGTGCTGTTCAATTGGCTATCCAGTGAACGCTGGTTAGCTCTTGATTTTCCTTCCACACACCGAGCCTTCAGAAATCATTCTTATCTCCACTTCAGAATGTTCCATTCGTTCCCTGCGAATCTGGAATTCCTCTGACTCTCCACACCAGGCAGATTTTCCTAACAACACTGGTGAATGACCAGGTAATCCAATGCTGGTTTTCAGCGGCTGTTCACACTCACAGCCTTGCTGTTCAATTGGCAATCCAGTCAAACCTAGTCAGCTCTTCATTTTCCTGTCCACACAACCCAGCGTTCAGAAATCATTGGAATCTCTACTACAGAAATTTCCATTCATTCACTGTGAATCTGGAAATACTCTGAATCTGCATTCCAGGAAGGCTTTCGTTACACCACTGATGAATGTCCAAGTAATGCAATGCTGCTTCTTAGTGGTCTGTTCACACTCGAAACCGTGCTGTTCATTGGCTATCCACTCAATATCGGTCAGCTCTTCAATATCCTGTCCAGACTATCCAGATTCCTAAATGTTGGCAATCACCACTACAGAATGTTCCATTCAATCACGCGAATCTGGAATTCATCAGAGTCTCCACTCCTGGAAGGTTTTCGTGACACCACTGGTAAATGTCCAAGGAAGACAATGCTGGTTTTAAGCCGCCTGCTAACACACTCAGCCGTGCTGTTCAATTTGCTATCCACACAACCCTATTAAGCTCTACATTTTCCTGTCCTCATAACCCAACCTTCAGAAATAATTGGTATCTCCTCCACAGAATGTTCCGTTCATTCACTGCGAATCTTAAATTCATCTGACTCTCAACTCCCGGCGGGTTATCGTTACACCACTTGTGAATGTCCAAGTAAGCCAATGCTGGTTTTCAGTGGCCTGTTCATACTAAGAGACGTGCTGTTCATTTGGCTATCCACTCCACCCTGTTCAGCTCTACATTTTCGTGTCCACAAAACCCAGCCTTCAGAAATCATTGGAATCACCACTAGAGAATGTTCCATTCATTCACTGCGAATCTGGAATTCCTCTGAACCTCCACTCCTGGCAGGTTTTCGTTACGCCACTGGTGAATGTCCAAGTAACTCAATACTGGTTTTCAGAGGCATGTTCAACTCGCAGAAGTGCTGTTCAATGGGCTATCCACTCAATATTGGTCAGCTCTTCATTTTCCTCTCCACACAAACCAGCCTTCAGAAATCATTGGGCTCTCCACTACAGACTGTTCCATTCATTCACTGCGATTCTGCAATTCATCTGACTCTCCGCTCCAGGCAGGTTTTCATTACAGCACTGGTGAATGACCAAGTAATCCAATGCTGGTTTTCAGCCGCCTTTTCACACTCGCAGTGTGCTGTTCAATTGTCTATCCACTCAAACCTGGTCAGCCTTTCATTTTCTTTTCCACAATATCAGACTTCAGAAATCATTGGAATCGCCAGTACAGAATGTTCCATTCATTCACTGCCAATCTGGAATTCATCTGAATCTGCACTCCAGGTAGGCTTTCATTACACCACTTATGAATGTCCAAGTAACACAATGCTGGTTTTCAGCGGTCTGTTCACACTCTAAGCCCTGCTTTTTACTGGGTATCCACACAACTGTGGTCAGCTCTTCATTTTCATGTCCAAACAATCCAGACTTGAGAAATCATGGCAATCTCCAGTACAGAATGTTCCATTCATTCACTGCGAATCTGGAATTCAACTGAATCTCCACTACCTGCAGATTTATCTTACACCACTTGTGAATGTCCAAGTAAAACAATGCTGGTTTTCAGAGGCCTGTTCATGTTCGCAGTCGTGCTGTTCAATTGGCTATCCACTCAACCTGTTTTGCTCCTCATTTTCCTGTGCACACAACCCAGCCTTCAGAAATCATTGTAATCTCCACTACAGGATGTTCCATTCATTCACTGGGAATCTGGAATTCATCTGAATCTGCACTCCACGCAGGCTTTCGTTACACCACTGCTGAAAGTCGAAGTAATGCAATACTGGTTTTCAGTGGTCTGTTCACATTCGAAGCCGAGGCTTTTTACAGGCTATCCACTCAACACTGGTCAGCTCTTCATTTTCGTGTCCCCACAATCCAGATTTCAGAAATCATTGCAATCTCCACTACAGAATGTTCCATTCATTCACTGCGAGTCTGGAGTTTATCTGATTCTCCACTCCCGCCTGGTTAACATTACACCACTTGTGAATGTCCAAGTAAGCCAATGCTGGTTTTCAGAGGCCTGTTCATACTCGCAGCCGTGCTGTTTAATTGACAATTCACTCCACCCTGTTCAGCTCTTCATTGTCCCACCACACTACCAGCCTTCAGAAATCTTTGTTATCTCCACTACAGAATGTTCCATTCATTCACTGCGAATCTGGAATTCATCTGACTCTCAACTCCACGCCTCCACGCAGGTTTTCATTACACCACTGTTGAATGTCCAAGTAACCCAATGCTGGTTTTCAGCGGCCTGTTCATATTCGCAGCCCTGCTGTTTACTTGGCTATCGATTCAAGCCTGGTCAGCTCTTCATTTTCCTGTCCACACAACACAGGCTTCAGAAATCATTGGAATCTCCTCTACAGAATGTTCCATTCATTCACTGCGAATGTGGAATTCAACTGACTCTCCACTCCATGCAGGTTTTCCTTACACCACTGATGAATGTCCAAGTAACCCAATGCTGGTTTTCAGCTGCATGTTCACACTCGCAGCCATGCTATACAATTGGCTTTCCACTAAATCCTGATTATTTCTTGATTTTCCTTCCACACGACCCAGACTTCAGAAATCGTTGGAATCTCCACTAGAGAATGTTCCATTCATTCACTGCGAATCTGGAATTCCTCTGAACCTCCACTCCCGGCAGGTTTTCGTTACACCACTGTTGAATGTCCAAGTAACCCAATGTTTTAAGTGTTTTCTTCACAAGCGCAGTGGTGCTGTTCAATTGGCTATCCACTCAACCCTGGCCAGCTCTACATTTTCCTGTCCACACCACAGAGACTGGAGAAATCATTGTTATCTCCACTACAGAATGTTCCATTCATTCACAGCGAATCTGGAATTCATCTGAATCTCCACTCCCGGCAGGTTTTCGTGACACCACTGGTAAATATCCAAGTAAGCCAATGCTGGTTTTAAGTGGCCTGCTCCTACTCTCAGCCGTGCTGTTCAATTTGCTATCCACTCAACCCTCTTCAGCTCCATTTTCCTGTCCACATAACCCAAACTTCAGAAACAATTGGTATCTCCTCCACAGAATGTTCCATTCATTGACGGCAAATCTGAAATTCATCTAATTCTCAACTCCCGTCAGGTTTTCGTTACACCACTTGTGAATGTCCAATTAAGCCAAAGCTGGTTTTCAGTGGCCTGTTCTTACTACGAGACGTGCTGTTCATTTGGCTATCCATTCCACCCTGTTCAGCTCTACATTTTCGTGTCCACAAAACCCAGCCTTCAGAAATCATTGGAATCACCACTAGAGAATGTTCCATTCATTCACTGCGAATCTGGAATTCATCTGAATCTCCACTCCCGGCAGGTTTTCATTGCACCACTGCTGAATGTTCAAGTAACGCAATGATGGTTTTCAGCGGTCTATTCACACTCGAACCCGTGCTGTTCACGGTCTAGCGACTCAACACTGGTGAGTTCTTCTTTTTCCAGTTCAGACAATACAAACCTCAGAAACCATTGCAATCTACACTACAGAATGTTTCATTCATTCAGGCGAATCTTGAATTCATCTTGTTCTCCACTCCCAGCAGGTTTTCGTTTCACCACTGGTGAATGTCCAAGCAACCCAAGGCTGGTTTCAGCTGCGTGTTAACACTCGCAGCCGTGCTGTTCAATTGGCTATCCAGTGAACGCTGGTTAGCTCTTGATTTTCCTTCCACACACCGAGCCTTCAGAAATCATTCTTATCTCCACTTCAGAATGTTCCATTCGTTCCCTGCGAATCTGGAATTCCTCTGACTCTCCACACCAGGCAGATTTTCCTAACAACACTGGTGAATGACCAGGTAATCCAATGCTGGTTTTCAGCGGCTGTTCACACTCACAGCCTTGCTGTTCAATTGGCAATCCAGTCAAACCTAGTCAGCTCTTCATTTTCCTGTCCACACAACCCAGCGTTCAGAAATCATTGGAATCTCTACTACAGAAATTTCCATTCATTCACTGTGAATCTGGAAATACTCTGAATCTGCATTCCAGGAAGGCTTTCGTTACACCACTGATGAATGTCCAAGTAATGCAATGCTGCTTCTTAGTGGTCTGTTCACACTCGAAACCGTGCTGTTCATTGGCTATCCACTCAATATCGGTCAGCTCTTCAATATCCTGTCCAGACTATCCAGATTCCTAAATGTTGGCAATCACCACTACAGAATGTTCCATTCAATCACGCGAATCTGGAATTCATCAGAGTCTCCACTCCTGGAAGGTTTTCGTGACACCACTGGTAAATGTCCAAGGAAGACAATGCTGGTTTTAAGCCGCCTGCTAACACACTCAGCCGTGCTGTTCAATTTGCTATCCACCCAACCCTATTCAGCTCTACATTTTCCTGTCCTCATAACCCAACCTTCAGAAATAATTGGTATCTCCTCCACAGAATGTTCCGTTCATTCACTGCGAATCTTAAATTCATCTGACTCTCAACTACCGGCGGGTTATCGTTACACCACTTGTGAATGTCCAAGTAAGCCAATGCTGGTTTTCAGTGGCCTGTTCATACTAAGAGACGTGCTGTTCATTTGGCTATCCACTCCACCCTGTTCAGCTCTACATTTTCGTGTCCACAAAACCCAGCCTTCAGAAATCATTGGAATCACCACTAGAGAATGTTCCATTCATTCACTGCGAATCTGGAATTCCTCTGAACCTCCACTCCTGGCAGGTTTTCGTTACGCCACTGGTGAATGTCCAAGTAACTCAATACTGGTTTTCAGAGGCATGTTCAACTCGCAGAAGTGCTGTTCAATGGGCTATCCACTCAATATTGGTCAGCTCTTCATTTTCCTCTCCACACAAACCAGCCTTCAGAAATCATTGGGCTCTCCACTACAGACTGTTCCATTCATTCACTGCGATTCTGCAATTCATCTGACTCTCCGCTCCAGGCAGGTTTTCATTACAGCACTGGTGAATGACCAAGTAATCCAATGCTGGTTTTCAGCCGCCTTTTCACACTCGCAGTGTGCTGTTCAATTGTCTATCCACTCAAACCTGGTCAGCCTTTCATTTTCTTTTCCACAATATCAGACTTCAGAAATCATTGGAATCGCCAGTACAGAATGTTCCATTCATTCACTGCCAATCTGGAATTCATCTGAATCTGCACTCCAGGTAGGCTTTCATTACACCACTTATGAATGTCCAAGTAACACAATGCTGGTTTTCAGCGGTCTGTTCACACTCTAAGCCCTGCTTTTTACTGGGTATCCACACAACTGTGGTCAGCTCTTCATTTTCATGTCCAAACAATCCAGACTTGAGAAATCATGGCAATCTCCAGTACAGAATGTTCCATTCATTCACTGCGAATCTGGAATTCAACTGATTCTCCACTACCTGCAGATTTATCTTACACCACTTGTGAATGTCCAAGTAAAACAATGCTGGTTTTCAGAGGCCTGTTCATGTTCGCAGTCGTGCTGTTCAATTGGCTATCCACTCAACCTGTTTTGCTCCTCATTTTCCTGTGCACACAACCCAGCCTTCAGAAATCATTGTAATCTCCACTACAGGATGTTCCATTCATTCACTGGGAATCTGGAATTCATCTGAATCTGCACTCCACGCAGGCTTTCGTTACACCACTGCTGAAAGTCGAAGTAATGCAATACTGGTTTTCAGTGGTCTGTTCACATTCGAAGCCGAGGCTTTTTACAGGCTATCCACTCAACACTGGTCAGCTCTTCATTTTCGTGTCCCCACAATCCAGATTTCAGAAATCATTGCAATCTCCACTACAGAATGTTCCATTCATTCACTGCGAGTCTGGAGTTTATCTGATTCTCCACTCCCGCCTGGTTAACATTACACCACTTGTGAATGTCCAAGTAAGCCAATGCTGGTTTTCAGAGGCCTGTTCATACTCGCAGCCGTGCTGTTTAATTGACAATTCACTCCACCCTGTTCAGCTCTTCATTGTCCCACCACACTACCAGCCTTCAGAAATCTTTGTTATCTCCACTACAGAATGTTCCATTCATTCACTGCGAATCTGGAATTCATCTGACTCTCAACTCCACGCCTCCACGCAGGTTTTCATTACACCACTGTTGAATGTCCAAGTAACCCAATGCTGGTTTTCAGCGGCCTGTTCATATTCGCAGCCCTGCTGTTTACTTGGCTATCGATTCAAGCCTGGTCAGCTCTTCATTTTCCTGTCCACACAACACAGGCTTCAGAAATCATTGGAATCTCCTCTACAGAATGTTCCATTCATTCACTGCGAATGTGGAATTCAACTGACTCTCCACTCCATGCAGGTTTTCCTTACACCACTGATGAATGTCCAAGTAACCCAATGCTGGTTTTCAGCTGCATGTTCACACTCGCAGCCATGCTATACAATTGGCTTTCCACTAAATCCTGATTAGTTCTTGATTTTCCTTCCACACGACCCAGCCTTCAGAAATCGTTGGAATCTCCACTAGAGAATGTTCCATTCATTCACTGCGAATCTGGAATTCCTCTGAACCTCCACTCCCGGCAGGTTTTCGTTACACCACTGTTGAATGTCCAAGTAACCCAATGTTTTAAGTGTTTTCTTCACAAGCGCAGTGGTGCTGTTCAATTGGCTATCCACTCAACCCTGGCCAGCTCTACATTTTCCTGTCCACACCACAGAGACTGGAGAAATCATTGTTATCTCCACTACAGAATGTTCCATTCATTCACAGCGAATCTGGAATTCATCTGAATCTCCACTCCCGGCAGGTTTTCGTGACACCACTGGTAAATATCCAAGTAAGCCAATGCTGGTTTTAAGTGGCCTGCTCCTACTCTCAGCCGTGCTGTTCAATTTGCTATCCACTCAACCCTCTTCAGCTCCATTTTCCTGTCCACATAACCCAAACTTCAGAAACAATTGGTATCTCCTCCACAGAATGTTCCATTCATTGACGGCAAATCTGAAATTCATCTAATTCTCAACTCCCGTCAGGTTTTCGTTACACCACTTGTGAATGTCCAATTAAGCCAAAGCTGGTTTTCAGTGGCCTGTTCTTACTACGAGACGTGCTGTTCATTTGGCTATCCATTCCACCCTGTTCAGCTCTACATTTTCGTGTCCACAAAACCCAGCCTTCAGAAATCATTGGAATCACCACTAGAGAATGTTCCATTCATTCACTGCGAATCTGGAATTCATCTGAATCTCCACTCCCGGCAGGTTTTCATTGCACCACTGCTGAATGTTCAAGTAACGCAATGATGGTTTTCAGCGGTCTATTCACACTCGAACCCGTGCTGTTCACGGTCTAGCGACTCAACACTGGTGAGTTCTTCTTTTTCCAGTTCAGACAATACAAACCTCAGAAACCATTGCAATCTACACTACAGAATGTTTCATTCATTCAGGCGAATCTTGAATTCATCTTGTTCTCCACTCCCAGCAGGTTTTCGTTTCACCACTGGTGAATGTCCAAGCAACCCAAGGCTGGTTTCAGCTGCGTGTTAACACTCGCAGCCGTGCTGTTCAATTGGCTATCCAGTGAACGCTGGTTAGCTCTTGATTTTCCTTCCACACACCGAGCCTTCAGAAATCATTCTTATCTCCACTTCAGAATGTTCCATTCGTTCCCTGCGAATCTGGAATTCCTCGGACTCTCCACACCAGGCAGATTTTCCTAACAACACTGGTGAATGACCAGGTAATCCAATGCTGGTTTTCAGCGGCTGTTCACACTCACAGCCTTGCTGTTCAATTGGCAATCCAGTCAAACCTAGTCAGCTCTTCATTTTCCTGTCCACACAACCCAGCGTTCAGAAATCATTGGAATCTCTACTACAGAAATTTCCATTCATTCACTGTGAATCTGGAAATACTCTGAATCTGCATTCCAGGAAGGCTTTCGTTACACCACTGATGAATGTCCAAGTAATGCAATGCTGCTTCTTAGTGGTCTGTTCACACTCGAAACCGTGCTGTTCATTGGCTATCCACTCAATATCGGTCAGCTCTTCAATATCCTGTCCAGACTATCCAGATTCCTAAATGTTGGCAATCACCACTACAGAATGTTCCATTCAATCACGCGAATCTGGAATTCATCAGAGTCTCCACTCCTGGAAGGTTTTCGTGACACCACTGGTAAATGTCCAAGGAAGACAATGCTGGTTTTAAGCCGCCTGCTAACACACTCAGCCGTGCTGTTCAATTTGCTATCCACCCAACCCTATTCAGCTCTACATTTTCCTGTCCTCATAACCCAACCTTCAGAAATAATTGGTATCTCCTCCACAGAATGTTCCGTTCATTCACTGCGAATCTTAAATTCATCTGACTCTCAACTCCCGGCGGGTTATCGTTACACCACTTGTGAATGTCCAAGTAAGCCAATGCTGGTTTTCAGTGGCCTGTTCATACTAAGAGACGTGCTGTTCATTTGGCTATCCACTCCACCCTGTTCAGCTCTACATTCTCGTGTCCACAAAACCCAGCCTTCAGAAATCATTGGAATCACCACTAGAGAATGTTCCATTCATTCACTGCGAATCTGGAATTCATCTGAACCTCCACTCCTGGCAGGTTTTCGTTACGCCACTGGTGAATGTCCAAGTAACTCAATACTGGTTTTCAGAGGCATGTTCAACTCGCAGAAGTGCTGTTCAATGGGCTATCCACTCAATATTGGTCAGCTCTTCATTTTCCTCTCCACACAAACCAGCCTTCAGAAATCATTGGGCTCTCCACTACAGACTGTTCCATTCATTCACTGCGATTCTGCAATTCATCTGACTCTCCGCTCCAGGCAGGTTTTCATTACAGCACTGGTGAATGACCAAGTAATCCAATGCTGGTTTTCAGCCGCCTTTTCACACTCGCAGTGTGCTGTTCAATTGTCTATCCACTCAAACCTGGTCAGCCTTTCATTTTCTTTTCCACAATATCAGACTTCAGAAATCATTGGAATCGCCAGTACAGAATGTTCCATTCATTCACTGCCAATCTGGAATTCATCTGAATCTGCACTCCAGGTAGGCTTTCATTACACCACTTATGAATGTCCAAGTAACACAATGCTGGTTTTCAGCGGTCTGTTCACACTCTAAGCCCTGCTTTTTACTGGGTATCCACACAACTGTGGTCAGCTCTTCATTTTCATGTCCAAACAATCCAGACTTGAGAAATCATGGCAATCTCCAGTACAGAATGTTCCATTCATTCACTGCGAATCTGGAATTCAACTGAATCTCCACTACCTGCAGATTTATCTTACACCACTTGTGAATGTCCAAGTAAAACAATGCTGGTTTTCAGAGGCCTGTTCATGTTCGCAGTCGTGCTGTTCAATTGGCTATCCACTCAACCTGTTTTGCTCCTCATTTTCCTGTGCACACAACCCAGCCTTCAGAAATCATTGTAATCTCCACTACAGGATGTTCCATTCATTCACTGGGAATCTGGAATTCATCTGAATCTGCACTCCACGCAGGCTTTCGTTACACCACTGCTGAAAGTCGAAGTAATGCAATACTGGTTTTCAGTGGTCTGTTCACATTCGAAGCCGAGGCTTTTTACAGGCTATCCACTCAACACTGGTCAGCTCTTCATTTTCGTGTCCCCACAATCCAGATTTCAGAAATCATTGCAATCTCCACTACAGAATGTTCCATTCATTCACTGCGAGTCTGGAGTTTATCTGATTCTCCACTCCCGCCTGGTTAACATTACACCACTTGTGAATGTCCAAGTAAGCCAATGCTGGTTTTCAGAGGCCTGTTCATACTCGCAGCCGTGCTGTTTAATTGACAATTCACTCCACCCTGTTCAGCTCTTCATTGTCCCACCACACTACCAGCCTTCAGAAATCTTTGTTATCTCCACTACAGAATGTTCCATTCATTCACTGCGAATCTGGAATTCATCTGACTCTCAACTCCACGCCTCCACGCAGGTTTTCATTACACCACTGTTGAATGTCCAAGTAACCCAATGCTGGTTTTCAGCGGCCTGTTCATATTCGCAGCCCTGCTGTTTACTTGGCTATCGATTCAAGCCTGGTCAGCTCTTCATTTTCCTGTCCACACAACACAGGCTTCAGAAATCATTGGAATCTCCTCTACAGAATGTTCCATTCATTCACTGCGAATGTGGAATTCAACTGACTCTCCACTCCATGCAGGTTTTCCTTACACCACTGATGAATGTCCAAGTAACCCAATGCTGGTTTTCAGCTGCATGTTCACACTCGCAGCCATGCTATACAATTGGCTTTCCACTAAATCCTGATTAGTTCTTGATTTTCCTTCCACACGACCCAGCCTTCAGAAATCGTTGGAATCTCCACTAGAGAATGTTCCATTCATTCACTGCGAATCTGGAATTCCTCTGAACCTCCACTCCCGGCAGGTTTTCGTTACACCACTGTTGAATGTCCAAGTAACCCAATGTTTTAAGTGTTTTCTTCACAAGCGCAGTGGTGCTGTTCAATTGGCTATCCACTCAACCCTGGCCAGCTCTACATTTTCCTGTCCACACCACAGAGACTGGAGAAATCATTGTTATCTCCACTACAGAATGTTCCATTCATTCACAGCGAATCTGGAATTCATCTGAATCTCCACTCCCGGCAGGTTTTCGTGACACCACTGGTAAATATCCAAGTAAGCCAATGCTGGTTTTAAGTGGCCTGCTCATACTCTCAGCCGTGCTGTTCAATTTGCTATCCACTCAACCCTCTTCAGCTCCATTTTCCTGTCCACATAACCCAAACTTCAGAAACAATTGGTATCTCCTCCACAGAATGTTCCATTCATTGACGGCAAATCTGAAATTCATCTAATTCTCAACTCCCGTCAGGTTTTCGTTACACCACTTGTGAATGTCCAATTAAGCCAAAGCTGGTTTTCAGTGGCCTGTTCTTACTACGAGACGTGCTGTTCATTTGGCTATCCATTCCACCCTGTTCAGCTCTACATTTTCGTGTCCACAAAACCCAGCCTTCAGAAATCATTGGAATCACCACTAGAGAATGTTCCATTCATTCACTGCGAATCTGGAATTCATCTGAATCTCCACTCCCGGCAGGTTTTCATTGCACCACTGCTGAATGTTCAAGTAACGCAATGATGGTTTTCAGCGGTCTATTCACACTCGAACCCGTGCTGTTCACGGTCTAGCGACTCAACACTGGTGAGTTCTTCTTTTTCCAGTTCAGACAATACAAACCTCAGAAACCATTGCAATCTACACTACAGAATGTTTCATTCATTCAGGCGAATCTTGAATTCATCTTGTTCTCCACTCCCAGCAGGTTTTCGTTTCACCACTGGTGAATGTCCAAGCAACCCAAGGCTGGTTTCAGCTGCGTGTTAACACTCGCAGCCGTGCTGTTCAATTGGCTATCCAGTGAACGCTGGTTAGCTCTTGATTTTCCTTCCACACACCGAGCCTTCAGAAATCATTCTTATCTCCACTTCAGAATGTTCCATTCGTTCCCTGCGAATCTGGAATTCCTCTGACTCTCCACACCAGGCAGATTTTCCTAACAACACTGGTGAATGACCAGGTAATCCAATGCTGGTTTTCAGCGGCTGTTCACACTCACAGCCTTGCTGTTCAATTGGCAATCCAGTCAAACCTAGTCAGCTCTTCATTTTCCTGTCCACACAACCCAGCGTTCAGAAATCATTGGAATCTCTACTACAGAAATTTCCATTCATTCACTGTGAATCTGGAAATACTCTGAATCTGCATTCCAGGAAGGCTTTCGTTACACCACTGATGAATGTCCAAGTAATGCAATGCTGCTTCTTAGTGGTCTGTTCACACTCGAAACCGTGCTGTTCATTGGCTATCCACTCAATATCGGTCAGCTCTTCAATATCCTGTCCAGACTATCCAGATTCCTAAATGTTGGCAATCACCACTACAGAATGTTCCATTCAATCACGCGAATCTGGAATTCATCAGAGTCTCCACTCCTGGAAGGTTTTCGTGACACCACTGGTAAATGTCCAAGGAAGACAATGCTGGTTTTAAGCCGCCTGCTAACACACTCAGCCGTGCTGTTCAATTTGCTATCCACCCAACCCTATTCAGCTCTACATTTTCCTGTCCTCATAACCCAACCTTCAGAAATAATTGGTATCTCCTCCACAGAATGTTCCGTTCATTCACTGCGAATCTTAAATTCATCTGACTCTCAACTCCCGGCGGGTTATCCTTACACCACTTGTGAATGTCCAAGTAAGCCAATGCTGGTTTTCAGTGGCCTGTTCATACTAAGAGACGTGCTGTTCATTTGGCTATCCACTCCACCCTGTTCAGCTCTACATTTTCGTGTCCACAAAACCCAGCCTTCAGAAATCATTGGAATCACCACTAGAGAATGTTCCATTCATTCACTGCGAATCTGGAATTCCTCTGAACCTCCACTCCTGGCAGGTTTTCGTTACGCCACTGGTGAATGTCCAAGTAACTCAATCCTGGTTTTCAGAGGCATGTTCAACTCGCAGAAGTGCTGTTCAATGGGCTATCCACTCAATATTGGTCAGCTCTTCATTTTCCTCTCCACACAAACCAGCCTTCAGAAATCATTGGGCTCTCCACTACAGACTGTTCCATTCATTCACTGCGATTCTGCAATTCATCTGACTCTCCGCTCCAGGCAGGTTTTCATTACAGCACTGGTGAATGACCAAGTAATCCAATGCTGGTTTTCAGCCGCCTTTTCACACTCGCAGTGTGCTGTTCAATTGTCTATCCACTCAAACCTGGTCAGACTTTCATTTTCTTTTCCACAATATCAGACTTCAGAAATCATTGGAATCGCCAGTACAGAATGTTCCATTCATTCACTGCCAATCTGGAATTCATCTGAATCTGCACTCCAGGTAGGCTTTCATTACACCACTTATGAATGTCCAAGTAACACAATGCTGGTTTTCAGCGGTCTGTTCACACTCTAAGCCCTGCTTTTTACTGGGTATCCACACAACTGTGGTCAGCTCTTCATTTTCATGTCCAAACAATCCAGACTTGAGAAATCATTGCAATCTCCAGTACAGAATGTTCCATTCATTCACTGCGAATCTGGAATTCAACTGAATCTCCACTACCTGCAGATTTATCTTACACCACTTGTGAATGTCCAAGTAAAACAATGCTGGTTTTCAGAGGCCTGTTCATGTTCGCAGTCGTGCTGTTCAATTGGCTATCCACTCAACCTGTTTTGCTCCTCATTTTCCTGTGCACACAACCCAGCCTTCAGAAATCATTGTAATCTCCACTACAGGATGTTCCATTCATTCACTGGGAATCTGGAATTCATCTGAATCTGCACTCCACGCAGGCTTTCGTTACACCACTGCTGAAAGTCGAAGTAATGCAATACTGGTTTTCAGTGGTCTGTTCACATTCGAAGCCGAGGCTTTTTACAGGCTATCCACTCAACACTGGTCAGCTCTTCATTTTCGTGTCCCCACAATCCAGATTTCAGAAATCATTGCAATCTCCACTACAGAATGTTCCATTCATTCACTGCGAGTCTGGAGTTTATCTGATTCTCCACTCCCGCCTGGTTAACATTACACCACTTGTGAATGTCCAAGTAAGCCAATGCTGGTTTTCAGAGGCCTGTTCATACTCGCAGCCGTGCTGTTTAATTGACAATTCACTCCACCCTGTTCAGCTCTTCATTGTCCCACCACACTACCAGCCTTCAGAAATCTTTGTTATCTCCACTACAGAATGTTCCATTCATTCACTGCGAATCTGGAATTCATCTGACTCTCAACTCCACGCAGGTTTTCATTACATCACTGTTGAATGTCCAAGTAACCCAATGCTGGTTTTCAACGGCCTGTTCATATTCGCAGCCCTGCTGTTTACTTGGCTATCGATTCAAGCCTGGTCAGCTCTTCATTTTCCTGTCCACACAACACAGGCTTCAGAAATCATTGGAATCTCCTCTACAGAATGTTCCATTCATTCACTGCGAATGTGGAATTCAACTGACTCTCCACTCCATGCAGGTTTTCCTTACACCACTGATGAATGTCCAAGTAACCCAATGCTGGTTTTCAGCTGCATGTTCACACTCGCAGCCATGCTATACAATTGGCTTTCCACTAAATCCTGATTAGTTCTTGATTTTCCTTCCACACGACCCAGCCTTCAGAAATCGTTGGAATCTCCACTAGAGAATGTTCCATTCATTCACTGCGAATCTGGAATTCCTCTGAACCTCCACTCCCGGCAGGTTTTCGTTACACCACTGTTGAATGTCCAAGTAACCCAATATTTTAAGTGTTTTCTTCACAAGCGCAGTGGTGCTGTTCAATTGGCTATCCACTCAACCCTGGCCAGCTCTACATTTTCCTGTCCACACCACAGAGACTGGAGAAATCATTGTTATCTCCACTACAGAATGTTCCATTCATTCACAGCGAATCTGGAATTCATCTGAATCTCCACTCCCGGCAGGTTTTCGTGACACCACTGGTAAATATCCAAGTAAGCCAATGCTGGTTTTAAGTGGCCTGCTCATACTCTCAGCCGTGCTGTTCAATTTGCTATCCACTCAACCCTCTTCAGCTCCATTTTCCTGTCCACATAACCCAAACTTCAGAAACAATTGGTATCTCCTCCACAGAATGTTCCATTCATTGACGGCAAATCTGAAATTCATCTAATTCTCAACTCCCGTCAGGTTTTCGTTACACCACTTGTGAATGTCCAATTAAGCCAAAGCTGGTTTTCAGTGGCCTGTTCTTACTACGAGACGTGCTGTTCATTTGGCTATCCATTCCACCCTGTTCAGCTCTACATTTTCGTGTCCACAAAACCCAGCCTTCAGAAATCATTGGAATCACCACTAGAGAATGTTCCATTCATTCACTGCGAATCTGGAATTCATCTGAATCTCCACTCCCGGCAGGTTTTCATTGCACCACTGCTGAATGTTCAAGTAACGCAATGATGGTTTTCAGCGGTCTATTCACACTCGAACCCGTGCTGTTCACGGTCTAGCGACTCAACACTGGTGAGTTCTTCTTTTTCCAGTTCAGACAATACAAACCTCAGAAACCATTGCAATCTACACTACAGAATGTTTCATTCATTCAGGCGAATCTTGAATTCATCTTGTTCTCCACTCCCAGCAGGTTTTCGTTTCACCACTGGTGAATGTCCAAGCAACCCAAGGCTGGTTTCAGCTGCGTGTTAACACTCGCAGCCGTGCTGTTCAATTGGCTATCCAGTGAACGCTGGTTAGCTCTTGATTTTCTTTCCACACACCGAGCCTTCAGAAATCATTCTTATCTCCACTTCAGAATGTTCCATTCGTTCCCTGCGAATCTGGAATTCCTCTGACTCTCCACACCAGGCAGATTTTCCTAACAACACTGGTGAATGACCAGGTAATCCAATGCTGGTTTTCAGCGGCTGTTCACACTCACAGCCTTGCTGTTCAATTGGCAATCCAGTCAAACCTAGTCAGCTCTTCATTTTCCTGTCCACACAACCCAGCGTTCAGAAATCATTGGAATCTCTACTACAGAAATTTCCATTCATTCACTGTGAATCTGGAAATACTCTGAATCTGCATTCCAGGAAGGCTTTCGTTACACCACTGATGAATGTCCAAGTAATGCAATGCTGCTTCTTAGTGGTCTGTTCACACTCGAAACCGTGCTGTTCATTGGCTATCCACTCAATATCGGTCAGCTCTTCAATATCCTGTCCAGACTATCCAGATTCCTAAATGTTGGCAATCACCACTACAGAATGTTCCATTCAATCACGCGAATCTGGAATTCATCAGAGTCTCCACTCCTGGAAGGTTTTCGTGACACCACTGGTAAATGTCCAAGGAAGACAATGCTGGTTTTAAGCCGCCTGCTAACACACTCAGCCGTGCTGTTCAATTTGCTATCCACCCAACCCTATTCAGCTCTACATTTTCCTGTCCTCATAACCCAACCTTCAGAAATAATTGGTATCTCCTCCACAGAATGTTCCGTTCATTCACTGCGAATCTTAAATTCATCTGACTCTCAACTCCCGGCGGGTTATCGTTACACCACTTGTGAATGTCCAAGTAAGTCAATGCTGGTTTTCAGTGGCCTGTTCATACTAAGAGACGTGCTGTTCATTTGGCTATCCACTCCACCCTGTTCAGCTCTACATTTTCGTGTCCACAAAACCCAGCCTTCAGAAATCATTGGAATCACCACTAGAGAATGTTCCATTCATTCACTGAGAATCTGGAATTCCTCTGAACCTCCACTCCTGGCAGGTTTTCGTTACGCCACTGGTGAATGTCCAAGTAACTCAATCCTGGTTTTCAGAGGCATGTTCAACTCGCAGAAGTGCTGTTCAATGGGCTATCCACTCAATATTGGTCAGCTCTTCATTTTCCTCTCCACACAAACCAGCCTTCAGAAATCATTGGGCTCTCCACTACAGACTGTTCCATTCATTCACTGCGATTCTGCAATTCATCTGACTCTCCGCTCCAGGCAGGTTTTCATTACAGCACTGGTGAATGACCAAGTAATCCAATGCTGGTTTTCAGCCGCCTTTTCACACTCGCAGTGTGCTGTTCAATTGTCTATCCACTCAAACCTGGTCAGCCTTTCATTTTCTTTTCCACAATATCAGACTTCAGAAATCATTGGAATCGCCAGTACAGAATGTTCCATTCATTCACTGCCAATCTGGAATTCATCTGAATCTGCACTCCAGGTAGGCTTTCATTACACCACTTATGAATGTCCAAGTAACACAATGCTGGTTTTCAGCGGTCTGTTCACACTCTAAGCCCTGCTTTTTACTGGGTATCCACACAACTGTGGTCAGCTCTTCATTTTCATGTCCAAACAATCCAGACTTGAGAAATCATGGCAATCTCCAGTACAGAATGTTCCATTCATTCACTGCGAATCTGGAATTCAACTGAATCTCCACTACCTGCAGATTTATCTTACACCACTTGTGAATGTCCAAGTAAAACAATGCTGGTTTTCAGAGGCCTGTTCATGTTCGCAGTCGTGCTGTTCAATTGGCTATCCACTCAACCTGTTTTGCTCCTCATTTTCCTGTGCACACAACCCAGCCTTCAGAAATCATTGTAATCTCCACTACAGGATGTTCCATTCATTCACTGGGAATCTGGAATTCATCTGAATCTGCACTCCACGCAGGCTTTCGTTACACCACTGCTGAAAGTCGAAGTAATGCAATACTGGTTTTCAGTGGTCTGTTCACATTCGAAGCCGAGGCTTTTTACAGGCTATCCACTCAACACTGGTCAGCTCTTCATTTTCGTGTCCCCACAATCCAGATTTCAGAAATCATTGCATTCTCCACTACAGAATGTTCCATTCATTCACTGCGAGTCTGGAGTTTATCTGATTCTCCACTCCCGCCTGGTTAACATTACACCACTTGTGAATGTCCAAGTAAGCCAATGCTGGTTTTCAGAGGCCTGTTCATACTCGCAGCCGTGCTGTTTAATTGACAATTCACTCCACCCTGTTCAGCTCTTCATTGTCCCACCACACTACCAGCCTTCAGAAATCTTTGTTATCTCCACTACAGAATGTTCCATTCATTCACTGCGAATCTGGAATTCATCTGACTCTCAACTCCACGCAGGTTTTCATTACACCACTGTTGAATGTCCAAGTAACCCAATGCTGGTTTTCAACGGCCTGTTCATATTCGCAGCCCTGCTGTTTACTAGGCTATCGATTCAAGCCTGGTCAGCTCTTCATTTTCCTGTCCACACAACACAGGCTTCAGAAATCATTGGAATCTCCTCTACAGAATGTTCCATTCATTCACTGCGAATGTGGAATTCAACTGACTCTCCACTCCATGCAGGTTTTCCTTACACCACTGATGAATGTCCAAGTAACCCAATGCTGGTTTTCAGCTGCATGTTCACACTCGCAGCCATGCTATACAATTGGCTTTCCACTAAATCCTGATTAGTTCTTGATTTTCCTTCCACACGACCCAGCCTTCAGAAATCGTTGGAATCTCCACTAGAGAATGTTCCATTCATTCACTGCGAATCTGGAATTCCTCTGAACCTCCACTCCCGGCAGGTTTTCGTTACACCACTGTTGAATGTCCAAGTAACCCAATGTTTTAAGTGTTTTCTTCACAAGCGCAGTGGTGCTGTTCAATTGGCTATCCACTCAACCCTGGCCAGCTCTACATTTTCCTGTCCACACCACAGAGACTGGAGAAATCATTGTTATCTCCACTACAGAATGTTCCATTCATTCACAGCGAATCTGGAATTCATCTGAATCTCCACTCCCGGCAGGTTTTCGTGACACCACTGGTAAATATCCAAGTAATCCAATGCTGGTTTTAAGTGGCCTGCTCATACTCTCAGCCGTGCTGTTCAATTTGCTATCCACTCAACCCTCTTCAGCTCCATTTTCCTGTCCACATAACCCAAACTTCAGAAACAATTGGTATCTCCTCCACAGAATGTTCCATTCATTGACGGCAAATCTGAAATTCATCTAATTCTCAACTCCCGTCAGGTTTTCGTTACACCACTTGTGAATGTCCAATTAAGCCAAAGCTGGTTTTCAGTGGCCTGTTCTTACTACGAGACGTGCTGTTCATTTGGCTATCCATTCCACCCTGTTCAGCTCTACATTTTCGTGTCCACAAAACCCAGCCTTCAGAAATCATTGGAATCACCACTAGAGAATGTTCCATTCATTCACTGCGAATCTGGAATTCATCTGAATCTCCACTCCCGGCAGGTTTTCATTGCACCACTGCTGAATGTTCAAGTAACGCAATGATGGTTTTCAGCGGTCTATTCACACTCGAACCCGTGCTGTTCACGGTCTAGCGACTCAACACTGGTGAGTTCTTCTTTTTCCAGTTCAGACAATACAAACCTCAGAAACCATTGCAATCTACACTACAGAATGTTTCATTCATTCAGGCGAATCTTGAATTCATCTTGTTCTCCACTCCCAGCAGGTTTTCGTTTCACCACTGGTGAATGTCCAAGCAACCCAAGGCTGGTTTCAGCTGCGTGTTAACACTCGCAGCCGTGCTGTTCAATTGGCTATCCAGTGAACGCTGGTTAGCTCTTGATTTTCCTTCCACACACCGAGCCTTCAGAAATCATTCTTATCTCCACTTCAGAATGTTCCATTCGTTCCCTGCGAATCTGGAATTCCTCTGACTCTCCACACCAGGCAGATTTTCCTAACAACACTGGTGAATGACCAGGTAATCCAATGCTGGTTTTCAGCGGCTGTTCACACTCACAGCCTTGCTGTTCAATTGGCAATCCAGTCAAACCTAGTCAGCTCTTCATTTTCCTGTCCACACAACCCAGCGTTCAGAAATCATTGGAATCTCTACTACAGAAATTTCCATTCATTCACTGTGAATCTGGAAATACTCTGAATCTGCATTCCAGGAAGGCTTTCGTTACACCACTGATGAATGTCCAAGTAATGCAATGCTGCTTCTTAGTGGTCTGTTCACACTCGAAACCGTGCTGTTCATTGGCTATCCACTCAATATCGGTCAGCTCTTCAATATCCTGTCCAGACTATCCAGATTCCTAAATGTTGGCAATCACCACTACAGAATGTTCCATTCAATCACGCGAATCTGGAATTCATCAGAGTCTCCACTCCTGGAAGGTTTTCGTGACACCACTGGTAAATGTCCAAGGAAGACAATGCTGGTTTTAAGCCGCCTGCTAACACACTCAGCCGTGCTGTTCAATTTGCTATCCACCCAACCCTATTCAGCTCTACATTTTCCTGTCCTCATAACCCAACCTTCAGAAATAATTGGTATCTCCTCCACAGAATGTTCCGTTCATTCACTGCGAATCTTAAATTCATCTGACTCTCAACTCCCGGCGGGTTATCGTTACACCACTTGTGAATGTCCAAGTAAGCCAATGCTGGTTTTCAGTGGCCTGTTCATACTAAGAGACGTGCTGTTCATTTGGCTATCCACTCCACCCTGTTCAGCTCTACATTTTCGTGTCCACAAAACCCAGCCTTCAGAAATCATTGGAATCACCACTAGAGAATGTTCCATTCATTCACTGCGAATCTGGAATTCATCTGAACCTCCACTCCTGGCAGGTTTTCGTTACGCCACTGGTGAATGTCCAAGTAACTCAATACTGGTTTTCAGAGGCATGTTCAACTCGCAGAAGTGCTGTTCAATGGGCTATCCACTCAATATTGGTCAGCTCTTCATTTTCCTCTCCACACAAACCAGCCTTCAGAAATCATTGGGCTCTCCACTACAGACTGTTCCATTCATTCACTGCGATTCTGCAATTCATCTGACTCTCCGCTCCAGGCAGGTTTTCATTACAGCACTGGTGAATGACCAAGTAATCCAATGCTGGTTTTCAGCCGCCTTTTCACACTCGCAGTGTGCTGTTCAATTGTCTATCCACTCAAACCTGGTCAGCCTTTCATTTTCTTTTCCACAATATCAGACTTCAGAAATCATTGGAATCGCCAGTACAGAATGTTCCATTCATTCACTGCCAATCTGGAATTCATCTGAATCTGCACTCCAGGTAGGCTTTCATTACACCACTTATGAATGTCCAAGTAACACAATGCTGGTTTTCAGCGGTCTGTTCACACTCTAAGCCCTGCTTTTTACTGGGTATCCACACAACTGTGGTCAGCTCTTCATTTTCATGTCCAAACAATCCAGACTTGAGAAATCATTGCAATCTCCAGTACAGAATGTTCCATTCATTCACTGCGAATCTGGAATTCAACTGAATCTCCACTACCTGCAGATTTATCTTACACCACTTGTGAATGTCCAAGTAAAACAATGCTGGTTTTCAGAGGCCTGTTCATGTTCGCAGTCGTGCTGTTCAATTGGCTATCCACTCAACCTGTTTTGCTCCTCATTTTCCTGTGCACACAACCCAGCCTTCAGAAATCATTGTAATCTCCACTACAGGATGTTCCATTCATTCACTGGGAATCTGGAATTCATCTGAATCTGCACTCCACGCAGGCTTTCGTTACACCACTGCTGAAAGTCGAAGTAATGCAATACTGGTTTTCAGTGGTCTGTTCACATTCGAAGCCGAGGCTTTTTACAGGCTATCCACTCAACACTGGTCAGCTCTTCATTTTCGTGTCCCCACAATCCAGATTTCAGAAATCATTGCAATCTCCACTACAGAATGTTCCATTCATTCACTGCGAGTCTGGAGTTTATCTGATTCTCCACTCCCGCCTGGTTAACATTACACCACTTGTGAATGTCCAAGTAAGCCAATGCTGGTTTTCAGAGGCCTGTTCATACTCGCAGCCGTGCTGTTTAATTGACAATTCACTCCACCCTGTTCAGCTCTTCATTGTCCCACCACACTACCAGCCTTCAGAAATCTTTGTTATCTCCACTACAGAATGTTCCATTCATTCACTGCGAATCTGGAATTCATCTGACTCTCAACTCCACGCCTCCACGCAGGTTTTCATTACACCACTGTTGAATGTCCAAGTAACCCAATGCTGGTTTTCAGCGGCCTGTTCATATTCGCAGCCCTGCTGTTTACTTGGCTATCGATTCAAGCCTGGTCAGCTCTTCATTTTCCTGTCCACACAACACAGGCTTCAGAAATCATTGGAATCTCCTCTACAGAATGTTCCATTCATTCACTGCGAATGTGGAATTCAACTGACTCTCCACTCCATGCAGGTTTTCCTTACACCACTGATGAATGTCCAAGTAACCCAATGCTGGTTTTCAGCTGCATGTTCACACTCGCAGCCATGCTATACAATTGGCTTTCCACTAAATCCTGATTAGTTCTTGATTTTCCTTCCACACGACCCAGCCTTCAGAAATCGTTGGAATCTCCACTAGAGAATGTTCCATTCATTCACTGCGAATCTGGAATTCCTCTGAACCTCCACTCCCGGCAGGTTTTCGTTACACCACTGTTGAATGTCCAAGTAACCCAATGTTTTAAGTGTTTTCTTCACAAGCGCAGTGGTGCTGTTCAATTGGCTATCCACTCAACCCTGGCCAGCTCTACATTTTCCTGTCCACACCACAGAGACTGGAGAAATCATTGTTATCTCCACTACAGAATGTTCCATTCATTCACAGCGAATCTGGAATTCATCTGAATCTCCACTCCCGGCAGGTTTTCGTGACACCACTGGTAAATATCCAAGTAAGCCAATGCTGGTTTTAAGTGGCCTGCTCATACTCTCAGCCGTGCTGTTCAATTTGCTATCCACTCAACCCTCTTCAGCTCCATTTTCCTGTCCACATAACCCAAACTTCAGAAACAATTGGTATCTCCTCCACAGAATGTTCCATTCATTGACGGCAAATCTGAAATTCATCTAATTCTCAACTCCCGTCAGGTTTTCGTTACACCACTTGTGAATGTCCAATTAAGCCAAAGCTGGTTTTCAGTGGCCTGTTCTTACTACGAGACGTGCTGTTCATTTGGCTATCCATTCCACCCTGTTCAGCTCTACATTTTCGTGTCCACAAAACCCAGCCTTCAGAAATCATTGGAATCACCACTAGAGAATGTTCCATTCATTCACTGCGAATCTGGAATTCATCTGAATCTCCACTCCCGGCAGGTTTTCATTGCACCACTGCTGAATGTTCAAGTAACGCAATGATGGTTTTCAGCGGTCTATTCACACTCGAACCCGTGCTGTTCACGGTCTAGCGACTCAACACTGGTGAGTTCTTCTTTTTCCAGTTCAGACAATACAAACCTCAGAAACCATTGCAATCTACACTACAGAATGTTTCATTCATTCAGGCGAATCTTGAATTCATCTTGTTCTCCACTCCCAGCAGGTTTTCGTTTCACCACTGGTGAATGTCCAAGCAACCCAAGGCTGGTTTCAGCTGCGTGTTAACACTCGCAGCCGTGCTGTTCAATTGGCTATCCAGTGAACGCTGGTTAGCTCTTGATTTTCCTTCCACACACCGAGCCTTCAGAAATCATTCTTATCTCCACTTCAGAATGTTCCATTCGTTCCCTGCGAATCTGGAATTCCTCTGACTCTCCACACCAGGCAGATTTTCCTAACAACACTGGTGAATGACCAGGTAATCCAATGCTGGTTTTCAGCGGCTGTTCACACTCACAGCCTTGCTGTTCAATTGGCAATCCAGTCAAACCTAGTCAGCTCTTCATTTTCCTGTCCACACAACCCAGCGTTCAGAAATCATTGGAATCTCTACTACAGAAATTTCCATTCATTCACTGTGAATCTGGAAATACTCTGAATCTGCATTCCAGGAAGGCTTTCGTTACACCACTGATGAATGTCCAAGTAATGCAATGCTGCTTCTTAGTGGTCTGTTCACACTCGAAACCGTGCTGTTCATTGGCTATCCACTCAATATCGGTCAGCTCTTCAATATCCTGTCCAGACTATCCAGATTCCTAAATGTTGGCAATCACCACTACAGAATGTTCCATTCAATCACGCGAATCTGGAATTCATCAGAGTCTCCACTCCTGGAAGGTTTTCGTGACACCACTGGTAAATGTCCAAGGAAGACAATGCTGGTTTTAAGCCGCCTGCTAACACACTCAGCCGTGCTGTTCAATTTGCTATCCACCCAACCCTATTCAGCTCTACATTTTCCTGTCCTCATAACCCAACCTTCAGAAATAATTGGTATCTCCTCCACAGAATGTTCCGTTCATTCACTGCGAATCTTAAATTCATCTGACTCTCAACTCCCGGCGGGTTATCGTTACACCACTTGTGAATGTCCAAGTAAGCCAATGCTGGTTTTCAGTGGCCTGTTCATACTAAGAGACGTGCTGTTCATTTGGCTATCCACTCCACCATGTTCAGCTCTACATTTTCGTGTCCACAAAACCCAGCCTTCAGAAATCATTGGAATCACCACTAGAGAATGTTGCATTCATTCACTGCGAATCTGGAATTCATCTGAACCTCCACTCCTGGCAGGTTTTCGTTACGCCACTGGTGAATGTCCAAGTAACTCAATCCTGGTTTTCAGAGGCATGTTCAACTCGCAGAAGTGCTGTTCAATGGGCTATCCACTCAATATTGGTCAGCTCTTCATTTTCCTCTCCACACAAACCAGCCTTCAGAAATCATTGGGCTCTCCACTACAGACTGTTCCATTCATTCACTGCGATTCTGCAATTCATCTGACTCTCCGCTCCAGGCAGGTTTTCATTACAGCACTGGTGAATGACCAAGTAATCCAATGCTGGTTTTCAGCCGCCTTTTCACACTCGCAGTGTGCTGTTCAATTGTCTATCCACTCAAACCTGGTCAGCCTTTCATTTTCTTTTCCACAATATCAGACTTCAGAAATCATTGGAATCGCCAGTACAGAATGTTCCATTCATTCACTGCCAATCTGGAATTCATCTGAATCTGCACTCCAGGTAGGCTTTCATTACACCACTTATGAATGTCCAAGTAACACAATGCTGGTTTTCAGCGGTCTGTTCACACTCTAAGCCCTGCTTTTTACTGGGTATCCACACAACTGTGGTCAGCTCTTCATTTTCATGTCCAAACAATCCAGACTTGAGAAATCATGGCAATCTCCAGTAGAGAATGTTCCATTCATTCACTGCGAATCTGGAATTCAACTGAATCTCCACTACCTGCAGATTTATCTTACACCACTTGTGAATGTCCAAGTAAAACAATGCTGGTTTTCAGAGGCCTGTTCATGTTCGCAGTCGTGCTGTTCAATTGGCTATCCACTCAACCTGTTTTGCTCCTCATTTTCCTGTGCACACAACCCAGCCTTCAGAAATCATTGTAATCTCCACTACAGGATGTTCCATTCATTCACTGGGAATCTGGAATTCATCTGAATCTGCACTCCACGCAGGCTTTCGTTACACCACTGCTGAAAGTCGAAGTAATGCAATACTGGTTTTCAGTGGTCTGTTCACATTCGAAGCCGAGGCTTTTTACAGGCTATCCACTCAACACTGGTCAGCTCTTCATTTTCGTGTCCCCACAATCCAGATTTCAGAAATCATTGCAATCTCCACTACAGAATGTTCCATTCATTCACTGCGAGTCTGGAGTTTATCTGATTCTCCACTCCCGCCTGGTTAACATTACACCACTTGTGAATGTCCAAGTAAGCCAATGCTGGTTTTCAGAGGCCTGTTCATACTCGCAGCCGTGCTGTTTAATTGACAATTCACTCCACCCTGTTCAGCTCTTCATTGTCCCACCACACTACCAGCCTTCAGAAATCTTTGTTATCTCCACTACAGAATGTTCCATTCATTCACTGCGAATCTGGAATTCATCTGACTCTCAACTCCACGCAGGTTTTCATTACACCACTGTTGAATGTCCAAGTAACCCAATGCTGGTTTTCAACGGCCTGTTCATATTCGCAGCCCTGCTGTTTACTAGGCTATCGATTCAAGCCTGGTCAGCTCTTCATTTTCCTGTCCACACAACACAGGCTTCAGAAATCATTGGAATCTCCTCTACAGAATGTTCCATTCATTCACTGCGAATGTGGAATTCAACTGACTCTCCACTCCATGCAGGTTTTCCTTACACCACTGATGAATGTCCAAGTAACCCAATGCTGGTTTTCAGCTGCATGTTCACACTCGCAGCCATGCTATACAATTGGCTTTCCACTAAATCCTGATTAGTTCTTGATTTTCCTTCCACACGACCCAGCCTTCAGAAATCGTTGGAATCTCCACTAGAGAATGTTCCATTCATTCACTGCGAATCTGGAATTCCTCTGAACCTCCACTCCCGGCAGGTTTTCGTTACACCACTGTTGAATGTCCAAGTAACCCAATGTTTTAAGTGTTTTCTTCACAAGCGCAGTGGTGCTGTTCAATTGGCTATCCACTCAACCCTGGCCAGCTCTACATTTTCCTGTCCACACCACAGAGACTGGAGAAATCATTGTTATCTCCACTACAGAATGTTCCATTCATTCACAGCGAATCTGGAATTCATCTGAATCTCCACTCCCGGCAGGTTTTCGTGACACCACTGGTAAATATCCAAGTAAGCCAATGCTGGTTTTAAGTGGCCTGCTCATACTCTCAGCCGTGCTGTTCAATTTGCTATCCACTCAACCCTCTTCAGCTCCATTTTCCTGTCCACATAACCCAAACTTCAGAAACAATTGGTATCTCCTCCACAGAATGTTCCATTCATTGACGGCAAATCTGAAATTCATCTAATTCTCAACTCCCGTCAGGTTTTCGTTACACCACTTGTGAATGTCCAATTAAGCCAAAGCTGGTTTTCAGTGGCCTGTTCTTACTACGAGACGTGCTGTTCATTTGGCTATCCATTCCACCCTGTTCAGCTCTACATTTTCGTGTCCACAAAACCCAGCCTTCAGAAATCATTGGAATCACCACTAGAGAATGTTCCATTCATTCACTGCGAATCTGGAATTCATCTGAATCTCCACTCCCGGCAGGTTTTCATTGCACCACTGCTGAATGTTCAAGTAACGCAATGATGGTTTTCAGCGGTCTATTCACACTCGAACCCGTGCTGTTCACGGTCTAGCGACTCAACACTGGTGAGTTCTTCTTTTTCCAGTTCAGACAATACAAACCTCAGAAACCATTGCAATCTACACTACAGAATGTTTCATTCATTCAGGCGAATCTTGAATTCATCTTGTTCTCCACTCCCAGCAGGTTTTCGTTTCACCACTGGTGAATGTCCAAGCAACCCAAGGCTGGTTTCAGCTGCGTGTTAACACTCGCAGCCGTGCTGTTCAATTGGCTATCCAGTGAACGCTGGTTAGCTCTTGATTTTCCTTCCACACACCGAGCCTTCAGAAATCATTCTTATCTCCACTTCAGAATGTTCCATTCGTTCCCTGCGAATCTGGAATTCCTCTGACTCTCCACACCAGGCAGATTTTCCTAACAACACTGGTGAATGACCAGGTAATCCAATGCTGGTTTTCAGCGGCTGTTCACACTCACAGCCTTGCTGTTCAATTGGCAATCCAGTCAAACCTAGTCAGCTCTTCATTTTCCTGTCCACACAACCCAGCGTTCAGAAATCATTGGAATCTCTACTACAGAAATTTCCATTCATTCACTGTGAATCTGGAAATACTCTGAATCTGCATTCCAGGAAGGCTTTCGTTACACCACTGATGAATGTCCAAGTAATGCAATGCTGCTTCTTAGTGGTCTGTTCACACTCGAAACCGTGCTGTTCATTGGCTATCCACTCAATATCGGTCAGCTCTTCAATATCCTGTCCAGACTATCCAGATTCCTAAATGTTGGCAATCACCACTACAGAATGTTCCATTCAATCACGCGAATCTGGAATTCATCAGAGTCTCCACTCCTGGAAGGTTTTCGTGACACCACTGGTAAATGTCCAAGGAAGACAATGCTGGTTTTAAGCCGCCTGCTAACACACTCAGCCGTGCTGTTCAATTTGCTATCCACCCAACCCTATTCAGCTCTACATTTTCCTGTCCTCATAACCCAACCTTCAGAAATAATTGGTATCTCCTCCACAGAATGTTCCGTTCATTCACTGCGAATCTTAAATTCATCTGACTCTCAACTCCCGGCGGGTTATCGTTACACCACTTGTGAATGTCCAAGTAAGCCAATGCTGGTTTTCAGTGGCCTGTTCATACAAAGAGACGTGCTGTTCATTTGGCTATCCACTCCACCCTGTTCAGCTCTACATTTTCGTGTCCACAAAACCCAGCCTTCAGAAATCATTGGAATCACCACTAGAGAATGTTCCATTCATTCACTGCGAATCTGGAATTCCCCTGAACCTCCACTCCTGGCAGGTTTTCGTTACGCCACTGGTGAATGTCCAAGTAACTCAATCCTGGTTTTCAGAGGCATGTTCAACTCGCAGAAGTGCTGTTCAATGGGCTATCCACTCAATATTGGTCAGCTCTTCATTTTCCTCTCCACACAAACCAGCCTTCAGAAATCATTGGGCTCTCCACTACAGACTGTTCCATTCATTCACTGCGATTCTGCAATTCATCTGACTCTCCGCTCCAGGCAGGTTTTCATTACAGCACTGGTGAATGACCAAGTAATCCAATGCTGGTTTTCAGCCGCCTTTTCACACTCGCAGTGTGCTGTTCAATTGTCTATCCACTCAAACCTGGTCAGCCTTTCATTTTCTTTTCCACAATATCAGACTTCAGAAATCATTGGAATCGCCAGTACAGAATGTTCCATTCATTCACTGCCAATCTGGAATTCATCTGAATCTGCACTCCAGGTAGGCTTTCATTACACCACTTATGAATGTCCAAGTAACACAATGCTGGTTTTCAGCGGTCTGTTCACACTCTAAGCCCTGCTTTTTACTGGGTATCCACACAACTGTGGTCAGCTCTTCATTTTCATGTCCAAACAATCCAGACTTGAGAAATCATGGCAATCTCCAGTACAGAATGTTCCATTCATTCACTGCGAATCTGGAATTCAACTGAATCTCCACTACCTGCAGATTTATCTTACACCACTTGTGAATGTCCAAGTAAAACAATGCTGGTTTTCAGAGGCCTGTTCATGTTCGCAGTCGTGCTGTTCAATTGGCTATCCACTCAACCTGTTTTGCTCCTCATTTTCCTGTGCACACAACCCAGCCTTCAGAAATCATTGTAATCTCCACTACAGGATGTTCCATTCATTCACTGGGAATCTGGAATTCATCTGAATCTGCACTCCACGCAGGCTTTCGTTACACCACTGCTGAAAGTCGAAGTAATGCAATACTGGTTTTCAGTGGTCTGTTCACATTCGAAGCCGAGGCTTTTTACAGGCTATCCACTCAACACTGGTCAGCTCTTCATTTTCGTGTCCCCACAATCCAGATTTCAGAAATCATTGCAATCTCCACTACAGAATGTTCCATTCATTCACTGCGAGTCTGGAGTTTATCTGATTCTCCACTCCCGCCTGGTTAACATTACACCACTTGTGAATGTCCAAGTAAGCCAATGCTGGTTTTCAGAGGCCTGTTCATACTCGCAGCCGTGCTGTTTAATTGACAATTCACTCCACCCTGTTCAGCTCTTCATTGTCCCACCACACTACCAGCCTTCAGAAATCTTTGTTATCTCCACTACAGAATGTTCCATTCATTCACTGCGAATCTGGAATTCATCTGACTCTCAACTCCACGCAGGTTTTCATTACACCACTGTTGAATGTCCAAGTAACCCAATGCTGGTTTTCAACGGCCTGTTCTTATTCGCAGCCCTGCTGTTTACTAGGCTATCGATTCAAGCCTGGTCAGCTCTTCATTTTCCTGTCCACACAACACAGGCTTCAGAAATCATTGGAATCTCCTCTACAGAATGTTCCATTCATTCACTGCGAATGTGGAATTCAACTGACTCTCCACTCCATGCAGGTTTTCCTTACACCACTGATGAATGTCCAAGTAACCCAATGCTGGTTTTCAGCTGCATGTTCACACTCGCAGCCATGCTATACAATTGGCTTTCCACTAAATCCTGATTAGTTCTTGATTTTCCTTCCACACGACCCAGCCTTCAGAAATCGTTGGAATCTCCACTAGAGAATGTTCCATTCATTCACTGCGAATCTGGAATTCCTCTGAACCTCCACTCCCGGCAGGTTTTCGTTACACCACTGTTGAATGTCCAAGTAACCCAATGTTTTAAGTGTTTTCTTCACAAGCGCAGTGGTGCTGTTCAATTGGCTATCCACTCAACCCTGGCCAGCTCTACATTTTCCTGTCCACACCACAGAGACTGGAGAAATCATTGTTATCTCCACTACAGAATGTTCCATTCATTCACAGCGAATCTGGAATTCATCTGAATCTCCACTCCCGGCAGGTTTTCGTGACACCACTGGTAAATATCCAAGTAAGCCAATGCTGGTTTTAAGTGGCCTGCTCCTACTCTCAGCCGTGCTGTTCAATTTGCTATCCACTCAACCCTCTTCAGCTCCATTTTCCTGTCCACATAACCCAAACTTCAGAAACAATTGGTATCTCCTCCACAGAATGTTCCATTCATTGACGGCAAATCTGAAATTCATCTAATTCTCAACTCCCGTCAGGTTTTCGTTACACCACTTGTGAATGTCCAATTAAGCCAAAGCTGGTTTTCAGTGGCCTGTTCTTACTACGAGACGTGCTGTTCATTTGGCTATCCATTCCACCCTGTTCAGCTCTACATTTTCGTGTCCACAAAACCCAGCCTTCAGAAATCATTGGAATCACCACTAGAGAATGTTCCATTCATTCACTGCGAATCTGGAATTCATCTGAATCTCCACTCCCGGCAGGTTTTCATTGCACCACTGCTGAATGTTCAAGTAACGCAATGATGGTTTTCAGCGGTCTATTCACACTCGAACCCGTGCTGTTCACGGTCTAGCGACTCAACACTGGTGAGTTCTTCTTTTTCCAGTTCAGACAATACAAACCTCAGAAACCATTGCAATCTACACTACAGAATGTTTCATTCATTCAGGCGAATCTTGAATTCATCTTGTTCTCCACTCCCAGCAGGTTTTCGTTTCACCACTGGTGAATGTCCAAGCAACCCAAGGCTGGTTTCAGCTGCGTGTTAACACTCGCAGCCGTGCTGTTCAATTGGCTATCCAGTGAACGCTGGTTAGCTCTTGATTTTCCTTCCACACACCGAGCCTTCAGAAATCATTCTTATCTCCACTTCAGAATGTTCCATTCGTTCCCTGCGAATCTGGAATTCCTCTGACTCTCCACACCAGGCAGATTTTCCTAACAACACTGGTGAATGACCAGGTAATCCAATGCTGGTTTTCAGCGGCTGTTCACACTCACAGCCTTGCTGTTCAATTGGCAATCCAGTCAAACCTAGTCAGCTCTTCATTTTCCTGTCCACACAACCCAGCGTTCAGAAATCATTGGAATCTCTACTACAGAAATTTCCATTCATTCACTGTGAATCTGGAAATACTCTGAATCTGCATTCCAGGAAGGCTTTCGTTACACCACTGATGAATGTCCAAGTAATGCAATGCTGCTTCTTAGTGGTCTGTTCACACTCGAAACCGTGCTGTTCATTGGCTATCCACTCAATATCGGTCAGCTCTTCAATATCCTGTCCAGACTATCCAGATTCCTAAATGTTGGCAATCACCACTACAGAATGTTCCATTCAATCACGCGAATCTGGAATTCATCAGAGTCTCCACTCCTGGAAGGTTTTCGTGACACCACTGGTAAATGTCCAAGGAAGACAATGCTGGTTTTAAGCCGCCTGCTAACACACTCAGCCGTGCTGTTCAATTTGCTATCCACCCAACCCTATTCAGCTCTACATTTTCCTGTCCTCATAACCCAACCTTCAGAAATAATTGGTATCTCCTCCACAGAATGTTCCGTTCATTCACTGCGAATCTTAAATTCATCTGACTCTCAACTCCCGGCGGGTTATCGTTACACCACTTGTGAATGTCCAAGTAAGCCAATGCTGGTTTTCAGTGGCCTGTTCATACTAAGAGACGTGCTGTTCATTTGGCTATCCACTCCACCATGTTCAGCTCTACATTTTCGTGTCCACAAAACCCAGCCTTCAGAAATCATTGGAATCACCACTAGAGAATGTTCCATTCATTCACTGCGAATCTGGAATTCATCTGAACCTCCACTCCTGGCAGGTTTTCGTTACGCCACTGGTGAATGTCCAAGTAACTCAATACTGGTTTTCAGAGGCATGTTCAACTCGCAGAAGTGCTGTTCAATGGGCTATCCACTCAATATTGGTCAGCTCTTCATTTTCCTCTCCACACAAACCAGCCTTCAGAAATCATTGGGCTCTCCACTACAGACTGTTCCATTCATTCACTGCGATTCTGCAATTCATCTGACTCTCCGCTCCAGGCAGGTTTTCATTACAGCACTGGTGAATGACCAAGTAATCCAATGCTGGTTTTCATCCGCCTTTTCACACTCGCAGTGTGCTGTTCAATTGTCTATCCACTCAAACCTGGTCAGCCTTTCATTTTCTTTTCCACAATATCAGACTTCAGAAATCATTGGAATCGCCAGTACAGAATGTTCCATTCATTCACTGCCAATCTGGAATTCATCTGAATCTGCACTCCAGGTAGGCTTTCATTACACCACTTATGAATGTCCAAGTAACACAATGCTGGTTTTCAGCGGTCTGTTCACACTCTAAGCCCTGCTTTTTACTGGGTATCCACACAACTGTGGTCAGCTCTTCATTTTCATGTCCAAACAATCCAGACTTGAGAAATCATGGCAATCTCCAGTACAGAATGTTCCATTCATTCACTGCGAATCTGGAATTCAACTGAATCTCCACTACCTGCAGATTTATCTTACACCACTTGTGAATGTCCAAGTAAAACAATGCTGGTTTTCAGAGGCCTGTTCATATTCGCAGTCGTGCTGTTCAATTGGCTATCCACTCAACCTGTTTTGCTCCTCATTTTCCTGTGCACACAACCCAGCCTTCAGAAATCATTGTAATCTCCACTACAGGATGTTCCATTCATTCACTGGGAATCTGGAATTCATCTGAATCTGCACTCCACGCAGGCTTTCGTTACACCACTGCTGAAAGTCGAAGTAATGCAATACTGGTTTTCAGTGGTCTGTTCACATTCGAAGCCGAGGCTTTTTACAGGCTATCCACTCAACACTGGTCAGCTCTTCATTTTCGTGTCCCCACAATCCAGATTTCAGAAATCATTGCAATCTCCACTACAGAATGTTCCATTCATTCACTGCGAGTCTGGAGTTTATCTGATTCTCCACTCCCGCCTGGTTAACATTACACCACTTGTGAATGTCCAAGTAAGCCAATGCTGGTTTTCAGAGGCCTGTTCATACTCGCAGCCGTGCTGTTTAATTGACAATTCACTCCACCCTGTTCAGCTCTTCATTGTCCCACCACACTACCAGCCTTCAGAAATCTTTGTTATCTCCACTACAGAATGTTCCATTCATTCACTGCGAATCTGGAATTCATCTGACTCTCAACTCCACGCCTCCACGCAGGTTTTCATTACACCACTGTTGAATGTCCAAGTAACCCAATGCTGGTTTTCAGCGGCCTGTTCATATTCGCAGCCCTGCTGTTTACTTGGCTATCGATTCAAGCCTGGTCAGCTCTTCATTTTCCTGTCCACACAACACAGGCTTCAGAAATCATTGGAATCTCCTCTACAGAATGTTCCATTCATTCACTGCGAATGTGGAATTCAACTGACTCTCCACTCCATGCAGGTTTTCCTTACACCACTGATGAATGTCCAAGTAACCCAATGCTGGTTTTCAGCTGCATGTTCACACTCGCAGCCATGCTATACAATTGGCTTTCCACTAAATCCTGATTAGTTCTTGATTTTCCTTCCACACGACCCAGCCTTCAGAAATCGTTGGAATCTCCACTAGAGAATGTTCCATTCATTCACTGCGAATCTGGAATTCCTCTGAACCTCCACTCCCGGCAGGTTTTCGTTACACCACTGTTGAATGTCCAAGTAACCCAATGTTTTAAGTGTTTTCTTCACAAGCGCAGTGGTGCTGTTCAATTGGCTATCCACTCAACCCTGGCCAGCTCTACATTTTCCTGTCCACACCACAGAGACTGGAGAAATCATTGTTATCTCCACTACAGAATGTTCCATTCATTCACAGCGAATCTGGAATTCATCTGAATCTCCACTCCCGGCAGGTTTTCGTGACACCACTGGTAAATATCCAAGTAAGCCAATGCTGGTTTTAAGTGGCCTGCTCCTACTCTCAGCCGTGCTGTTCAATTTGCTATCCACTCAACCCTCTTCAGCTCCATTTTCCTGTCCACATAACCCAAACTTCAGAAACAATTGGTATCTCCTCCACAGAATGTTCCATTCATTGACGGCAAATCTGAAATTCATCTAATTCTCAACTCCCGTCAGGTTTTCGTTACACCACTTGTGAATGTCCAATTAAGCCAAAGCTGGTTTTCAGTGGCCTGTTCTTACTACGAGACGTGCTGTTCATTTGGCTATCCATTCCACCCTGTTCAGCTCTACATTTTCGTGTCCACAAAACCCAGCCTTCAGAAATCATTGGAATCACCACTAGAGAATGTTCCATTCATTCACTGCGAATCTGGAATTCATCTGAATCTCCACTCCCGGCAGGTTTTCATTGCACCACTGCTGAATGTTCAAGTAACGCAATGATGGTTTTCAGCGGTCTATTCACACTCGAACCCGTGCTGTTCACGGTCTAGCGACTCAACACTGGTGAGTTCTTCTTTTTCCAGTTCAGACAATACAAACCTCAGAAACCATTGCAATCTACACTACAGAATGTTTCATTCATTCAGGCGAATCTTGAATTCATCTTGTTCTCCACTCCCAGCAGGTTTTCGTTTCACCACTGGTGAATGTCCAAGCAACCCAAGGCTGGTTTCAGCTGCGTGTTAACACTCGCAGCCGTGCTGTTCAATTGGCTATCCAGTGAACGCTGGTTAGCTCTTGATTTTCCTTCCACACACCGAGCCTTCAGAAATCATTCTTATCTCCACTTCAGAATGTTCCATTCGTTCCCTGCGAATCTGGAATTCCTCTGACTCTCCACACCAGGCAGATTTTCCTAACAACACTGGTGAATGACCAGGTAATCCAATGCTGGTTTTCAGCGGCTGTTCACACTCACAGCCTTGCTGTTCAATTGGCAATCCAGTCAAACCTAGTCAGCTCTTCATTTTCCTGTCCACACAACCCAGCGTTCAGAAATCATTGGAATCTCTACTACAGAAATTTCCATTCATTCACTGTGAATCTGGAAATACTCTGAATCTGCATTCCAGGAAGGCTTTCGTTACACCACTGATGAATGTCCAAGTAATGCAATGCTGCTTCTTAGTGGTCTGTTCACACTCGAAACCGTGCTGTTCATTGGCTATCCACTCAATATCGGTCAGCTCTTCAATATCCTGTCCAGACTATCCAGATTCCTAAATGTTGGCAATCACCACTACAGAATGTTCCATTCAATCACGCGAATCTGGAATTCATCAGAGTCTCCACTCCTGGAAGGTTTTCGTGACACCACTGGTAAATGTCCAAGGAAGACAATGCTGGTTTTAAGCCGCCTGCTAACACACTCAGCCGTGCTGTTCAATTTGCTATCCACCCAACCCTATTCAGCTCTACATTTTCCTGTCCTCATAACCCAACCTTCAGAAATAATTGGTATCTCCTCCACAGAATGTTCCGTTCATTCACTGCGAATCTTAAATTCATCTGACTCTCAACTCCCGGCGGGTTATCGTTACACCACTTGTGAATGTCCAAGTAAGCCAATGCTGGTTTTCAGTGGCCTGTTCATACTAAGAGACGTGCTGTTCATTTGGCTATCCACTCCACCATGTTCAGCTCTACATTTTCGTGTCCACAAAACCCAGCCTTCAGAAATCATTGGAATCACCACTAGAGAATGTTCCATTCATTCACTGCGAATCTGGAATTCCTCTGAACCTCCACTCCTGGCAGGTTTTCGTTACGCCACTGGTGAATGTCCAAGTAACTCAATACTGGTTTTCAGAGGCATGTTCAACTCGCAGAAGTGCTGTTCAATGGGCTATCCACTCAATATTGGTCAGCTCTTCATTTTCCTCTCCACACAAACCAGCCTTCAGAAATCATTGGGCTCTCCACTACAGACTGTTCCATTCATTCACTGCGATTCTGCAATTCATCTGACTCTCCGCTCCAGGCAGGTTTTCATTACAGCACTGGTGAATGACCAAGTAATCCAATGCTGGTTTTCAGCCGCCTTTTCACACTCGCAGTGTGCTGTTCAATTGTCTATCCACTCAAACCTGGTCAGCCTTTCATTTTCTTTTCCACAATATCAGACTTCAGAAATCATTGGAATCGCCAGTACAGAATGTTCCATTCATTCACTGCCAATCTGGAATTCATCTGAATCTGCACTCCAGGTAGGCTTTCATTACACCACTTATGAATGTCCAAGTAACACAATGCTGGTTTTCAGCGGTCTGTTCACACTCTAAGCCCTGCTTTTTACTGGGTATCCACACAACTGTGGTCAGCTCTTCATTTTCATGTCCAAACAATCCAGACTTGAGAAATCATGGCAATCTCCAGTACAGAATGTTCCATTCATTCACTGCGAATCTGGAATTCAACTGAATCTCCACTACCTGCAGATTTATCTTACACCACTTGTGAATGTCCAAGTAAAACAATGCTGGTTTTCAGAGGCCTGTTCATGTTCGCAGTCGTGCTGTTCAATTGGCTATCCACTCAACCTGTTTTGCTCCTCATTTTCCTGTGCACACAACCCAGCCTTCAGAAATCATTGTAATCTCCACTACAGGATGTTCCATTCATTCACTGGGAATCTGGAATTCATCTGAATCTGCACTCCACGCAGGCTTTCGTTACACCACTGCTGAAAGTCGAAGTAATGCAATACTGGTTTTCAGTGGTCTGTTCACATTCGAAGCCGAGGCTTTTTACAGGCTATCCACTCAACACTGGTCAGCTCTTCATTTTCGTGTCCCCACAATCCAGATTTCAGAAATCATTGCAATCTCCACTACAGAATGTTCCATTCATTCACTGCGAGTCTGGAGTTTATCTGATTCTCCACTCCCGCC